>NC_134353.1:97887948-98195448 GCF_048569485.1 Anomaloglossus baeobatrachus | reverse complement strand
GATGCAATGGAATGGAATGTGATTGGCTGCCATATCCAGGTTATGATTGGTCACAAGAACCTCATCTGTGATTGGCTAATTTTGGATCTGAAGCTGTACAATATTTAGTTGTGCTTTCAATTCCCATATTGTTGCAATAATTTCAGGCAAAACTGCTTCAAAAGCTAAAAATATTACAGGGAGAGAATGCAAAATTGTTTTCTGAACAAAACCATATATAATATGTCATATTAGCATCGAAGATATTTGACACAAAACGTTTAAAACTTGAAAAATCAATTTATCCTATGCAGGACTTATGAACACCGCTGTGTATGTATGTATGTATATGTGTGTATATATATATATATATATATATATAATATATGTGTGTGTGTGTGTGTGTATATATATATATATATATATATATATATATATATAACACACACGTATGTTTGTTATTACTTTTTCACAATAAAAACAAAAAATGTGTATTGCCCCATCACATTTGTATTTCTCTGTCGAAAAAGCTGTTCTGGGACCGGCTTTATTGGCTGGATGAGTTGTAGTTTTTGTTGGTGCTATTTTGGAATGCCCACTACATTTTGATCATCATTTATTTCATTTTTCGGGAGACGTGTGTGAACAACAAACACAAGGTTCGCTTTTTTTTGTACATTTTTGTGTGAATGCTGTATGACTGTGTATTTTACCTAACGTACTGTTTACAGGCATCCTACTGGGCCTAATGAGTGTGAGATGGCAGACCTGTGGTCTTGGCTGCTGTTGCAACCCGTGGCTACCCGCAATTGTGTAGCGAGGCATTAATTTCTGTCAATAGCTACCGTATATAGTGATGGTTTTTTTTTAATTGGGGACTATCGTGTTTCTCCGAAAATAAGACAGGGTCTTTTATTATTTTGTGATCATAAACAACAATCCACATTTATTTTTGAACATTAAAGTAAAAATTTATTCATAAATACTCATATTCATCCTGGAACATCAACATCACTCTCCAAACCCTGTGTATGCCTGTCACTCTGGCGATCACTCTGGCGGTCACTCTGGCGGTCACTCTGGCGGTCACTCTGGCGGTCACTCTGGCGGTCACTCTATCACTGTATCTAGCTATCACTCTAGCTGTCCACACAGAGACTCACTCACACGCACTCACACACACTCATACATATCATCCTGTCTCCACTTCATCTTTAGACTGCTGCAGTTAAGAAACCTTTGGTCACATGACTGAAGTCACCAAAGGTCCTTAAACAATCTTTACCTCGGAATACCAATTTTGGGGTCCCTCAGAGACTGGTGGCCCTGAGAAATTGTACAGTTTGATTCCCCCTAATGCCAGCCCTGACTGTATCTAGGGCTTATTTTTGGAATCGGGGTTATATTTCATGTAGCATACTCCAAAAATCATGCTAGAGCTTTTTTTTCAGGGTAGGTCTTATTTTCAGGTTAACATGGTATTTAGACAGGATGCTTACTGTGTTATTAATATAATTCTCACTTTAAAGGTCTCCTCAATGAGAAGCTAAAGCCCCCACTATATGTACTGTGTGTCTTCTGGTTATGCAATGCATTGTGGCTGCCAACATCAGTGAACCGCTTTGGATGCCATCACAACAGGGACACTGTTGCTGTACCAATGTAGTGTATCTCGGGGGTTTATTCTCTACTCCGATATTGATGATAGGTTATCAATGTCAGATTGATGGTGGAGGTCCAACACCCCCACGATCAGCTGAGATCTGGATGTAACTTGTGTACGCAGCGGAGCACCACTTCCCGTATACCGGTTAGTGGCCGCTGCCACTTACTACAGATTGGCTTTTCTTCATTGCATTGACTTTTTCTGTTGCTGTTGTGGTATATGCTAATTATAGATAATACTTTTCTTCTTTTAGGCGTTTTACCGTTAACTTGTGTTTTCTTTTATTGGGTAATATAAAGGTCTGAATCTGAAAATATAATTCTATCCAGTGCATACTTAGTCTGTTTTATTTTTATTTTTTCATTGAAGTGGACTTTATGTATCTTGAAAAGTGGCTATACACATAGGAAACTCGTTAGCACTGATCAGCCATCTGGGGTTTAGGAGATATACCGACTCACTAACAGCTGATTGGGAAAAAATAAGGATGAGGCATGTTAATTTCAACATGCCCAACCTTTTTTTTATTTCTTATTTACTTTTTAAAGAAGTTGTCCGACATAAACTCGAACATTTTTATAAGCTGATCGGTGCTGTATTGTCCTATAAAACACCTCTACTTTTTTTTTGTTGTTGTTTGTTTTCTAACTTTTGTTCCTCTTGAATTATCCCTTTATTTTCTGCACACGCTTTGTTTACCTGCAGCTCAACCAAACATGGAAACTTTGCATGCCAAACCTCAGTCAGAGCTGGCACTGCCCGGCCTCACTGTCCAGCCCCGCCTTCTGCCCACCCTCTGCACACTCATTGGCTTCCAAAATTGGAAGCAAGAGCCTTACACAGCCCCCCACGGCCCTCTGCACCCCCCCCCCCACGGCCCTCTGCTCCCCCCTCACCCCCCACGGCCCTCTGCTCCCCCCTCTCCCCCCACGGCCCTCTGCATCCCCCCCCCCCCCACGGCGCTCTGCACCTTCCCACGGCGCTCTGCAACCCCCCCACTGCGCTCTGCAACCCCCCCACTGCGCTCTGCAACCTCCCCCCACTGCGCTCTGCAGCCTCCCCCCACTGCGCTCTGCAACCCCTCCCACACGGCGCTCTGCACCCTCCCCCCCACGGCGCAAAATTTCGGCAAAAGTGCTCACATGACCGCTCTGAGTCGGGGGAGAGGGGCTGACAGCAGGGCAGGTAGGTAGATACTCTCTAATTACGTGCCCCAATGTAGCCCAATACTGAAATAATAAAAAAATAGCAAAATAAGCCGGATAAACCCTTTAAGCAAGTTAATCCCCATTGGGAACACATGCATGCTTGGCCTTACCAGATGTGGAATAACTTCTGACCAGAATATTGTACACCATCTTGTCTAATCTAACATGATTCTAATCCTTTACCCCCAAATTTCCAGAGATTAAATTTAGGGTATATAGCATACATCCTGATCCTTTTTTTTAAAATAAATTTCCAATATCAAAACTTCTTAAGAAATCATTCACGTAACCGCAATGTATATTTTGTTTCTGCCTACAGGACGGAGACCCGTCGCTGCCCCCTGAGAAGAGAAAGCAGGTAAATATATCCCCGTTCTGTTTTAGAATGTTTTCCTCTATTGCGGAAATGATAGGGAGAAATAAAGAACAGAGTTTATACAGAGGAAACAGTCGTCTTTTTTTTCTATCCTTTTCTTTCCTAATCGTGTCTTTCCTCTGAGGTTGAGCTGATCACACACCGTGCACATGAGATAATCTGTGGGATTTAGGACGACCGCCATGTTGGTTGTCACCCAATACTTTCTTCTTTATAATTCCTTTATTAGTGTACATTGTTGATTCTCTCTTTTGGCACGGGGTCTGATGTTAAACTTTTGCAGGCAAACCTGGCGCAGCTGCTGGGGGAAGCGCGGGAAAGAAGCAAAAAGCTGGAGGTGGAGATGAAAGAACTGCAGCAGCGACTGGGAGAAGTCCAGGGGGACAACAAGGTGATGAATTCCGAGGTGTCGTCCATTGGGTGCAGCTTTGTGGATCTGTGCGTGATATCTGAAGCTTTTCTGTTCAGGCTCTCGCCATAAAGAGCTAAGCCTCTTTCTACAAATCTGGGCTTTGTTTTATCTACTGAATGGCGATTAGGACACAATGATGAGATTTCATAGGAGAAGCCATTGTCCAGTAGGTTTACGGGGTATTTATAGGATATCTGTCACCACACGGACCCTTTCATTTTGTATTAACTATAAGTTGCCCCAGTAAAACAAAACAGGTAATGGACTGCACTTTTTGGAAAACTTTGGATGTGTCATAGAGACAAGTGAGAAGTTTTGAACAGTGAATGTCCAAGGGGACGGAGCAGAAGGTGCCAAAAGGGGGACGGAGCAGAAGGAGCCAAAAGGGGCACAAGGAGCCAAAAGGGGACGGAGCAGAAGGAGCCAAAAGGGGCACAAGGAGCCAAAAGGGGACGGAGCAGAAGGGGCCAAAAGGGGACGGAGCAGAAGGAGCCAAAAGGGGACGGAGCAGAAGGAGCCAAAAGGGGACGGAGCAGAAGGAGCCAAAGAGCCCTAGACTGAAAACAGTCCATATACTTTAGCTGTAACTTACCGGACAACCCCTGCCTAATCAATTCAGTGCCCAATAGAAAATAAAAATAATCTATACTCCCTCAGTGGTGCCGTTTCAGCACTGTTGGAAAAGTGACACTGTTAAGCGGGCTTTACACGAGACGACTGATCGTGCGATGCATCATCGGGGTTACGGTTTTCGTGACGCACATCCGGCATCGTACACGACGTCGTCTCGTGTAACACCTCCTAGCGACGCAGTATTGCTCACAAATCGTGAGTCGTGTACTCGTCGCTAGGTTTTATAAAATTGTTTAATTAAAATGGCGGCGGTTGTTCATCCTTTCCGTGGCATCACACATTGCTCCGTGTGATACCACGGGAACGATGAACAGCAGCTTTACCTGCCTCCCGCGGCACCCGACGGCTTAATGGAAGGAAGGAGGTGGGCGGGATGTTTACATCCCGCTCATCTCCGCCTCCGCCCCTCCGCTTCTATTGGCCGGCTGCTGTGAGACGTCGCTGTGACGCCGAACGTCCCTCCCACTCCACCACAGTGAGGTCGTCCGGAAGGTAAGTATGTGTGACGGGGGTTAAACGAGTTTGTGTGCCACGGGCAACTAATTGCCCGTGACACAAAAACGACGGGGGCGGGCACGATCGATCGTGCTATCGCACAATCGGTCGTCTCGTGTAAAGCAGCCTTTACCTGACCACTGCCGCCAATCAAGGCCCCTTGTGTCCGACTAGCCTCCTGTGTTTCTCTGAAATCCCATGCCATTTCAGAATTAAGCATACATGGCAAAAGGCATGTAGCCAGTATCTAATCCATGCTGTACACGGATGCTGTATGTTTGCTGGAAACTGTAAGATAAAAAAAGACAGCGATTGGCAAGTAATATAATGTACTGGTAGCTCATTATATACATTATTTGTAGAGGGTTAGGGAAATAAATAGTGACCACGTTTCTTTAAAGGGAATCTGTCACCAGGTTTTTGACACCTAATTGACGAGCAGCATAATGTAGAGACAGAGACCCTGATTCCAGCGATGTCACTTTATTGAGGTACTTGCTGGAGTTTTTATGAAATCAATGTTTTATTAGCAGAAGATTATCACCAGAGGACTGGTAAACCTGCTGCCAGGTAGTCCAACCACGCCCCTCACCGCTCATTGCACAGTGTACATAGAAATCTGCCAATCAGTGGTGTGGGGGCGGGGTTATACAGAGCTCCGCCTTCCGAGGACTACTACATCTGCAGTTGAGAAAACAGTGACTTTACAAAACTACATCAAGCAGAAGAAGTAAGTGACACATCGCTGGAATCAGGGTCTCTGCCCCTACGTTATGCTGCTTTTAGAGTGGGCAGCAAAATCTTTAAGTAAACTTCATCAGTTTCCATATAGTTCTGGTTTTCTTTGCTTGCAGTTTAGCGCACATGGCAGATTTCCTATTCTTCTCACAGTAAAGGCTGCTTTACACGGTACGACCGATTGTGCAATTTCACAATCGATCGTACCCGCCCCCGTCCTTTTTGCATCACGGGCAAATCGCTGCCCGTGGCGCACAAAGTCGGTAACCTCCATCACACGTACTTACCTTTCGTGCGACCACGCTGTGGGCGGCGAACGTCCACTTCCTGGAGTGGGAGGGACATTTGGCGTCACAGTGACGTCACACGGCTGCCGGCCAATAGAAGCGGAGGGGCGGAGATGAGCAGGATGTAAACATCCCGCCCACCTCCTTCCTTCCACATAGAGCCGGCGGCTGACGCGGGAAGCAGGTTCATCGCTCCTGTGGTGTCACACGGAGCGACGTGTGATGCCACGGGAACGATGAACAACCGGCGCCCGATTTCAGAACCGATATTATGGAACCTAGCGACCAGTACACGACTCACGATTTGTGAGCGATACTGCGTCGCTAGGAGGTGTCACACAGGCCAGCATCGGAAGCGATGCCGGATGTGCGTTACAAAAACCGTGACCCCGACGATCTATCGCACGATAGATTGTCTGGTGTAAAGCAGCCTTAATACATGGTGTTATTTTTTTTAAAAATGGCTTATCCAAATGTGGACTGTAATTCCCAGACTGACACACATCCCTCACTATCGGCACATGGGTGGAGCAGATCATCTGCATTAGAAATAGAATACTGTGGTATTGTTGCTGTAATCGTGTGTTTCTGTCTCCAGCTGCTAAGAATGACCATTGCCAAGCAAAGACTCGGAGATGATGAGGTTGGAGTTCGCCACTTTGCACCGCACGAGCGGGAAGACCTTGTGCTGCAGTTGGAGAAGGCGCGAGAACAGGTCATTCATGATTCACATTTTTTTTTTTTGACTTATGTGTTAGGCTCTTTCCACCCTGTGCTGTATAACAAACCTTACAAGATGGGGGTCCACCTTACGTCTATGTCAACCGGTGGGGTTTGTTATTCTAACTCGGCCTTGTTCACTTGGACACCTGGGACAGCTTATGGGGAAGAGTGGCTCTGTTATTAGTCATTAAAAAGTATTCTACTTTTTTTTTCTTTGTCGCTCCATTGGGAGACCCAGACAATTGGGGTGTATAGCTTCTGCCTCCGGAGGCCACACAAAGTATTACACTGAAAAGTGTAACCCCTCCCCTCTGCCTATACACCCTCCCGTGCATCACGGGCTCCTCAGTTTTATGCTTTGTGTGGAAGGAGGCACACATCCACTCATGCATTCCCATTTTAGTCAGCAGCAGCTGCTGATTTTATCGGTTGGAAGAAAAGAGGGCCCCTGGCATGCTCCCTTCTCACCCCACTACGTCGGTGGTGCTGTTAAGGTTGAGGTACCCATTGCGGGTACAGAGGCTGGAGCCACATGCCGTTTTCCTTCACCATCCCTTAGAGGCTCTGGGAGAAGTGGGATCCTGACCGGTCATCCATTCACTGGGACCGGGCTCCCTCCGCAGCCCCTGTGGGAATCTGCCGGACAGGAGTCTATGTATCCTCAGGGACAGGGCCCTGCATCTAAAGGTACTCTGTGTCCCCATGGGGACTGTGCATGGAGCGCTTGTTTCACAGACGCTGCAGCAGCTGCTGGTTTGTGAAGCCCGGGACTTCCGCGCCGACCGAGCCTGTTTGTCGGCCGCGGTATTAAATTTAGTCCCCGGCTTCATTGCGGCCTAGTACCATAACTCCTGCCCCCGGGCCTGCCAGTCAGGGGTAAGGGTGGGACGGTCGACCTGACGTCGGCAGTGAGGGCTGGAGCATACTTTAGGTTTCCTCCCCCCCCTCACTGATCACTGTGGGGCCCCAGATTCCCGCACTTTACTAGTCGCCGCCCACGGCTCCCTCCTTCCCTGAGAGCTCCGGCAGCCATTTTTACACACATTCTGCCGGTGGAGGATTTCAGGAACGAGCTCTGCAGCTCTGGGAGACCTAAGGCAGGGAATCTGGTGGACACACACTCCGCTTTGGGCGGTCGGTAAGCCACACCGGTCACCCGGTGCTGGTCCCCCTAGGGTGCCGGAGTATATATATACTATATATATGCTAAGGCAAAGGGTTTTTTTGCAACCTGTACCTCTTGTGGGGCTATGTTACCTGTGGGTTCCACCTACCCTCACTGTCAGCAATGCTCAACCCCTGTTGCACTTGCTCAGCCGGAACCTCGGTCACTAGTGGGCCCCTCGGATCAGGCAGACCCTCCTGCTTCCACTGTCCAGGCGGCAGGGACAGAGTTTGCAGTTTTTGCTGAGAAACTCTCTGAGTCGCTTTCACAATCCATGGCTCAGTCTATGGACAAATGGTCTGCCAAGCTACTAGAAGCCTTGCAGTCCAGACCGGTCCTTACACAGGCCCCGGGCACTGTTGGATCATCGCCTCCAGGCCCCTCTCGGTCTGCGCCGCAGCGTGCTCCTGGGGTGGCCCCTAGGTCTCACGTGGAGGACTCCTGCACGGACCACAGTCCCACACCGGCTAAGCGGGCTCGCTGGGAATCTTCCCCGACTTCCTCACGCTGCTCGGGGTCTCAGCTTGAGGACTCTCTGGAGGATGAGGCGGACGTCGCAGCTCAGGGCTCTGACCCTGACGTTGCTCTCAATCTTGATACACCTGAAGGGGACGCCATAGTAAATGACCTTATCTCGTCCATCAACCAGGTGCTAGATCTTTCTCCCCCACCTCCACCTATAGAGGAGTCGGCTTCGCAGCAGGAGAAACACCAGTTTAGGTTTCCCAAACGTACACGGAGTGCGTTTTTCAATCACTCTAACTTCAGAGATGCTGTCCAGAAGCCCAGAGCGGTTCCGGACAAGCGCTTTACTAAGCGCCTTACTGACACACGTTACCCCTTCCCCTCTGACGTAGTTAAGGGTTGGGCTCAATGTCCCAAGGTGGATCCTCCAGTCTCTAGACTGGCGGCTAGATCTGTAGTATCAGTTGCAGATGGCTCATCGCTCAAGGATGCCACTGACAGGCAGATAGAGCTCCTGGTGAAATCCATCTATGAAGCCACAGGCGCGTCTTTTGCCCCGGCCTTTGCAGCCGTGTGGGCACTCCAAGCTATCTCAGCTTGTCTGTCTGAGATTAATGCGGTCACACGTACCTCTGCTCCGCAAGTTGCGTCTTTGACTTCTCAGGCGTCGGCTTTTTCGTCCTACGCCATGAACGCCGTCCTGGACTCTGCTAGCCGTACAGCGGTAGCATCCGCTAATTCGGTGGCAGTCCGCAGGGCCATGTGGCTACGCGAATGGAAGGCAGACTCTGCTTCCAAGAAGTTCTTAACCGGTTTGCCGTTTTCTGGCGACCGATTGTTTGGCGAACGATTGGATGAAATTATTAAGGAATCCAAGGGAAAGGACTCGTCCTTACCCCAGTCCAAACCGAAGAGACCTCAGTAACGGAAAATACAACCGAGGTTTCGGTCCTTTCGGCCCTCAGCCAAGTCCCAATCCTCCTCGTCCAACAGGCCAGAGAAAGGCCAGAGGAACTCCTATGCGTGGCGGTCTAAGTCACGCCCCCAAAAAACCGCCGGAGGCACTGCCTCCAAGGCGGCCTCCTCATGACTTTCGGCCTCCCCGAACCGCATCCTCGGTCGGTGGCAGGCTCTCCCGCTTTTGCGACGCCTGGTGGCCACATGTCCAAGACCGATGGGTGAGAGACATTCTGTCTAACGATTACAGGATAGAGTTCAGCTCTCGTCCTCCGACTCCTTTCTTCAGAACATCTCCGCCCCCATCTCGGGCCGGCGCACTTTTTCAGGCTGTGGGCGTTCTGAAGACAGAAGGAGTGGTGATTCCCGTTCCCCCTCAGGAACATGGTCACGGCTTCTACTCCAACTTGTTCGTGGTGCCAAAGAAGGACGGATCATTCCGTCCCGTTCTGGACCTCAAACTGCTCAACAGGCATGTGAGCACCAGAAGGTTTCGGATGGAATCTCTCCGCTCGGTCATCGCTTCGATGTCACAAGGAGACTTCCTAGCATCAATCGACATCAAGGATGCTTATCTCCATGTGCCGATCGCACCCGAACATCAACGCTTCCTGCGTTTCGCCATCGGGGACGAACATCTTCAGTTCGTGGCACTGCCTTTCGGCCTGGCGACAGCCCCACGGGTCTTCACCAAGGTCATGGCATCCGTTGTGGCGGTCCTACGCTCTCAGGGACACTCGGTGATCCCTTACTTAGACGATCTCCTAGTCAGGGCCCCTTCTCGGGTGGCGTGTCAACACAGCCTGACCGTCGCTCTGGCGACTCTCCAGCAGTTCGGGTGGCTCATCAACTTCCCAAAGTCCAAGTTGACACCGACCCAATCACTGACTTACCTCGGGATGGAGTTTCATACTCACTCAGCGGTAGTCAAGCTACCGCTGGACAAACAGCTTTCGCTGCAGACAGGGGTGCAATCTCTTCTTCGGGGTCAGTCACACCCCTTGAAGCGCCTCATGCACTTCTTGGGGAAGATGGTGGCAGCAATGCAATGGGACATTCTCCGCAAATGGGACAGGAGGTCGACGTCCCTTGACAGGAACGTCTCTTTCCCTTGCAGCCAAAACCTCTCTTCAGTGGTGGCTTCTTCCCACTTCTCTATCGCAGGGAAAATCCTTCCTGCCCCCATCCTGGGCTGTGGTCACGACGGACGCGAGCCTGTCAGGGTGGGGAGCGGTTTTTCTCCACCACAGGGCTCAGGGAACCTGGACTCCGATAGTCTTCCCTTCAGATCAATGTTCTGGAGATAAGGGCAGTGTATCTAGCCCTAAAGGCGTTCCATCGGTGGCTGGAGCGCAGGCAGATCCGCATACAGTCGGACAACGCCACGGCGGTTGCGTACATCAACCACCAGGGCGGCACGCGCAGCCGTCAAGCCTTCCAGGAAGTCCGGCGGATTCTGCTGTGGGCGGAAGCCACAGCCTCCACCATCTCCGCAGTTCACATCCCGGGCGTAGAAAACTGGGAAGCAGATTTTCTCAGTCGTCAGGGCATGGATGCGGGGGAATGGTCTCTTCACCCAGACGTGTTTCGAGAGATCTGTCGCCGCTGGGGAACGCCGGACGTCGATCTCATGGCGTCACGGCACAACAACAAGGTCCCGGCCTTCATGGCACGGTCTCAAGATCACAGAGCTCTGGCGGCGGACGCGTTAGTTCAGGATTGGTCGCAGTTTCGACTCCCTTATGTGTTTCCTCCTCTGGCGATGTTGCCCAGAGTGTTACGCAAGATCAGATCCGACTGTCGTCGCGCCATTCTCGTCGCTCCAGATTGGCCGAGGCGGTCGTGGTACCCGGATCTGTGGCATCTCACGGTGGGTCAGCCGTGGGCGCTTCCAGACCGCACAGACCTGCTGTCACAAGGGCCATTTTTCCATCTGAATTCTGCGGCCCTCAACCTGACTGTGTGGCCATTGAGTCCTGGCTCCTAGCGTCGTCGGGTTTATCTCAGGATGTCATTGCCACTATGAGACAGGCCAGGAAACCAACGTCCGCCAAGATCTATTACAGGTCGTGGCGGATCTTCTTGTCCTGGTGCTCTGATAAGGGTTTTACTCCCTGGCCTTTTGCCTTACCTATTTTTCTTTCATTCCTTCAATCCGGAATGGACAAGGGTTTGTCACTCGGCTCTCTCAAGGGACAAGTATCGGCGCTCTCAGTATTTTTTCAAAAGCGCCTGGCAAGGCTTCCGCAGGTCCGCACATTCCTGCAGGGAGTTTGCCACATAGTTCCACCCTACAAGCGTCCGCTGGAACCCTGGGACCTTAACAGGGTGTTAATGGCTCTTCAAAAACCACCTTTCGAGCCGCTGAGGGATGTCTCTTTATCACGTCTTTCGCAGAAGGTGGCATTTCTTGTGGCAATTACCTCACTCCGAAGAGTGTCGGAGCTTGCAGCGCTGTCATGCAAATCCCCTTTCCTGGTTTTTCACCAGGATTAGGTGGTTCTGCGTCCTGTCCCGGAGTTTCTCCCTGAGGTGGTATCTCCTTTTCATCTCAATCAGGATATCTCCTTACCGTCATTTTGCCCTCATCCAGTTCACCAGTGTGAAAAGGATTTGCATTCATTAGATCTAGTGAGAGCACTCCGGCTCTACGTGTCTCGCACGGCGCCCCTGCGCCGTTCAGATGCGCTCTTTGTCCTGGTCGCTGGCCAGCGTAAGGGTTCGCAGGCTTCCAAATCAACTTTGGCTCGGTGGATCAAGGAACCGATTCTTGAAGCCTACCGTTCTTCTGGGCTTCCTCTTCCTTCGGGCCTGAAAGCCCATTCTACCAGAGCCGTGGGTGCGTCCTGGGCATTGCGACACCGGGCTACGGCTAAGCAGGTGTGTCAGGCAGCTACCTGGTCTAGTCTGCACACCTTCACAAAACACTATCAAGTGCATACCTATGCTTCGGCAGATGCCAGTCTAGGTAGGCGAGTCCTTCAGGCGGCGGTTGCCCACCTGTAGGAAGGGGTCGTTTTCGGCTCTCTTTTATTGAGGTATTCTTTTACCCACCCAGGGACTGCTTTTGGACGTCCCAATTGTCTGGGTCTCCCAATGGAGCGACAAAGAAGAAGGGAATTTTGTTTACTTACGTAAATTCCTTTTCTTCTAGCTCCTATTGGGAGACCCAGCACCCGCCCCTGTTCCCTTCGGGCTGTTTGTTCTTTTGTGTACACATGTTGTTCATGTTGAATTGTTCTTTTGGTTATGGTTTCAGTTCTCCGAACATCCTTCGGATTGAATTTACCCCAGACCAATTTATAAGTTTCCTCCTTCCTGCTTTTGCACCAAAACTGAGGAGCCCGTGATGCACGGGAGGGTGTATAGGCAGAGGGGAGGGGTTACACTTTTCAGTGTAATACTTTGTGTGGCCTCCGGAGGCAGAAGCTATACACCCCAATTGTCTGGGTCTCCCAATAGGAGCTAGAAGAAAAGGAATTTACGGTAAGTAAACAAAATTCCCTTCTTTTCTTTTATGCTGAGCAGTTTTTTTTACTTTTACAGGTCATCGAAATAGTAACTATTATTAAATTGGGTGGGAAATAACCAGGACAAATCTGCCATATTCTTTAAAGTGAACCTGTCAGGTGCAATATGAGCAAGAGTACTCAATGTCAAGCAGCAACTGCTAAAGCAAACAAGATTTTAGGGTGTATAAAAAGAGAGATCAGATCCAGTGATCCCAACGTATTGTTACCCCTCTATAAATCACTTTTAAGGCCACATCCAGTTTTGGGCTCCACATTTTAAAAAGGACATTCAGAAGTTAGTCAGTTCAAAGGCGGGCAACTAGACTACTACAAGGAATGAAAGACGTCCCATATGATGACAGGTTGAAAAAGTTAGATATGTTTCGCTTAGAAAAAAGACGTCTCAGAGGAGATCTCATTTATATGTATTAATACATGTGTGGTCAATATAAAGGACTGGCACATGACTTATTCCTTCCAAAGACAATACTAAGGACCAGGGGCACTCACTGCGAGTGGAAGAAAAGCGATTCCAACAGCTAAATAGGAAAGGGTTCTTTACAGTTAGAGCAGTCAGACTGTGGAATGCCCTACCACAAGAGGTAGTAATGGCAGATACTATAACAGCTTTTAAAAAAAGGGCTGGATGATTTCCTCAGTACACAAAACATTGTTGGTTATAAATGACTTAGTGACCAAATGTAGAACTGGTGGAGGAAGGTTGAACTAGATGGATCTAGGTCTTTTTTCAACCTAAGTAACTATGTAACTATGTAAGTAAAAATATGCAGCCAGAACCACAAGCAGTTAGCTGATCCCTGCCCAACAGTCCCTGTATCTAGTAGCATACATAAAGATCCTTTATCATATGCTAATGAGCGCAGGGACTAGTCACAAGGGCATTCGTTCCTGCGCTCATTCTGCCCTCTTGGAATGTTAGCACACCCACAGGGGTGTACTAACATGCTAGTCAATGCCCACTGCCCAGCATCAGCAGCGGTGACGCGCGTACCTATGTCTGTTGCCACCCCTTCAGAACACCGGGCAGTGCGCATTATAATAATGCCCTGCACTTCCGGTTATGCTCAGGATGAAGCCAGGTGTATGCATCCCAGCTTCAGAGATGTCTAGTGCGCATGACTGGAAATGCCGGACATTCTGATCATGCGCGCTGCCTGGCGTTCTGCAACGGGGACAAAGGACAGAAATACGTGTGTCACTCCTTATGACACTGGGCAATGGGCATTGAATAGCATGTTGGCATGCCTCTGTGGGGGCTATAATGCTAAGAGGGCGGAATGAGCGCAGGAACTAATGCCTTTGCGCTCATTAGCATATCATAAATGATCTTTAGAAATACTTTTTCTTAAGAGCTCTCTATCTATGCTACTAGATACAACGATAGTTAGGCAGGGATTAGCAATATGCACCCAGAACTGCTCGTGGTCCTGGGTGCATATTGCACCTCACAGGTTCCCTTTAAGTGAGTTGTTTCTTCCCTCATCTATAGGCATTTCACATTTCCTCAGATTTTAAAAGGGCAAAGCGTTGAGAAGCAATGGCTCAGATCATAATGTAATCTCACAGTAAAGTCTCAATCCATTTCTGAACCTGACAACTAAGACTGACTTGTAGAAGTTGGGACTTACGACAAGAGTACATCACCATGATTAACAGGTTATCGACCATCTTTATTGGTAGTGTTGAGTAACAATAATCGGATCTGTTTCTTCCAGATGGAAAGTCTGGAGCATGATCTCAGAGCGGCTCTGGATGAACTCGAGGACGTGAAGCAGGAACGATCGTTCTTCCAAGACAAGTCTGAGAGGTTGAACCAAGAGCTTAACCATGTCCTTGGCGGCCATGAGACGAGGATCATAGACATCGATGCCCTGTGTATGGAGAACAGGTGGGTCTTCAACAGATCGCGGGCCATAAAGAGTAAATCCCCCGAGCGACAGACAGACGTGTTTATCACAGTGTTAAGGCAGCGCCAAAAAGATAAAAACTCAAGGCTACAATCATATGCCTGACCATATGCTCAATTAATTTCAGCATATGTTAAGTGGGAGTTAGTGTTGTCGCAGGCAATGGGCTGTTAAGCCACATATTACTTTTGTGTTTTCTTTTATTACTTCCTATTGTGGAATCACATCATTATCTAGATGTAAATTAAGTGTCTGAATCTTTCGTTATTTTCTTTTTAGCATGTTTGCTGCAATATTTGTTGCTTCCCATCTATTATTATGTTATATCACTAGACTATGGTTTAAAGGGGTTGTGCCACAAGGTAGTTACAATTTCATCAATAGATCTTGTAATAATAATAATTTCCACAATTGGATGTTAAAAAAATGTTCCTGTGGTGAGATAATCTTATATATGTGTCCCTGCTGTGTAATGGCTGTGTCTGACTGTACAGGAACATGGTCTGATCATACCACAGCTCCTGGGTAGGGGAGGAAACGAGAGTATACAGACATTACAGCACGGGATCACAGCAGATTTCTCTCTGCTGTGCTATCTCTATACTCTGTTTTGCATCTTCCCCGGACCAGGTAATGTGGTAAGATCAGACCATGTTCCTGTACGGTCAGACACGGCCATTACACAGTACATAGCAGGAACACATATATAAGATTATCTCAATCTCAGCACAGGGACATTGTTTTTTTTTTGTTTTTTTTTTAAGAGAACTTTTCACCAGATATGACCCCCTATAAGCTGCAGCCACCGCCTGTAATCCTTATATACGCATTCTAGAATACTGTATATAAGTGTTCAAGCCACTCTGTAAAGCGCAAAAAAACATCTTTTTTACACTCACCTGCGGGGTGGTCTTGGTCCGGCGCCTCCTCTCTTCCTTCCATTGCCGTCCTCCGTTCCTGCCCTGTGTGGTTTACATGTCCTACGTCATCCACACAGTATTCTCTATTGTGCTCCTCCGCACACGCACTTCTCTTTTCCCTGCTGAGGACAGCACAAAGTACTGTAATGCGCAGGTACGGGAAAGGTCAAAGAACTCCCGCGCATGCGCACTCAAATACTCAGGAGGGCAGAGAAGTGTGCAGGATTATGATGGCGGCATCTATGTGGCTGACATCATCCACACGGAGCTGGGAAGGAGGACGGCGATCACAAGAAGATAGGAACCACTGGACTGGGACCAGCGACACCCATTGGACCAAACTTTCCCCTAGGTGAGTATAATAAAAGCTGTCTTTATGTCCTACAGAGTGGCCTGGGCTCCTATATACAGTATTCTAGAATGCTGTATATAAGGGCTCAGTGTTGGTGGCCGCAGCTTATAGGGGACAAATCTGGTGACGGGTTTCCTTTAATAAATCAGCTGTCTTTATTCTAAGATCAATCAATTAAAATTGTCTTTTATTCGTGGAATACCCTTTTATGTTTCTGATCATTGTGATTCTGGTGCTCCCTGCAGCCACTGCACAGAAATATACAGAACAGCAACATCACTTCACTTATGTGAAGCAGCTGCTCCTTCATTCTGAGGATTATGGGGGTCCCAGTAGTTGATGACCCCCATTATGCTCTATTGGCATTATTTAGATGGTGTAAACAACTCCTTAATTAAAAAAAAAAAAAAAAATTTAGCTCTCTTTAGCACTGTACAGCTATGATGTTGAGTAATTTTTGGCATTTTGGATATAAAGATGCCCATACACATTCAATGGCTTTCGACCGCAATCTCTCTTTGCTCTCTAGTACACATGGACACTCGTTTTGGGTGAGTGTACATGTGTCTTTAATGGGTGAGGGGACTAAAGGGTACGTTGCACGTTGCGACATCGCTACTGCGATATCGTCGGGGTCAAATCGAAAGTGACGTACATCCGGCACCGGTAACTATGTCGCAACGTGTGAAGCCTAGATGCGCCGATAAACAGTCGCAAAAGCGTCGAAAATCGTTGATCTGTGTAGCGTCGGTCATTTTCATAATGTCGCACCAATAGGAGATACGATGTTGTTCCTGCGGCAGCACACATCGCTGTGTGTGCAGCCGCAGAAGCCGCAGGAGCGAGGAACATCTCCTTACCTGCCTCCACCGGCTATGCGGAAGGAAGGAGGTGGGCGGGATGTTTACGTCCTGCTCATCTCCGCCCCTCCGTTCTATTGGCCGCCTGTTGTGTGACGTCGCTGTGACGCCGCACGACCCACCCCCTTAGGAAGGAGGCGGGTCGCCGGCCAGAGCGATGTCGCAGGGCAGGTAAGTGCGTGTGAAGCTGCTGTAGCGATAATGTTCGCTACGGCAGCTATCACAAGATATCGCTTCTGCGACGAGGGCTGGGACTATCTCGCTCGGCATCACAAGCATCGGCTAGCGATGTCGCAGCGTGCAAAGTACCCCTAGGACACTGCCAAAAACCTGTGGCGGCAGCTTATGATGAGACATTCGGACAATCTCTCATGATGACTTCTACCTCGCTTATAATGTACCTTCGGAGAATCAGAAGACCTCTCTACAAATGGTATAGTCAGCTTTGGCCATATTTTCACTAAACTTACTCGGTAGGTAAGGGCACAATAAAAATTAATTGATTACTCGGTCTCTATCAATAGTGCATTGTGTGTTTCAGTAAAATGTCTACAGATTTACTCCAGAAACCACATCCATATTCAGCAACCAAACATTTTCCCCAAGGGACGGTCTTCAAGAAGCTGCCTACTTTAAAGCATGTCTTTTTTAATCTTTTCATCTGGAGCCTCACTATCCCAAACTGTGACATGCCTGGGCCTTGCCATGTAAAGTCGGACAGAAGGGCTAAGCCTCACTCAACCCCTTTAAATTATTTTCAATTTCGGCTTTCTTTTTTTTTTTCTGTCCTTCCACTATTGGAATGCAACAGAAGGATCTAAATAATCAGCAGAAAGTTGAGTTTTATCTTTTTTCCTTTGGAATCATTATAACTTTATGTCCTCTCGGAAGGCAGTGGAACAGTTGGGAGATGGAAGCGCCGGGTAATAGTGAGCTGATTTAATGATATTAAATTAACCTTCAGGGACTCCGAGTAATACAGTCCCTGAACGGCGTCTACTCCAGAACATTTAATGAGAAAGTAACTTCAGAAACAAATGTTGGACTGTAAAAAGCAGATATAAAACTTCACAACGTGTTCCCATGCATATACCGTATATATACATTACATCTGGACATCTAATCATCGTTATTGGTATTGTATTGATCTTCATTAAGAAGGGTAATGGTGCTCAGACCAGTTGTAGGTTTCTGTGATGGTCAGATTTAAGATACCCAGATATTATAAAAATGTGGTAATTGCCCAAACGTGGCTGCAGCCGGTCCACAGAATCACTTTGTGTGAACTGGATGCTTGTAAGTTCCCGCCTGATCAAAATTTCAATTGCCCAATATATGACCTAGCATGGCCGTAAACTGCTGAACTCATTGTGCCTGCCCTCGTCGGATTGCAGAAGTTACTTAGCTTGAGGCCATGTGGCAAGTACCAGCGTGGGAGATTGGATGAGAAACCCCGGTTCTGTCAATATATGACCTACAAGACAAAACAATCACTGATCTCGGGGAGACCAGCCAGAGAAAACACTGCCGGCAGCCAGCGAGGGTGCTCAACACGGGGAAATCCTAGGTACATTGCCTCCTGGGAAATATGCAAATCAAAAAAGTGTGGAGCCTCTGTTAGGAGTCTCAACACAGAAACCAGCCAGATATCCCTCCGGGAAGGGCCCAGCCAAGGGGGTGACTCCTTTTAGGAGACCACCATAACCACCATATTAAGTGGCCCTTTTAGTCAATATCCAACGTTTTGACAAGTTTAAAGATATGACAAGGGAAATACCAAGGCCAGGAATCCATCCACAGACAGCTGTTTCGGGGTATTTCCCCTCATCAGTGTGGTGTAGGATTCTCTATATATGACCTAGGCAGTGGGTATATATTTCCATGTTGTACATGTCAAGACCCTGCATATGCTTACAGTCGCATTTTTAACATTTCTGGGGCTTTATAGAGCACCTGTCATGTCATTTTTTTTTTTATATTAAACTGCCCCCAATGAGTTTTAAATGATGCAATGTGCATCACTAATATGGTTTTAAAAACAAATTCCATGTATTTATCTTTAAAAAAAAGTCTTTATATGCTTAAGGAGAATGCAGTAAATACTAGAGTTGAGCGCGGTTCGTGGTTCGAGGTTCTCCAGTTCTAGGCTCGAGTGATTTTGGGGCCTGTTCTAGATCGAACTAGAACTCGAGCTTTTTGCAAAAGCTCGATAGTTCTAGAAACGTTCGAGAACGGTTCTAGCAGCAAAAAAACAGCTAATTCCTAGCTGGCTTTCCGCTGTAATAGTGTAAGTCACACTATCATGAAATTTCAGTGTATAGTGTGCGGGAACAGCGCCTTCAGATCACTGCTGTTTGTATAATGGCGATCGCCATTTTTTTTTTTTTTCCTTGTCTTCCTTCCCTAAGCGCGCGCGTCTTGTGGGGCGGGCCAGCATGTCAGCCAATCCCAGACACACACACAGCTAAGTGGACTTTTAGCCAGAGAAGCAACGGCATGTGTGATAGGATGTCCATGTCACATGTCCCTGCATTATAAAAACGAGTATCTGCCCGTCCGGACGCCATTATCTCTTCTGCGTCCTTGGTGTCAGACATCACTGGCGCAGCTCCGTCCTTTGTCCTATCGCCGATACTGCTGTATGCGCTCCATACACAGCGCTGGACAGCTTAGGGAGAGCACTTTCTATCAGTCCTTTTAAGGGCTCGTACCGGCAGGGTCAGAGCCATAGGTGACAGGTCCTGAAAACAGCGACAGCGTCTGTGTAGCTAAGGTCAGGGATTTTGTCGCTGCATTTCCCCATTAGGAGGGAATAGAAAGGCAGGCTTCCATTCCTCTACCCAGAGCCCCACAATCCTGGCACTGTACCCTCCTGTCCTCTGCACACTCCAACTCATTATAACTAAGCCATTATACTAGCAAACAGTCAGTGTACCTAGTGGCATCCTAAACGTGGCTATTGGACTTTTGTGTAGTCACACTAGTGCACAGATATTTGCAGCACGTCTGCCTGCATTGCACACTCAAACTCATTGTTACTAAGCCATTATACTAGCAAACACTCAGTGTACCTAGTGGCATACAAGAAGTGGCTGTTGTACTCCATTAGTGCCCCACTGGTGCCAAGCTATTTCTAGCACCTGTGCAGGACACCCTCCTGCTCTGTTTTTAATGAGCTATAATGATAGCAAAAAATACTGCCATTTAGTGGCATCATAGAACTGGCTGTTGTATTCCATTAGTGCCCCACTGGTGCCAAGCTATTTCTAGCACCTCTACATGACACCCTCATGCACATTTTGCTACGCTAATGTTATAGCAAACTCAGGGAATTCATTGCTGCATTTGATAATTCGGAGGGATAGAAAGTGAGGCTTCCTTTAGCTTTTCCTTCTGTTCATAGACAGCATCTCCAAGTTCACACCCGAAGAGCAATTTCTACTCCACGTCTAAGGCTATGTGCCCACGCTACAGGATTTACCGCGGATTTACCGCGGATTTTGCCGCGGATTTACCGCGGATTTGCCGAAAATCTGCAGCAGCAGCACTTCCAAGCCATTTCAATGGCATTTTGGAAATGCTGTGCCCATGCTGCGGATTTTTCCGCGGCGGATTTGCCGCGGATTTTGATCCGGAAAAATCTGCAGCATGTCAATTGTTTGGTGCAGATTTGGTGCGGATTTTTGGCTTTGAATGGGGAAAAAAAAAAAAAAAAATCCGCATCAAAATCCGCGGCAAATCCGCGGATTTTCAGGCAAAAAAATCCGCAGGGACATTCTAGCGTGGGTACATAGCCTTAGTGTGGAGAGGCAGCTAGTGCGCATGCGTGTGCCGATTTACCCCAGCTGCAGCCTAACTACAGTGTTTCGCCTAGTGAGTATGCTCAGCCTGACTGTGCCATTCCTGACGCTAAGTCTTCATTTCGGGATACAGCGCATGCTCCCACACTAAGTGTGAAAAGCCTCTTTGCACAGGTACTTGCATTCCGTGCCGGATCTAAGTCCTGTTTTGTGCCTAGACACCATGCTAAAGCTGATAGTCTTTTTTCAGAGACTGTATTTCATGCTACTGAGCATGCTCAGGCACTTACTGCATCAGAGACTAGGTCCGGTAATGAACTCTTTGGCCCTGCCCCTGATGTGGGGGTCCCATATAGACCACAGGGCATCAGGTGTCCTCCCAAATGGCTTGCAGAGGCCCACCCCTATGACTTGTCACCGCATTATTGATGGTCAGACGATGACTGGTGAGGTGTTTGGGTCATGGCAGCCATGAGGTCATCATTGAAGTTGCGGTTCCAAATAGGACGCTAGTTATGCCACTCATGACGTGTCACTCTACTTTTGTCTCCAGGAGGTGCATTGTGGTTCACCCTGGTTTGGGGTGGACCCAGGTTATAAAAGGGGCTGGAGCCAACAAGAAGGTGCGCAGTCTTCTATTATGCTCAGAAAGAGCACACCTCCATGTGTTGAACCCATTGGGGCTTTAGGCCAGAGGTAGGCAGGGATAGGGTGTCGATGCAGGCCACCACCACAGTTGGTAACGCAGAACGGTTAAGACCAGCTCCTGTCCTACAAGTCCTGCTTGTGCAGCCCAGTGGCATTAACAGGCCTGCTGCTGCGCCTGCTGTCCACAGGTGTGGCCCCAATGCACACGGTCAGCGTACTGAATGGCCCCTGTGATGTTAACAGGGAGTTCCTGGGCTGGGTGGGCATGTGGACCCTGTGACGCTAACAGGGCTCCCAGTCCCCAGATCCGAATGGCGTCTAACTCGGTTCAGGCTACTATTAGTTTCATAGCCACACAGCTCTGTATCCTCCACCTAACCTTCCAGTTGCCAACCTCTCCTTTTCCAACTGGGAGCACGGTGGACACTGACTGCTGATGGGGATATATACCTTTCTCTTTCTTTTCTTATTAATTTTCGTTATATAGCGGTAACATAGTATATACCACCTTATCCAAATCTGCCAGTCCCACTGTAACAGATGGTGTTTCTTCAGCAAATGTTACTGTTGCTTAACCACCAAATCCACGGACCAAAACTTTTTTCCTCTTTCCAACACACCTGTTCCCCTTTCCACCAGCATCTGTCCTTTTTCAACTCATTTTGGTATATGACCAAAAGTGCAACTGTGCAGGGACACCGTACTCAATGCCATCTCAGCACAGCAGCCAGCCCTCGGTCCCTCAGATGTGGACAAGTAAAAGACCATTTCCTCCTATCCATGACAAAGCGTTGAGATTCACTCTGTGCAGCACTGGTGTTTACTGGAAAAGCAGATCTAAGATTGCGTACCACCTTCTGCAGATACTCCTGTATACGTGCGTCCCTTTATATGGCAGGAATTATTTCGCCAAATTTTGTCTTGTACCGGGGATCTAACAGTGTGGCAACCCAGTATTCAGGATTACTTTGAATTCGTACAATCCGAGGGTCATGTTGTAGGTAGTGCAGCAAGAAGGCGCTCATGTGTCTTGTGAATCCAGGAGGACCAAGTCCTTGGTGTGTTGGTGGCAGAGAGGTGAGAATCGTGCCTCCTTCCTCTGCCCTCTCCCCACAACCTCGCACAACCGAAATGTGAGCAAGCTCTCACTCATCTGCTGAGTCTTCCATGCCCATCGCCAGTTCATCCTCCATTTCTTCATGGGCTCCTGCACCTTCCTCAACACTTTTTGCTGATACTATGCGCCCTTGTTAATCCCTCTCCCTCACCATGACTGCCGCATAGGTGCCGCTGACCATCTGGACCTCGTAGATCTTGTTATCCCTTCCGCATATGACTCCTCCTGTACTTCCTCCCCTTCCTCTTGTCCCAACACCTGACTCTGAATAATAATTACAGTGCGCTCCATCTTGTAGATGACCAGAATTGTCACGCTGAGAATGGCATCGCCAGTGCTAAACATCTTCGTCGACATTTGTAAACTGTGTAGCAGGGTGCATAGGTCCTTGATCTGACACCACTCCAGCAGCATGATCTGCACTACCTCTGGATCAAGTTATCCCAGGCTATATGTCATAACGTATTGCAGCAGGGTTCGGCGGTGCTGCCACACACGCTGCAACATGTGCAGATTCAAATTCCTGCGTGTGGGCACATCGCATTTCAGGCGTTTAACCGCCAGACCTAAAGACTTCTGTAGCGATGAAAGTTGTTGAGCTGCTGTGTGCGCACGATGGAAGTGAGCACATAGCGAGCGTGCCCGCTGCACAAGGCCATGTAGGCCGGGATGGTGTTTTAAAAATTGCTGGAGAATTAGGTTCAACACGTGAGCCATACAAGGCACGTGTGTCACATTGCCCTGACAATGGCCCGCAGCCAGGTTTGCATCATTGCCGCACACGGCTGTTAAGTCACCAACGGAGTACGCTCCGTCAATTTGTACTCCGGTCGCCAGGTGACAACGTGTTCCTTTCATGAATAGTGCTGATGATGGGAGAGGAGTCGATGCCAGCGGCGCAGGTGGACGCAGGTTATGCTCACCCACTGGGCTGCATTACCTTGACAGATGCAGAATCTCTGGCTGAATGTAGCTGGTGGGTATCTCACAGATGAAATACCATCATTCAGCTACAATCAATGGGAAGACACCACACCCTTTTTTATGCCCATCCTGTCTGCAGACCACTGCCAGACATAGCTATGAACCTCTGGTTAATTTTACCCCCAGTTCAGTTTTATGATTTTGTGTGCTTGTTACCTGACTACTTTTCCTGCTTGCTGTTTATGTACCTTGTTGGCCGATCCGCATTTCACCTCTGCTTGTTTTCTGATTAAGTCCTGGCCGTCCCATTCTGTTCCTGTTCCTCAATTAATGTTTTGACCCTGCCTGACTACTATTCTCTGGAACTGCAGCCTTCCACAGGTCTAAAATCACCTTGGGCCCTGTGTAATTCCTAATCCCTGTATAGGGGTTAAAGGGTTTCAGGGTTCTAGGGGTCCTGCTTGGTGAGTGGCTTCCCTCTAGCCTATCATTTACAGCCCATCTGAGTGTGTGGATCAAGGAAGGCGTTACACCGTGCTCTCTGCAGAAGGCCATGTGGGCCAGGATAGTGCTTTAAAAATTGCTGGACAACCAGGTTCAACACGTGAACCACACAAGGCATGTGTGTCACATTGTCACAGCGAAGGGCCGCACCCATGTTTGCATCATTGTGGCACCCGGCCTTCCCTGGCTGCTGGTTGAGTGGAGACAACCATTGATGAAACTCGGTCTCCAGAGCTAACCGTCCACAACTTCTCAGCGGTGTGACTCACATTTCCCATACATTTCAAAGTAAACCTTTGACCGCCTGATGGCATTGAGCTCTGCTGCCAGCATAGTAAGGAGGTGTGTGGTATTCCTTGTGCGCAGTTACAAGGAAGGGTGGCCTGACCACACAGGGTTTGCGCCAAGGTGGAGGACCCACACGAGGTTGAAGAGGCAGAAGCAGTGTATTAACTTTTACATACAGAAGAAGGATTGAAACAACTCGTGGGGACGGCAAGACTTGTACAGCAGACCCTTCTCCATCTCTCTCCACAGTAACACATTGCCCAGTCAGCGACATGTAATGCCCCTGTCCATGCTTACTGGGCCAATTCTGTGGTGAAATGCACCCTGTCACACAGAGTTTCTCAAGGAATCAGTGATGTTTAGTGCGACATGCTGGTGTAGCGCGTGCACGCCTTTGTTGAAGGAGTGGCGCCTGGGCATCGGCTCTTGGGGCACTGCGATGGGCATAAGGTCTCGAAAATCCTCGGTTAAAAAGGTTGGAAAGGCAGCATTTTGGTAGCCAACAGTTTCCAGATGCTGAAAGTCAACCTCTAAGCCATGTCATGCCCTTCTAAAAGCATGTAAAACACAGTAAGGGGACTCCAACCACAGTCTCCCTTGTTTCCAAAAATTGGGCCACACACACCCCACTTGACTGGCATCAGTTGACCCAATTTTCAAGATGAAAAAGATGCTTTGCATGAAGCACTCTCAAAAATATGCGTGCCTTTCCCGTCCCCTGGCTGACCCAGGGGAAGAAAAGTCCTCTGAGAGCCATGACTTGTTCATCTTGGTTCTTTTAGAAACACAGCGAGGGGACTCCAACCACAGTCTCCCTCGTTTCCACTAACTGGGCCACACACACCCCACTTGACTGGCATCGGTTGAGCCCCCTTTTGAAAAAGAAAAAGATGCTTTGCATGAAGCACTCTCAAAAATACGCGTGCCTTTCCCGTCCCCTGGCTGACCCAGGGGAAGAAAAGTCCTCTGAGAGCCATGTCCACATTGTCAGTGGACAGACACGTGTACTTATCTGCCAGCAGACCCTCAGCAGCACTGAAGACAGGTTCTGAGAGAACGCTGGCTGCAGGACACGACAAGATCCCCAAGGCGTACGTGGCGAGCTCAGGCAATTTATCCAGATTGGAAGCCTAAAATGAGCAGGGCTCAAGTTGCACAATAATGGAATCGATGTTTCCTTGCATATACTCATATATCTGTGTGTCCTCCTCTTTTTCCTTGTCCAGCTCTTTTGTTTTCGCATGAGTATATGTCCTTGTCACTTTCCCATGTGTTTGTGTTGTGAGTTGTTTATCACCTTTTGGACACCTTTGAGGGTGTTTTCTAGGTGTTTTTATGTGTTTGTGATTGCCTGCCATTGTTTCCTATGCAGTTCGAGTTCGGTTCGTCGAACGTTCGACGAGCCGAACTCGAACGGGACCTCCGTTCGGCGAACCGGGACCGGTTCGCTCATCTCTAGTAAATACCTTAGGTTTCAGTCATAGAGGCGGAGCTTTTGTTGCTGGTTTCAGTCACTGTCACCCATGTTCAGACAGGATTCTGTTTTGAACTTAGGCATGCCCACCACAACTTTCCCTTTGCCGAACTCCACTCATTATGGTCACATGGTCATGGTCATCACCACAGTTCCTGCATCACCACTTCTCCAATGCTGAGTTTCGGAGATCAGCAGAGGAGAAGTGGTGGTGCAGGCCTGTGGTGATGTCACAACCATGTAATGGGCAGAGCTCAGCAGAGAGATGATGATGCGGAACCTGTGGTGATGTCATGATCATGTGACCTTAATGGGCAGACCTCAGCAGAGAAGTGGTGGTGCAGGCCTGCAGTGATGTCATGACCATGTGACTGTAATGGGCGTGAGTGAATTCAAAATAGAATCATAGCTGAACTTTAGTGACGCTGACTAGACCCAGCAAAAGCTCCATCTCTGACTGAAACCTAAAGGAATGTACTGCATTCCCCTAAACATATAAAGTCTTTTTTAAGATAAATACATTTAATTTTTATTTTTTTTTTTAAACCATGTTAGTAATGCACATTATCAAAAACTAAAAGCTTGCATTACCTTTAAAAACAGTTACTTTATTAACACATATGCCACAAACAAGGTAAACACATTATTTTGTGATGAGAAGAAAGGTGGGAATTATATGCGTCTAACTCTCACCCTTCCTATCATACGGGGGTCTGTGTCCTAAATGTTCGTGACGCCCCTATTCAACGTCGACTAGAGTCCTGTTCTGACCCTCCACTCAATCTGTATATATCCTGTGCTCCTATATAGAAGTGGGTAAGGTGAAACACCCAAAAAGAGAGCCCACAGGGATAGTGTGCAAACAATATAGAGAGATTATGTCCGTCAGTATTTGTCTTTTTAAGTCTAAGAAACGGGCCTGACTCAGTCGACTAACAGTAAATTTCAACAATTAATATTGACTTATGCTGTATTATTGTCCAGGATGCACCCTACGTGTTTCGCCCCCTTGTTAATAATTGGGGCTCATCAGGGGTATATCAACATGGATCCTTGACTTTTGAATCACAGCTTCAGACCATTTTTGTTAAGAGGTGTTAAACTCGTAATACTGGGGTTCCTCCTCAAGGATCATAGCTAATTCATTTGATGTATCTGATACAGGCTGCCAGTTTGTGGATCATGGGTTTCGTAAACTTGACCACTAGTCCAGGCTAGTCCGCATAAAAAAATGGTCTCTCTGCATCAAAATAATCTTTCAACAGACGATATAGCCTATATTATATAAGCAATGAGGTAGAAAAAAGAACGAGCACTCACCAGTTTTGCTGTGCGATGATCAGGATATTTTATTCATACTTGGAGGTTACATGCTGCGGCAAGCGGGGAGGGGGTGAGACAGGACAGCACGTTAAACGACGGCCGCTTCGCCCCCTAGGGTGTGGCTTCGACGGGTCTAACCTCATTAGACCCGTCGAAGCCCCACCCTAGGGGGCGAAACGGCCGTCGTCTAACGTGCTGTCCTGTGTCACCCCCTTCCCGCTTGCCGCAGCATGTAACCTCCAAGTATGAATAAAATATCCTGATCATCGCACAGCAAAACTGGTGAGTGCTCGTTCTTTTTTCTACCTCATTTTCTATGAGATTTTTTTCTGCTGTTTTGAATGAGCACCACGCAGCTGTGATCAGTAGTTCCCTTCCTATAGTCCTCTCGCACAACCGCAGAGGCTGAAGTTGTAGAAATAAAACTTTTAAGTGTGAATTTTGGTTGACCACTTGTCAGGAGGCACATTTGTGGAGCAGTGCCCTGTAATTCCTTCTATTGAGCTAGTTCTATATTATATAAGCCTGCATCCTGATCCCGGAATGCCAAAATTCACAGACGATAATTATCACTCCTCTGGTTTTTCATTATGGTACTCCCTCTCTGGGTAACTATGTGTAGCCTGTACGGGTGTCTGCTGTAATGTACATTGCATCCTTTAAACACATTGAGGGCAGTTTAACATAAAAAAAATAATATGGCTGGTTCCTTTTTAAGAATGTTCTGTAAGCATGTGTAATTTTTTGCAAATACATGGGTTTCTTAACCATTCCACCCTCTCCTCCACGCTCTTTTCACTCCTCTCCTTCTCTTATTGGTGAACTGTTTAAGGTCACACCATTTTTACATAAACCTTGCTGCCTCCTTAAAACAGTGCTGCTGATGCTGCTGTGATTAAAGGACTTTATTATTGGGAAGAAATTAGCACTACATAAATACAGAAAGCTTGGAATTTTCCTCTAGCTTTCTCTTTATCCTACATATCTGACGGTCTCATTTATCTGTTTTACTAACTTTCCAGCGTACATCAGCAGGGAGAAAGTACAAGTCAGCACTATTTTAAAGTCTGTTTCTATATTGCCCCATTTTAAACTAATAAAATTAATAGTTCAGGCGTCAACGTTCAATCAGTTACAAGTCAACTCAGTTACCAAACAGTATAGAAGACTGATTTGCATATCTGAAGGATCATTGGAGTTAAGGTTCGGTCTGATCATTGCTGCTTAATTGGACCTGTCATTTGCCATAAATATGTAATTGTTTTACCTGATGTAAATGCCACTGCTCTGAATTTGGCGTTATTTTTCTTTCAGTCCTTTCCAGAGATATGGCCCCCTTTTTCCCCATATGCTATTAGGAGATCATGCAGCTTTGGGGAGGTGGAGATGGCTGTCAGACACAGCCAGACTCCCCACAGAAAGTTAAACATATTTTATTACCATGTTTGCCTTTCTCCTGATCGCTGTGTGCACAAAATTGAACCAGTTCTTGTGTATACAGAATAAGAAGCTCTGACAGCGCTAAGGAGTGCGCGCGTACACCGCTGCCCCTCTCTTGAAGGGCCAGCATGCCACTCCTAGGAAGTGCCTCTCAGACTATTGCTACGAGGCACTGGGTATTTGGGATAAGTTCCCACTAGGGGAGGTGCCTCATGAACGCCTTAGCTTACCTAGTCAATGTGAAGTACTCCAGCTAGCTAGTTGTCAGGTCCCCTTGTCTGTCCCATCCGTTCAGTCCTGTTGGTTCCCTGCCTGTCTGTTCTGTCCGGTCAGTGCTAGTGTCCCTGCTTGTCCAGCCGTGCTTTGCCTCCTGCCACACCAGAGACTGTGCCCGTCCATCCCGGATGTGCCTCCAGTCTCTGCTATTCTGGTGGCCCTTACCACACCAGAGACCGAGCATTCTTGCTTTGCCTGTGCCATCTGCCTCTGCTATCCTCATGGTCTCTGTTTACACTCGAGACTCAGCCCTATCTTCTCCTGTGTCCGACCCTGCCCTGGGGGTCAGCTGCCACAGTCCCAGTCCATGCCCTGAGAGTAACAGCTGACATTTGCCTCACAGTGGGCACTTTGTCAAGCCCCTCCCACTAAAAGTGTAGTTCTGGGGTTCCTCTGTGGTCCAGTAGGTCCACTGCTGCTCGCTGCAGAACCATCCCCGACGGTGAGTGTGACAGGAGGGGCACTGAGGAGCTGTCAATGAGGTTAAGTGGACAGAGATTAAGCTGCAGCTGAGAAGAAAGGACTTTTGTCAGTCAGGACCCTTCCCAGGTCCTGTGCCGAGTCTCCACCACTGTGCTCCACAAGGAGTTTTTGGGTACGCTGAGTTTTCTGTGTAGATTTGTCCCATAACCGTGCACACATGTGATTTGACCTTGCTGTATGAATACAGTGGCCGTTTCTTCTATAGCAAACAAGCCTTGTGGATGTCTTCTCTTAAATGCTACATACAGGCAGCCATGATGATGACTACATACGCCGTCGCTGCACTCTGTCCTCTTCATTATCTGCAGTGTACAGAGGCCTCCCGGTGTATTCTCCTCCTCTCCTCGCCAGTGCCGGCTGTATACTTTCCATCATTGTTGTGCTCCTCTTCTCTTGCCCTAGACCTTTTCAATGAGATTCAATCTTATTTTTCTCCAGGTATTTACAAGAGAGATTGAAACAACTGCAAGAAGAAGTTAATCTGCAGAAAAGCAACATTGTCAAGTACAAGGTAAGGAAAACATTTTCTCAAAATACATTGAAAAATGAAACATGTCCCTCAGAGCTTTTGTTCAGATGGAAAACAATTGTTTGGATTTCACGCACTTGATTTATTGCTTCTCTGTAAGTTTGTGTCTCAGAATCACAAGCGCAGACTCCGGGATGATAATAGAGGATAAAGCCAAAGGCACAGGCTCTCCAGAGAGAACACGAACGGCATCGTAGGAATTGTCACAATGCCCGTTTTATACTGTAAACGGACGGTTAGATCTCAACTTTTTTTTTTCGTTAATTCTATTTTTATGTGATTTCAAAAAATTCTCATTCCCTGGTGCACTTTGATATAAAAAAAAAAAAAAAATGGCGCTGTGCTGGGACCCCTGGTGAATATCTGCCGCTGGTGTCTGGCATCAGCCGCAGAGCTGACATCACACTGACAGCGCGGCGACAGCCATCAGTGAGCTCAGCGGCTCTGAGCGGGGCGTTCTGTCCACACTAAGCTTACTGATTGGCTGCCACGATAACAAAATAACATTAGCGCCACAGATATTTCCAGACTTTGACTGCGACGGGCTCTTAACAGTGGAATGGCAAATACTGTGCTATTACAGTGGAACCTTGGTTAACGAGAACAATCCGTTCTGAGAGTGTGCTTGTTAACCAAGTTACTCATTCAGCAAAGCAAGATTTCTCATAGGAAATCATTGCAATGCAAACGATTCGTTCCACAACGTGTTAAATGTCCCATCCTGGTCCCCTATTGTGCCATTCCACACACGTACAAACACGTACAAGCACGCACAAACACACACAAACACACATATTATGCTCACCTTACCTTACATCCCATCGCCAGTCTCCTGGAACTTGCAGTTCACCGGTACAGGATGTGTATCTGGTAACCATCACGACGAGGGAAGAACCTCCACTGCAAGAGCCTAGTCGTGATGGGGACCGATGCACATCCTGTAACAGCGAACTACAAGAACCATGAGGTCGGCTATGGAACGCAAGGTAAGGGGAGCATAATATGTGTGTTTGTGTGTGTGTCTGCTTGTGTGTGTTTTGTGTGGACTGCAAGAGCGGGTCAGAGCACGGTGGATGTACGGAACCGGAAGTGTGTGCGGTGAGTATTTTGCTCGTTCAGCAAAGCTTGCTCGTAAACAGAGTTACAAATTTACAGCAAGCTTTGCTTGTTAGGCGAAATACTCGCTAACTGGCTTACTCGTTAAGCGAGGTTCCATATTATTATTATTATTATTATTATTATTATTATTATTATTATTATTATTATTTTATTGTAAAACTGTGCCTAGATGCAAAGATTACCTGTGAGAAGATACCCCCCCTTTAAACATGTTTATTTTTACTTTTTATAACTTTTTTATCATTTTATAAACTGAATTTTTTAACCATCTGGGAACTTTTGTTAGCATTATTTTTGCTTTTATGTTCCTTATATTGAACTCCTTTAAATAGTATTTAGAGGATGTACCCAGTATATGCCATAAGTGTCTGATAGATGCTGTTCCCACAACCCAGCTCCAGTACGGTGGTCCCCTTATCCCCCATTTTATCTGGTATCTGACCTCCAGTGCGTGTAGAGGCGATAGCACATGTGGCAACTCTCTCCATTCATTGCTATGGGTGTTCTGAATGCAGCAGAGTATATGTTCGCTTGTGTTTGGAACTTCTATAGCGATGAATAGAAAGAGTCACTGCTTGTGCCATCAGCTATCCACACACTGGTGGTCGGATGTCCTCCAGAATGGGGAATTAGAAGACTAGCATTCTAGAGATGGAGGCCCCATTGCTGGAACGCACACATATCGGATGACATCAGTGATACAATTCCTTTAAATGCTTTAGCATATAGTACCTTTTGAAGGCAGCATCTCTGAGCTGTACTATAAAATATATAGCTCTTCTAGAAAATGTTCTCTATAAGTGGATTTTCCACCAAATATTTTATGTTAAATGAACATAATGTATTAGTGGCTGCAATGCGGAATAATTTATTTATTTATTTTAAATTTCAACTCTCTGTTGCTCAAATATTAGCAATCAAAGTATTTCGCACCTAATGAGTTAATGCTCACTTGGACTTAAAGGAAACCTGTCAGGTCCAATATGCACCCGGAACCACGAGCAGTTCTGGGTGCATATTGCTGTCCGTGCCTTACTGTCCCTGTAAAAGTATTTCTAAAGATCTTTTACAGTATGCTAATGAGCGAGGGGACTAGTTCCCCTGGCTAGTCGGCTCATTAGCATATTAGTACGCCCCTGTGGGTGTGCTATCATGCTAATGAATACGCAGCGTCACAGGATGATCTCACTCACCTCTCTGCTGCCATCGCGTCCAACGGGGGATTTGGACTCAGTGCGCATGACCCCAGAGTTTGGGTCATCCGCACTACTTCAGTTTGAAGCCAAGACGTGTACACCCAGCTTCATAGTGTGCATGACCCTGGAGTTGAGCCGAAATACAGTGTCTGGCTCTGATGGCAACAGAGAGGTGAGTGAGATCATCCTGTGACGCTGCATATTCCTTAGCATGATAGCATGCCCACAGGGGCGTACTAATATGCTAATGGAAACGACTGGCCAGGGAAACTAAAGGTGGTGTCACACATAGCGACGACGACAACTACGTCGCTGCTAAGTTACCATTTTCTGTGACGTAGCAGCGACGTCCCGTCGCTGTCGCTGTGTGTGACATCCAGCAACGACCTGGCCCCTGCTTAATTTTTTGGACGTTGCTCTCCCGCTGTGAAGCACACATCACTGTGTGTGACAGCGAGAGAGCGACGAACTGAAGCGAGCAGGGAGCCAGTGTTTGGCAGCCTGCGGTAAGCTGTAACCACGGTAAACATCGGGTAACCAAGAAGCCCTTTCCTTGGTTACCTGATATTTACCTTAGTTACTAGCGTCTGCCGCTCTCACGCTGTCAGTGCCGGCTCCCTGCATACGTAGCTGGAGTACACATCGGGTAATTAACCCAATGTGTACTCTGGCTAGGAGTGCAGGGAGCAGGGAGCCGGCACTGGCAGCGTGAGAGCGGCGGACGCTAGTAACTAAGGTAAATATCGGGTAACCAAGAGAAGTGCTTACCTTGGTTACCCGATATTTACCTTAGTTCCGCTTCCACGCGTCGCTGCTGGCTGGTTACTGGTCGCTGGTGAGATCTGCCAGTTTGACAGCTCACCAGCGACCATGTAACGACGCAGCAGCGATCCTGATAAGGTCAGATCGCTGGTCGTGATCGCTGCTGCGTCGCTATGTGTGACACCACCTTAACGCCCAGGGGACTAGTGCCCTCGCTCATTGCTCATTAGCATACGGTGAAAGATCTTTAGAAATACTTTATCTAATTATCCCTTTATCTATGCTAGTGTATACAGGGACAGGCAGGTATTATCAACATGCACCCAGAACTGCTCATGGTTCTGGGTGCATATTGCACCTGACAGGTTCACTTTAATAAAAATGGCCAAATAGTTTTTACTGGAGGCGTAAACTTCTCCCTATATGATGCTGACCAATCACAAGCAGGCAGCAACTCAGCAGAAAAAGACACGCCCTGACTATAGCTTTTCAGGTTTTTGTGTTTGAGACGTTATCACACTTGTGTTTGTTGTGCTTAAGGCAACTTGTACTCTCTCTGCAGTGAGATCAGTGTTGTCATTAAACCTTACACAGGAGTAACCTGTCTGTTCTGAGCTCTTCCTATGTGAGATGTAATGACTCTCGTCTCTGATCTCACTGCATAGTATCACAAGTCTTCAACTTGTACTGGCTAACACATCTCTAGACAGGTAGTTTTGGAAGAGGGGCTGTACAGTATAGGTGACAGTGCAATGAAAGGAGGAGGAAAACTGATGGAAGAGCTTGTAGTGTGACACCTCTAAACTAAGCCATGTTGCCCCTCCCCCACAGGGACCTTATCTGAAGTTAGTCATCTGGGCTTCCTAATCATGCAGAAGGAAAGACCAGGAAATCAGGCTGAATCACTGTGTTACAGGCTGAAAAATCTGCACTAATTGTGGGGGTGTGTCCTTGATCTGCTGTGTTGCTGCCTGCTTATGATTGGTCAGCATCACACAGGGAGCAGAAATACACGCCCCCTGTGAAAACTACTTCAGAACTTTTGTTAATTGCAAGTGGATGTTAACTTATTAGGTGCCAGATACTTTGAATGCTAATATCTTCACAACAGGTTGGCGAAATTTGAAAACAAAAACATTTTATTTTGATCTGCAGCCACTATTACATCGTGTCCAGTTACACATTAAAAATTTGGTGAAAGTTCTCTTTAACCTTATCTACAAGCTCCAATTTATTAGACACATAGCACCTTAGGTATTAAACCACCCAGATCAGAATTTTCTCTAATCTCGCCTGCAGGTACCAAAACCTTAGGCCCCCTTCACACATCTGTGTCTCCAGTACGTCTGTTTTCACACGTACCGGCGACACAGACACATGTAGACCCATTAAAATCATTGGTTTTCTGCACAGGTCCGGGTGTTCCCATGGTTCGCGTGTCCGTGTTTAGCATACATGTGTTCGTGAGCGCCACACAGCGACATGTCCGTTTTTCTCCGGCAGCACTGGTGTCACACGGACCGCATGGACTGTATACTGATGTGATCCGTGTGACACGTACTGGAGAAATCACGGGTCTGTGAAATTAAATGTATTTCTATACTCACCTGTCTCCAGCACTGCTGTCACTTGCTTTCGAGTCTCACTCATTATGCTCATTGCATATTCACTGTCCCTCGGACCGGAAGCAGCAGCAGCACTGGACACAGCAGAATCCTGGACAGGTCCATGTGCTATGCGGATGTCACATGGATAGCACACTGACAGCACACGCTGAACGCGCACACACATACGCCACGGACCATGCAACATGTGTGTGTTTTGTACGGATGTGTGAAAGATGCCTTAGAGAAACCTTTCAGTGTTTTAGCACCTGTTACACATGTCTAGTGATGGGCGAACCCGAACTGTAAAATTCAGGGTACGTACTGAACACAGTGTTCGTGCACACAATCCCGAACATGAGCTTTCCAGGGAAGCTCGTGTTACAGTTCGGGTCCAGGGGCTGTAAAAACAAGTACATTATTAAAAAACATTATGATTATACTTGCAGGTCCCGCAACGCGTCCTGCAGACCTGCTCAGCCGCTGTCTCTTGGCCGCCTATGCTTCCGGGTCTGATCATTAACTTCTGGGGATATTCAGTCTTTGGCTGTTTTCAGCGCCGTGTTTGCGGTGAAATCAGGGTTCATCTGAGTCCATGGCTCATGGACTCAATTAAACTTTGACTGTCACTGTGCGAGTCTCACACGGTATCACCCGGCACAACGCACACTTTCCCAACAGGAGCTGGTCTGCTGCAAGTATTTCCATGCAGCTGAGGCGCTCCTGTCAGGCGAGTGTGCGCCGTGCAGGGTGATGCAATGAGAGACTCGCACGAGTCATACGCAAGTGTAATCATACCCTCAGTGTCAGCCTGCTTCTCTCTTTGTGCTGAGCGATGAAGAAGAGTTGACATGGCTCTCCATACTTATCACTCTGTAGAGACACTTGTCTGGACAGAGCGATGAAGCAGAGCTGACATTGCTGTCTCTGCTTCTCACTCTCTGTAGATGCTTGTCTGGACAGAGCGATGAAGCAGAGCTGACATTGCTGTCTCTGCTTCTCACTCTCTGTAGATGCTTGTCTGGACAGAGCGATGAAGCAGAGCTGAAATTGCTCTACCTGTGGATAATAAAGATGGAGTCTTTAAATGTTTTTTTTTTTATTATTTCTAATTAAAAAAAAAATCTGTTTTTTGGGTTTTTTTTATACGGTTTACTAGAAATTCATAGTGACCATGTCTAATTTGGCGTGACATCATAAATTTCGGGCTTAGTAGCATCTGAGAATACAAAGCTGGAATTAACCCCTTTATTACCCAGTATGCCACCGCCATCAGGGCCGCTGGACGAGCTTGGTAAAGTGCCTGGAAATGGCGCTAAGAAACAATGCGCCATTTCCAGGGGTGGCTGCGGTTTTTAGCGTGGGGGGGCCCAGAACACTTGGGTTTTACCACGCTGAGAATCCCAGCCCCCAGTTGCCTGGTTTTACTTGACTGGTGATCAAATTATGGCGGGAGCACATAATCAAAACAAAAATTAATGGGCTTCCTGTATTTTGATTGTCAGCCAAGGTAAAGCTAGGCAGATTGAGCTAGCAGCCCATAGACGTCCGCTGAGAATCAAAAATTCTGTGGAGCACTATGTCATATTTTTAAAAATTATTTATTTTTACACTACAATATGTGTGAGGGACCCAACAACCAATCACACATGCAGTCACGCAGAATGGGCGTCTGTGATTGGCTGTTGGAGTAACCTTGCATCTGCCCATACATTCTAGATGCTAGAATGCATGGGCTGGTCTCAGGTTACTCCAACAGCCAATCATAGATGCCCACTCTGTGACAGCATCTGTGATTTGTCTGTTATTTTAACAGTAAAATAAATCAACACAGAGAAAAAAATATTTTATTAGAAATAAATCAGAAGACATTTAGGACTCCATCTTTATTACCCAAAAAAAGCCCCTCCGATGTGGTCCAAAGCTGGGCAAGCATCTTCAGCGCTGCTACATCTGTGCGAGGAGACAAACACAGGTTTGCTCACACAGACTCAGCTGTGAGAGATTTCACCCAAGTGCATAGCTGAGGCCGGTTAGCTATGCCCCCAGGTAACCACCACTGACTGCAGGACCTTCCATGACATCTTAGCCATGTGACCAGTCTGTAACCCACGAGGTAATACAATATTCACACCAGACTGGTCACATGGCTATGACATCATGGAAGGTCCTGTAGTCTGTGGCGGTTACCCGGGAGCACAGCAATGATCTGATCCGGAAGCAGAAGCGTCCGGGAGACAGAGTCTGCAGGACGCGTCGCGGGAGGGGTAAGTATAATGACAATGTTTATAAACAAGAAAAGAAACAATCAGGTTCACCGGGCACTGTTAATCTTCCTTATCTGTCGCTGTGCATGGATCGTTTCCAGACCACGGAGTGTACGGGTGCACCATCCATGGACTGTAGAATAAAGCCCTGTAGTGAGTGCCGTAACTGCTAATTATTGGGTTAATTTATACTAAATTAATATTTTAAACCATGTTTTACCTCTCTACAGGGTTGGTGACATTTTGACAAAGTACCACAATCAATGTGTAAAGAGTCACTTTTAGATAAAAAATAAAAACAAAACAAAAATGTAAGGTCCCCATTGGAGCAGAACTACTTTTTTATATTTTCGGACGAGGCTGAAGTTACAGAACATCTTGAACATCGCACCATACCAAAATCATTTAGAGGCAAAAGTGTCGTCTTCTAGCCTTGTAACAGCTTCCTTCATTATAAGTGTGAACTTATCTGGAAATCTCACCCCGGTTATATCACTGCAGTAATTACACAGCAGATCTGTGTGATGGACGCCATACCTGCTGGGCCTCCAGGGGCACATGGAAGGATATGAATGGGGGTGTCGAAATGTCCCTGGTTATTTTCCCTTTGTCAGAATTTCTATAGGAAATATATCATCAGAACATGACCTATTATTAACACTAGAAGTCCCAGAAATGTCGAGCTCCATAGGGTTCCAATGGTAGAAATGTTAAATGACCCCTCTCTGGGACTTCTAGTATTCACAATGACCATTGATAAGCGCATGCACATTAAATACTTTAGTGCAATTCAGTAGGGACTGAGTCGTTCTATTGCTGTATTGCTATAATATTTTGATGGTCCAGTAGTAGAGAACCTGTAATTTAATTTAATGCTGAAAAATGCCCTGAATTGTTTTGTTTTTATAGTGGTTATATACGGCTCCCGTGGTCCTCAATGATAAATCTCTATAACGTGCCCTCCCCCTAGTGGTGGTAGAAAGAATAATCATGGTTCTGAGGGCAGTTTTCTAGCCCCTAGGACACATCTCCTCACGCTTTTGCTAAGTCCCCTGGCCCCTGTCTTATACTTGCCTGCTGAAACTTCATCTTTTTCCAGAGCCGCTCTGGTCGGTCTCCGGCGATTTGTGACCTGCCGACAGCTCCAGTGTTTCATAGCGCACGCCAAAGGTGACAACTCAATACAAGTCTATGAGAGCCTCATTCTGGGTCTCATAGACTTACACTGAGAGCTGTGATGTAACTTTTGACGAGTCCTGAGACCTGAGCGACTCTGAAAAACAGTGAAGCTGCTGATAGGGGAGAATATCACTGAGGCAGAGGACTTGCGTCATAGCCACCACTCCAGCGCTAAAAAATAAAAACCCTATCCCCTAATGTGGCCAACCCCCTTTAAATTTGAAATGGTTATATCCAAGCAATATTTATCCACTAGGCTCAATTTGTATCCACCTTATAGGTGATAAATTTATGATCCGTGTTGGTCTGACTGCTGGGACACCACAATTCATGAAAACAGGGGTTCCTTGTCTCCAGCATGAATCAAGCGGTACTGCGAATGCGTAACCTCTACTTCATTTACGTTCTATGGGAACAGTACTCGCGCATGCACACTACCGCGCCCATATACCCAAAGAAGAGAATGAAGCGGTAGTCACACATGCACACTACCATTCCACCCCTACTTTGGGACCCCAAACTTCACGATTAATGGGGGTCCGAAAGGACATGACGTCATCGCTCATGCATTTATCATCTATACTATTGATAGGTGATAAATGATTGTGGGATAGGCCCTTTAATTTACTAAGTTAAATTTGAAATTTCTATTTGCTACTTTTGGATAAATTAATCTCTTGAGTGATATTGTAAAGTGTGAGTAATGTGCACAGCCAATGTGCGCACAACAGTTACCGTACTTTCCATTGTTTTGCTTCTGTCCTTTATACAATGTTTTGCTGCGCTTGTTTTTCAGAATGCGCTGGAAAAGAGGAAGAATTCCAAGTCAAGTAGCAAATCTACCAGCAGCGCCCTGACTGGGGTACTGTCTGCAAAGCAAGGTACTTCTCTGTTGTATTATGTACATTGAATATCATGTAACTGTAATTTTATTAAAGGGATTGTCCACTTTTTTTTTTTTGTCAATTTAAACCTATTCATTTTGGACTGAAAGTTAGTTTCGCAATTGGGTTTCATAAAAAAAAATATTGCACCGATGGCCTTCTATAGCCTCGGTGCTGCACAGCTTATTGCTGGCTGCAGAATAGACTAACTCATTCTGAAGGTCCTTATAGGACAGCTTGCAACTTTTTAAGGGGAACCTGTGATGTTAAAACAAAAACCCCATATAAAAACCCACTATAAACCTGCAGGTATAGGGTTAATCTGCAGGCTGATAACGTCCTGAAGCTGCCTGGCGCTCTGAGAGATCTGCTGCCGGGAGGAAATTAGCTATGTTCCTCTTGGCTGCCTCAATCTTTCAGTCAAAAGGGAGCGGCTGGTGCAACTTATTAACTCCCTGCGCTGTGTATAGTGAGCTGTGGCTGTAACCGCGCCCCCGACACTGACTAATAGCTGGCTCTAATGCTGATTTATCACCACGGACCACATCAAAGTTGAATGTGTTGGAAAGCTAAGAGCTTGTAAAAGCAAAACTATTCAAAATCTTTAAAAGGAATATGTTTGCAGATTGTTCCTTTGGAATCTGATAGAAGCTAATGTAGAAAACGAGACCCTGATTCTAGTGATGTCACTTACTGGACTGTTATGACCCCTCCCACTCCCCTGATTGGCAGCTTCCTATGTACACTGTGAATTGTCTACAAATGGCCAATCAGTGATGGGGGCGGGGTTACACAGATTAGACTGACTTAGGGTACCTTCACACTTTAGCGATGCAGCAGCGATCTGACCAGCGATCTGACCTGGTCAGGATCGCTGCTGCATCGCTACATGGTCGCTGGTGAGCTGTCAAACAGGCAGATCTCACCAGCGACCAGTGACCAACCCCCAGCCAGCAGCGACGTGCAAGCGACGCTGCGCTTGCACGGAGCCGGCGTCTGGAAGCTGCGGACACTGGTAACTAAGGTAAACATCGGGTATGGTTACCCGATGTTTACATTAGTTACCAGCGCACACCGCTTCCTTGCTCTCCTAGCTACAGTACACATCGGGTTAATTAACCCGATGTGTAATGCAGCTACATGTGCAGAGAGCAGGGAGCCGCGCACACTGCTTAGCGCTGGCTCCTTGCTCTCCTAGCTACAGTACACATCGGGTTAATTAACCCGATGTGTACTGCAGCTACATGTGCAGAGAGCAGGAGCCGGCACTGGCAGCGTGAGAGCTGCGGAGGCTGGTAACTAAGGTAAATATCGGGTAACCACCTTGGTTACCCGATGTTTATCTTGGTTACAGCTTACCTCAGCTGTCAGACGCCGGCTCCTGCTCCCTACTCGCTTCATTTGTCGCTCTCTCGCTGTCACACACAGCGATCTGTGTGTCACAGTGGGAGAGCGCCTTTGAAGAAAACGAACCAGGGCTGTGTGTAACGAGCAGCGATCTCGCAGCAGGGGCCAGATCGCTGCTCAGTGTCACACACCGCGAGATCGCTAATGAGGTCACTCCTGCGTCACAAAAAGCGTGACTCAGCAGCGATCTCGGCAGCGATCTCGCTGTGTATGAAGCACCCCTTACCTGGATTTGAAAACTATTCCTCTGCTAATCATCTCCTGCTGATAAAACACTGATTGTATTGAATCTACAGCACACAACCTAATAAGTGACACATCTCTAAAATCAGGCTCTCCACCTCTACATCATGCTCCTCTCAGATTAAATAACAAAAACCTGCTGACAGATTCACTTTAATATAACTCAATTGCAAAAAATGGTTGAATGTTTTCAGTGTTTTTGGCTGCTCATTTATAGTCTGCCTTTTAGAGTTTATAATATCCTATAAGCGCTAACAGCTGATTGGTCTGCTGTGTGATTGACATATATTGCTACAACAGGGAATTTTATCCATCAAGACCTAAATTTTGTAATTTTCAACATGTAGACAAATTCAACTAAATGTCCTCTCAAAAATTGTGGCAAATTAATATCAATAAGCTGCATGTATGGAAGTGTTATTCACCCCACACATGGCTCTTCTAGTTCATCTTCAAAGTCTGTGACACGTAAGGCTATGTGCGCACATACCGGATTTTGCCGCGGATTTTCTGCGGATTTGCTGCATGTTTCGCTGCAGAAAATGTTCATAACATCTCTGCAGTGAATCACCAGCAAAACCTATGGGAAAAAAAAATCCTGTGCGCACTATGCGGATTTTGACAGCTGCATGTTTTGCTGCGGGATTCCCGCAGCAAAAACAATTGCATGTCACTTCTTTTCCGCACATCGCTGCGGGATTTCACTCCATTGACTCCAATGTAATCGTGAAATCCCGCAGGGAATAACGCAGGAAGCAAATTCTGTGCGGTTCACTGCGTTTTGCTGCGTTATTCCCTGCGGTATTTCGCGGTTTACCTCCGGTAATGTACATCGCTTGCTTGCGGTTTTGCAGGGAAGTGATGTCATTACAGGAAGAGGAAGCAAAGCAGAGAGTAAACACACACACATCACACTCACACACAGACATAGAACACACAGACATAGAACACACACACATAGAACACACATAGAAAGCAAACGGAAATATAGAAAAAAAAACACGTGGGCTCCGCTGTATATTTACCGTCCAGCCGAGGTAAACACACAGCGGCGGCCCGGTATTCTCAGGCTGGGGAGGGAGAGGGGCAGGGTTAATGTCCCCCGCCTCACTCCCCCTCCCGCAGCCGAGAATATCAGCCGCAGCTGCCCCGGCACTGTCGCATGCATTATGCGGCAGCACCGGAGTGTCCCCGGCTCTTCCTGCAGCCGTGTAGCAGTGGCAGTCAGGGTAATACAAGGGGTTAATGGTGGTGGATCACCGCCATTAACTCCAGGCTTGATCATGGCAGCGTCTATGTGACAGCTGACATGATCAACCCGTAAGTAAAGTGAAAAAACACACACACCAAAAAATCCTTTTATTTTAAATAAAACACAAAGAAGCCTCGTTCACCCTTTTATTAACCCCTCACGAAACAAAGCTCCGGCGTAATCCACAGCTCCGGTGTCCTGCGAGGCTTGTATCCAGCTGCGACTGACACAGACACTGCTGAATGCAGCCTCGCAGCGAGACAGCAGAGGTAACCACAGGGCATTTCCCACGGCCGGTAATGTGAACTCACTGCCGATCGTGAGAAATGCAGAGTGTGCTCACAGTGTGCATCTATCTATCCCGCTATCTATCTATCCCGCTATCTATCTATCCCGCTATCGATCTATCCCGCTATCGATCTATCCCGCTATCGATCTATCCCGCTATCGATCTATCCCGCTATCGATCTATCCCGCTATCGATCTATCCCGCTATCGATCTATCCCGCTATCGATCTATCCCGCTATCGATCTATCCCGCTATCGATCTATCCCGCTATCGATCTATCCCGCTATCGATCTATCCCGCTATCGATCTATCCCGCTATCGATCTATCCCGCTATCGATCTATCCCGCTATCGATCTATCCCGCTATCGATCTATCCCGCTATCGATCTATCCCGCTATCGATCTATCCCGCTATCGATCTATCCCGCTATCGATCTATCCCGCTATCGATCTATCCCGCTATCGATCTATCCCGCTATCGATCTATCCCGCTATCGATCTATCCCGCTATCGATCTATCCCGCTATCGATCTATCCCGCTATCGATCTATCCCGCTATCGATCTATCCCGCTATCGATCTATCCCGCTATCGATCTATCCCGCTATCGATCTATCCCGCTATCGATCTATCCCGCTATCGATCTATCCCGCTATCGATCTATCCCGCTATCGATCTATCCCGCTATCGATCTATCCCGCTATCGATCTATCCCGCTATCGATCTATCCCGCTATCGATCTATCCCGCTATCGATCTATCCCGCTATCGATCTATCCCGCTATCGATCTATCCCGCTATCGATCTATCCCGCTATCGATCTATCCTTCTATCTATCCTTCTATCTATCCTTCTATCTATCCTTCTATCCATCCTTCTATCCTTCTATCCTTCTATCCTTCTATCCTTCTATCCTTCTATCTATCTATCTATCCCTCTATCTATTTCTCTATATCCGAATTAAATGACTTTTTTTTTTTTTTTCAATGTGCTTTATTGCATTGAATACAATAAAGCACATACCAACCCGCACGCGGCAATACCGCGGTAAAACCGCAGCAAACCGCGGCAAACCGCATGCGGTTTGCCGCGGTTTTTTACCGCGAGTGCGGTAATCTTTGAATACCTGCGGAATTTTCTTGAGAAAATTCCATTTTCCAGTGCGCACAGGGCCTAAGGCCGCTTTACACGATGCGACATCGCTAGCAATGTCGCGTGCGATAGCACCCGCCCCCGTCGTTGTAACGATATGTGGTGATCGCTGCCGTAGCAAACATTATCGCTACGGCAGCGTCACACGCACATACCTGTTCAGCGACGTCGCTGTGACCGCCGAACAATCTCTCCCTCAAGGGGGAGGTGCGTTCGGCGTCACCGCGACGTCACTAAGCGACCGGCCAATAGAAGCGGAGGGGCGGAGATGAGCGGGACGTAACATCCCGCCCACCTCCTTCCTTCCTCATTGCCGGCGGCCGCAGGTAAGGTGAGGTTCCTCCTTCCTGCGGTGTCACACATAGCGATGTGTGCTGACGCAGGAACGACGAACAACATCGTACCTGCAGCAGCAACGATAATTGTGAATAGGGGGGCATGTCACCGATTAGCGATTTTGAACGTTTTTGCGACGATTCAAAATCGCTCATAGGTGTCACACGCAACAACATCGCTAACGCGGCCGGATGTGTATCACAAATTCCGTGACCCCAATGACATCGCTTTAGTGATATCATAGCGTGTAAAGCGGCCTTTATACTCCAGCACCATATTTATTCAGACCAAATGATCAATCAACAGGAAGTGAGTGTAACAGCAGCACTCACTTCCTGGTAACTCGTTTGGTCCAAAGGTGGGAAGACAGAAGCCGGCGCTGACTGGACGCGGTGCTCGCGTGACGTCACAGTCCCATGTGAGCCCTAGCACCGCGGAACGGCGCCAGCATAAGATGTGAGTATAGGCTTTATTATTTTACATGGAGAAACGTGGAATCAGAAGGGGTTTTCCTAGTAGTGGATGACCCCTTTAATAGCATATTACTTAAAAGGGTATTCCTATTGCTTGGCTATGCCATCATTATAGGATCTTTTAGGACCCTCGCTGATCCTGAGGATATAGAGGGTTGTATTCCCTTTTACGTTTCTCCATACACTCCTGGTTCCGTGCCTTGCTGGAAATTTGCTGTTGGTCTAGTTCATGTGAATGAGGCTGTGCTGAGTGATCAGCCTCGGTGCCTCCAGATTATTAGAGGTCCTAGAGAGAGGTTTCTCACCAATAGTATATAATAACATATCTCAGTGATGCGCCATCACTTTATTACATAGGAAGACCCCTTTAATTCATTGAGCCGCATTAGTGACCTATTTCTAGAATAGGTTTTCTGCCTTACTTTACCGACTTGCTGGATGGATTTAATGTCTCGGATTGTTCTCTGTTCCTTTTGTTTTGTGCAGTTCAGCAGCTGCTGTCAGAGGATCACGGCTGCAGTCTGCCTGCAACGCCACAGTCCATCTCTGATCTCAAGTCTCTGGCTACAGCTCTGCTAGAAACTATTCACGAGAAAAACATGGTCATTCAGCACCAAAGACAAACTAACAAGTACGTGTGTGTGTTGCACCTGCCCCGGTGTGCCCCCCCCCTCTTCCCGATGTGCCGCACCCCCCCCCCCGCCTGGTGTGCTGCCCCCACCATCCCCCTGTGCCTTCCCCCTCTGTCCCGTGTGCCGCCCCCTGTGCAGCCCCCCGTGCCGCCCCGCATGCTGCCCCCTCTGCCCCGCATGCTGCCCCCTTTTCCCCGCATGCTGCCCCCTCTGCCCCGCATGCTGCCCCTGCTGCATCCTTATAGGAAAGAAGCAAGAAAACCCAAGAAGTTTCATCTCTCTGTGACAGAGGCTCAGGACTCGGATATTCAGAGTATTTCCCCCTCGGATGATCCTGCGCTGCATGTCTCACAATAACGTTTTTCTCTTTTGGGCCAAATGAATCTTTAAAGGGAATCTGTCTCCACTTTGACCTTTTTAAACTATTAATATGGCACACAGGTTATAGAATGCAAAAAAAAGTCCTACCTGTACGCCTCATATCAGAAGCCTTGTTGTGGATCAATCATCTTTCATCACTTTATATAAATGAGCTCTTCCAGGCTATGGGGCGGATGCTGCCTGGAAGATAACTCCACCTCTAAATGTTATTTTAAATAAAAAAGGGGTGTTACCAGTGTGAGACAGGTCACTGACACAGAACAGGAGAAATTAAATTTGTCTTCCGTCAAACACATTTTGAAAGCACCTACACATACTGTATGTTCCTGTCTCAGCCATTAAATGGAATACGTCTTTACTGTCCATTCTGGTTAAAATTATTTTTTTTTTACCCTATATCTGCTGAAAAAAGGGAAAATAATCCAGTGGGAGTGACCTCTGCTCTGGGACTGGGAGGGACCTCTGCTCTGGGACTGGGATGGACCTGTGCTCTGGGACTGGGAGGGACCTGTGCTCTGGGACTGGGAGGGACCTCTGGGACTGCAGCCGTAGCTGATCCCACAATTCCCATATACATCAGTGGAGATGGCCATGTTTAAGCACTGCCACTACTCCACCGATTTCCATAGTAAAAGCACCTACTTTAATATGGTGACTAGAAATTGACCTCTGAATCCGGCTTTGTCCCCCAACCTCGTGAGGTTGACAACCTCGCAGCTGTCATCTCGTATGGGGTATGAAATCTGACGTTTGCTTATTTTCCACATTGCTCCAGGATCCTCGGGAACAGAGTGGCGGAGTTGGAGAAGAAGCTCCGGACGTTGGAGGTGTCTGGGTTATGGAGTCTTCCTGGTTAGTTCTTTTCTGGATTTATTTCCTAGACCTGTGTTGTGATCAAACATTACTAATGTCCATGAAATCAGAGGCTGAGATTTTTCCTCCTTCGATGCTGTTTTCTATGTAAAGAGTCGGCCGGAGGCTGAGCCTCCACATAATGTAACACATTGCACTCTCCAGCTGTGTAAATGGACAAAACAATCTGTGACATTTTTCTTTTAATGCTGTTATTACTGTTCTTAGGGAACATACAGTGGTGTTTGAAAGTTTGTGACCTCTTCAGAATTTTCCATATTTTTGCATGGCTTTGACTTAATACTAAATCAGATTTTCACACAAGTAATAAAAGTAGATAGAGAACCAAATCAAACAAATAATTAACAAATATTAGACTTTGATGTTTTTTTTAATGATCTAATATCACGTGTCTGTGTGGGAACCTTTTGCTTTCAGTATTTGCTGTTGATCCTGTGCAGTAATACCTCCATATAATCATTTCTGGGAATTGTTAATTTGTCCTATACATAAACTTAGAGGAATTTTAGCCTATTCTTCCCTACAAAACAGCTTCAACCTTGTTATGTTGGTGAATTTTATCCCATAAATTGCTCTGTCCAGGTCCTTCAACATCATTTCTATAGGATTAAGTTCAGGACTTTGACTTGGCCATTCCAAAACTTTAACTTTATTCCTCTCGTTGGGTGGCTGTCTTGCCACATGACCCACATTCTTTTGATATTCAGCTCATGAAGCGATGTCCTGACATTTCCTTTTCAAATTTGTTCGTATAATTCAGAATTCATAGTTTCGTTAATGATGAGAAGCTGTCCTAGATCAGATTCTGCAATACGTACACCCAAACCAGGCTCCTACCACTACTGTGTATCACAGATGACATGACGTACAATGTTTATCTTTCTACAAACATAATACATGTCATTTAAACCATAAAGCTCTATTTTGGTAACATCTATGTGCAAAACATTGACTTCCTACTTATCCAGGGGATAATTTGCAAACTGTCGAAGGGTAGCAAAGTTCTTTTTGGATTTCTTTCTTTACCTTGCAATCCTACCCTGCACACCATCATTGTTCAGTGGACTCCTGAGCATTAACATTGGCTAATGTGAGAAAGGCCTTTAGTTGCTTAGAGGTCATCTTGGGTTCCTTTATGATATTGCAGGCTATTAAATACATTACTCTTGGAGTGATCTTTGTTGGTTGAACACTGAGGTAGGGAGGGTCATAATGGTCTTGAATTTCCTCCATTTGTATACAATCTGTGTACAGATTGGGGGAGTCTTAAACAATATTCTTGGAACCTTTTCCAGCCTAATGAGCATCAACTAATCTTCTGAGTTTCTCAGACATCTTCTTTGTTTGTGCCATAATATACTTTCACAAACGTGTGTTGTGAAGATCAGACTTTGATAAATCCCTGGTCACTGAATAAGTCAGGCCACACACTCAACTTTTTTTTTTTCTTTTTTATACCATTAATTGAAAATACCAAACTCTTTTCACTATCAAATGATCTGCTAATCCTAAAGCATAGGTCCCCAACCATTATAACCTTGAGAGCCAAATTCAGCTATGGAAGATGGTCAAGAGCCACATCCAGCCACCGCCCAGTCACCCAGAGCCATTACCAGTATAATGACAGTCAAAGATTTTCCACATAAATGATACCAAGGCAGTATGCCAAGATCCAGGGATTCCTACCTTACCCCCATCCAGATCTGCTCTTCTGTGGGGGACTACACACAAAAGTCACCATCTGGAGACCTGCTCTTCATAGCTGTTTGCTAGACCTGGTGCTTATCTAGAAGATACTTGCGAGCCACACATCACAGGCCACGAGCCACAGGTTGGGGACTCCGTCCTAAAGGTTCACCTACTTTTGCCACTCGTAAATGTGATATTGGATCATTTTCCTTATTTAGAAGATGACGGTCCAGTAGTCTATCGTTTTTGACTCGTGTTTGATTTCGCTCCCTTTACTTTCAGGACTGTATCACGTTTTAGGTCAAATTTATGCCGAAATGTGGAAAGTTCTGAAGGGTTCACAAACTTTGAGCACCACTGTATGTAGCAATATCTCACCATATAAAATCCCACTAATTATCAGGGCATCAGTTTGAGTGTAGCGGTGAGACGAGATCTTGTGTCACTATATTCGAGTTCCACTTTTTAAATGTTTTTGTTTTTTCTTTGTATTGTCCATATGAGTATTAGATGTAGAATGTAGTCTCTCTATTATATAGATTTCATCCATATTTTAGTTTAATATGTCTTGTCCTGTTTACATCGTACAAAACAAAAACTGCTGCTCTGTGGAAACAATCAGTAAGCAGGATCTATTGTAGACAACCCTCGTACATGTACATAATAAGGCTAAGGTGTGTCGCTTCTAATGGTTTCTTATGGTATCACCTTGCGTGTAGCACTGAGTCTCCACCACTGTTCCTGATGTCTCTGATTATCTGCAGCGCTGCAGCCAAACATTGATCTTAGTGGTTTGTGCCGTTGACTCTGGCAAACTCATTGATTGACTGCAGTGTTGTTGAAATGACATCAGTGCTGCAGACAATAACAGACACCGAGAGCAGCAGCAGCAACTTAGTACTGGACCTGGCCAGGGTCTGCCGCTATAAAGAGCAATCCATTGGGCACATTGAGTAATGGCTCAGTATTTTTTGCAGAACTTTCTGGCACATTCATATAAATGGACACTGGCAGAAATTTCTGCAGCAAATCTGCCACATGTGAACAGGCCCTTACAGCTCCTGTAGATGGGTATTTTTTCCAATTATTCCGCCAAGGAAGAAATTGGTATTAGCTGTATGATGTCCCCTGTGGCAGCCATGATGTAGATTCTTGTGCACAATCGTCATGTCGGATCTTGTATGGGATATTGTGCACTGTGATGATGTTGCTTGTATCCTGTGTGACTGATAACTCTTTCTTTTCCTCCCTTTTCTGCTTCGTTAAGGCCTCAGCTACAATGTGTCTGTGGGATTTGGTCGTAGGTTCAATGTTTTGTATATATTTACCATTTTGTGTTTTCTCACTCATAGTAGTAGTGGCCGGTGCTATTAAAGGGGTTGTACAGGATTAGGGAAGTCTGTGCTAACAGATTAGGATCATAGCCACAGTGGTGAGACTGCTGCAAAGTCTTTCCCACTATTTCCCGTTATTTCTCTTTCTTGCTCTCGTTTCTTTCTTTTTCTCTCTTACTGTTTTCTATCATTCTTTCTCTCCCTTTCATTTCCTCATTCTCTTTACCTTTTTTCCATTGCTATTCCAATCTCCCTCCCCCCCTCTTCCCCTTCCCCCTCCCCGCTCCCCCCCTCTCACCCCCGCTCTCCACCCCTCTCCCCTCCTCCCCCCTTCTCTCCCCCCCACCTTCTCCCTTACATTGTTTCTTGCTCCCTCGCTCGTTGTTTCTTGCTCCCTCGCTCGTTGTTTCTTGCTCCCTCGCTCGTTGTTTCTTGCTCCCTCGCTCGTTGTTTCTTGCTCCCTCGCTCGTTGTTTCTTGCTCCCTCGCTCGTTGTTTCTTGCTCCCTCGCTCGTTGTTTCTTGCTCCCTCGCTCGTTGTTTCTTGCTCTCTCGCTCGTTGTTTCTTGCTCTCTCGCTCGTTGTTTCTTGCTCTCTCGCTCTTTGTTTCTTGCTCTCTCGCTCTTTGTTTCTTGCTCTCTCGCTCTTTGTTTCTTGCTCTCTCGCTCGTTGTTTCTTGCTCTCTCGCTCTTTGTTTCTTGCTCTCTCGCTCGTTGTTTCTTGCTCTCTCGCTCGTTGTTTCTTGCTCTCTCGCTCGTTGTTTCTTGCTCTTTGTTTCTTGCTCTCTCGCTCGTTGTTTCTTGCTCTTTGTTTCTTGCTCTTTGTTTCTTGCTCTCTCGCTCATTGTTTCTTGCTCTCTCGCTCGTTGTTTCTTGCTCTTTGTTTCTTGCTCTTTGTTTCTTGCTCTTTGTTTCTTGCTCGTTGTTTCTTGCTCCCTCGCTCGTTGTTTCTTGCTCCCTCGCTCGTTGTTTCTTGCTCCCTCGCTCGTTGTTTCTTGCTCCCTCGCTCGTTGTTTCTTGCTCCCTCGCTCGTTGTTTCTTACTCCCTCGCTCGTTGTTTCTTGCTCTCTCGCTCTTTGTTTCTTGCTCTCTCGCTCGTTGTTTCTTGCTCTCTCGCTCGTTGTTTCTTGCTCTCTCGCTCGTTGTTTCTTGCTCTCTCGCTCTTTGTTTCTTGCTCTCTCGCTCTTTGTTTCTTGCTCTCTCGCTCGTTGTTTCTTGCTCTCTCGCTCGTTGTTTCTTGCTCTTTGTTTCTTGCTCTTTGTTTCTTGCTCTCTCGCTCGTTGTTTCTTGCTCTTTGTTTCTTGCTCTTTGTTTCTTGCTCTCTCGCTCGTTGTTTCTTGCTCTCTCGCTCGTTGTTTCTTGCTCTTTGTTTCTTGCTCTTTGTTTCTTGCTCTTTGTTTCTTGCTCTCTCGCTCGTTGTTTCTTGCTCTCTCGCTCGTTGTTTCTTGCTCTTTGTTTCTTGCTCTTTGTTTCTTGCTCTTTGTTTCTTTCTCTTTGTTTCTTGCTCTCTCGCTCTTTGTTTCTTGCTCTCTCGCTCTTTGTTTCTTGCTCTCTCGCTCTGTTTCTTGCTCTCTCGCTCTGTACTCTCTCGCTCTGTTTCTTGCTCTCTCGCTCTGTTTCTTGCTCTCTCGCTCTGTTTCTTGCTCTCTCGCTCTGTTTCTTGCTCTCTCGCTCTGTTTCTTGCTCTCTCGCTCTGTTTCTTGCTCTCTCGCTCTGTTTCTTGCTCTCTCGCTCTGTTTCTTGCTCTCTCGCTCTGTTTCTTGCTCTCTCGCTCTTTGTTTCTCGCTCTCTCGCTCTTTGTTTCTCGCTCTCTCGCTCTTTGTTTCTCGCTCTCTCGCTCTTTGTTTCTCGCTCTCTCGCTCTTTGTTTCTCGCTCTCTCGCTCTTTGTTTCTCGCTCTCTCGCTCTTTGTTTCTCGCTCTCTCGCTCTTTGTTTCTCGCTCTCTCGCTCTTTGTTTCTCGCTCTCTCGCTCTTTGTTTCTCGCTCTCTCGCTCTTTGTTTCTCGCTCTCTCGCTCTTTGTTTCTTGCTCTCTCGCTCGTTGTTTCTTGATCTCTCGCTCGTTGTTTCTTGCTCTCTCGCTCTTTGTTTCTTGCTCTCTCGCTCGTTGTTTCTTGCTCTCTCGCTCGTTGTTTCTTGCTCTCTCGCTCGTTGTTTCTTGCTCTCTCGCTCTTTGTTTCTTGCTCTCTCGCTCGTTGTTTCTTGCTCTCTCGCTCGTTGTTTCTTGCTCTTTGTTTCTTGCTCTTTGTTTCTTGCTCTCTCGCTCGTTGTTTCTTGCTCTCTCGCTCGTTGTTTCTTGCTCTTTGTTTCTTGCTCTTTGTTTCTTGCTCTTTGTTTCTTGCTCTCTCGCTCTTTGTTTCTTGCTCTCTCGCTCTGTTTCTTGCTCTCTCGCTCTGTACTCTCTCGCTCTGTTTCTTGCTCTCTCGCTCTGTTTCTTGCTCTCTCGCTCTGTTTCTTGCTCTCTCGCTCTGTTTCTTGCTCTCTCGCTCTGTTTCTCGCTCTCTCGCTCTGTTTCTCGCTCTCTCGCTCTTTGTTTCTCGCTCTCTCGCTCTTTGTTTCTCGCTCTCTCGCTCTTTGTTTCTCGCTCTCTCGCTCTTTGTTTCTCGCTCTCTCGCTCTTTGTTTCTCGCTCTCTCGCTCTTTGTTTCTCGCTCTTTGTTTCTCGCTCTCTCGCTCTTTGTTTCTCGCTCTCTCGCTCTGTTTCTCGCTCTCTCGCTCTGTTTCTCGCTCTCTCGCTCTTTGTTTCTCGCTCTCTCGCTCTTTGTTTCTCGCTCTCTCGCTCTTTGTTTCTCGCTCTCTCGCTCTGTTTCTCGCTCTCTCGCTCTTTGTTTCTCGCTCTCTCGCTCTTTGTTTCTCGCTCTCTCGCTCTTTGTTTCTCGCTCTCTCGCTCTGTCTCTCGCTCGTTGTTTCTCGCTCCCTCGCTCGTTGTTTCTCGCTCTCTTGCTCTTTGTTTCTCGCTCTCTCGCTCTGTTTCTCGCTCTCTCGCTCTTTGTTTCTCGCTCTCTCGCTCTTTGTTTCTCGCTCTCTCGCTCTTTGTTTCTCGCTCTCTCGCTCTTTGTTTCTCGCTCTCTCGCTCTGTCTCTCGCTCGTTGTTTCTTGCTCCCTCGCTCGTTGTTTCTTGCTCTCTCGCTCTTTGTTTCTTGCTCTCTCGCTCTTTGTTTCTTGCTCTCTCGCTCTTTGTTTCTTGCTCTCTCGCTCTTTGTTTCTCGCTCTCTCGCTCTTTGTTTCTCGCTCTCTCGCTCTTTGTTTCTCGCTCTCTCGCTCTGTTTCTCGCTCTCTCGCTCTGTTTCTCACTCTCTCGCTCTGTTTCTCGCTCTCTCGCTCTGTTTCTCGCTCTCTCGCTCTGTTTCTCGCTCTCTCGCTCTGTTTCTCGCTCTCTCGCTCTGTTTCTCGCTCTCTCGCTCTGTTTCTCGCTCTCTCGCTCTGTTTCCCGCTCTCTCGCTCTGTTTCCCGCTCTCTCGCTCTGTTTCCCGCTCTCTCGCTCTGTTTCCCGCTCTCTCGCTCTTTGTTTCCCGCTCTCTCGCTCTTTGTTTCCCGCTCTCTCGCTCTTTGTTTCCCGCTCTCTCGCTCTTTGTTTCTCGCTCTCTCGCTCTGTTTCTCGCTCTCTCGCTCTTTGTTTCTCGCTCTCTCGCTCTTTGTTTCTCGCTCTCTCGCTCTTTGTTTCTCGCTCTCTCGCTCTTTGTTTCTCGCTCTCTCGCTCTTTGTTTCTCGCTCTCTCGCTCTGTCTCTCGCTCGTTGTTTCTTGCTCCCTCGCTCGTTGTTTCTTGCTCCCTCGCTCGTTGTTTCTTGCTCTCTCGCTCTTTGTTTCTTGCTCTCTCGCTCTTTTTCTTGCTCTCTCGCTCTTTTTCTTGCTCTCTCGCTCTGTTTCTTGCTCTCTCGCTCTGTTTCTTGCTCTCTCGCTCTGTTTCTTGCTCTCTCGCTCTTTGTTTCTTGCTCTCTCGCTCTTTGTTTCTTGCTCTCTCGCGCTTTGTTTCTTGCTCTCTCGCTCTTTGTTTCTTGCTCTCTCGCTCTTTGGTTCTTGCTCTCTCGCTCTTTGGTTCTTGCTCTCTCGCTCTTTGGTTCTTGCTCTCTCGCTCTTTGTTTCTTGCTCTCTCGCTCTTTGTTTCTCGCTCGTTGTTTCTCGCTCCCTCGCTCGTTGTTTCTCGCTCCCTCGCTCGTTGTTTCTCGCTCCCTCGCTCGTTGTTTCTCGCTCCCTCGCTCGTTGTTTCTCGCTCCCTCGCTCGTTGTTTCTCGCTCTTTCGCTCTTTGTTTCTCGCTCTCTCGCTCTTTGTTTCTCGCTCTCTCGCTCTTTGTTTCTCGCTCTCTCGCTCTTTGTTTCTCGCTCTCTCGCTCTTTGTTTCTCGCTCTCTCGCTCTTTGTTTCTCGCTCTCTCGCTCTTTGTTTCTCGCTCTCTCGCTCTGTTTCTCGCTCTCTCGCTCGTTGTTTCTTGCTCTCTCGCTCTTGCTCTTTGTTTCTCGCTCTCTCGCTCTTTGTTTCTCGCTCTCTCACTCTTTGTTTCTCGCTCTCTCGCTCTTTGTTTCTCGCTCTCTCGCTCTTTCTTTTTTGCTTTTTGTTTCTTCCGCTCTCGCCCTTTTTCTCACTTGGGCTCTTGCTCTCTCTCTTTGTTTTTCTCCATATATCTCTCTCTCGCAAATTACAAGCGATGGAAACTTTATGATCAAGTTTTATTCTAAGAGCCCATGTAATGAGTATTGAGTGTTTATCTAAGGCTGGGGCAACTTTGATTGCAACACAAGCAACGTGGCCAAAGTTTGCTTGGTTTCATTCCTCCATCGCAGCCCAATACAAGTCAAGTGTGCCCCCGAGGGTACGGCAGACTCCACCGGCAAATCAAAAGACGTCCAAACATGTCTTATTTTTTGCCACTTGCTTTTTGGGGTTCTCTCAGGGACGCAAAGCGATCTCATGGAGGTATATTGTGGTACTGGCACCACTCAGGTTTTGGCCGTGTCGCGAAGAAAGTCGCCAAGTAGTGGACAACCCCTGTAAACATATTTGATGTTCTTTTGGCAATCTCAATGTATACATAGACTGGTGGGAGTGATTGGGAGAGGTGGGCTTTGGCTTATTTTGTTTCTGGATGTGTCATGCATCACTCTATTGGCTATCACTCATTTTTTATTTGAGTTTCTTTTTTTCCTTTGGTCTTGGCTGACAAGTTATGTAGGAAGCAATATTGACTTTAGTGTGAGTACATTCAGTTGTGGCCGAAGAAAATGCAAGTAATACACGAGCCAGTGATAAATGATCTAATGAAAGCACATTAAGAGTGACCCCAACTCCGTCCCCTAAGAAATAATCCTCCATTACGGCATCTGCTAGATGTTTTATAGATCCTCCTTTACTAGTGGATCTGTGCGTAATTTTGTGTTATCTAGCTCTTCCCCAACATGGCCAATTTTTGTGTTTTTCCTTCCTCTATTCCAAGCACTTTTGAATTTTGAATGACTCCACTTGTTTTACCAAACTGTGCTTCAGAATGGGGAAAAAATCCAAGTATGGTGAAATTGTAAACAATATGCAATTCTGACACTACAAAGGTTGAGAAAAAACTGCCGGTCCATAAAAAAAAAAGGAAAAAAAAAAAAAATATATATATATAATATTAGTGTCCACATTTTTCAAGCCCCGTAACGTTTTCAGTATTGGACCGATGGAGCCTGGTGAGATGGCACCCTGATAATGCCGCTGTCACAGGTTGACAGCCTAACTGACCTGCTCATAGAGGCACATCCCGGCTGTGACATGCAGCCATTATCTACCAGGTGTGGTGCAGGCGCAGCCCGTGAGCCCACTCCATGGGGTGTGGGTCTGGGAATGGGTATTCCCAGCTTACGCCCTTGATCTCGGACAGGGGTTAAAGGGAATCTGATCTGTCACCAGATTTTTGATACGTAATATGCGAGCAGTATAATGTAGAGACCGAGACCCTGATTCCAGTGATTTGTCACTTTTTAGGATGCATTCTGTAGATTTCAGTTTTATCAGCAAGAGATAATCACAAGAGGATTAGTAAACCTGCTGCCATGTAGTCCCCTCCATATTCTTTAGCTCTGTATAACCCAGCCCACACCACTCATTGTCTTTTTTTTCTGCCTATGCACCGTGCACACAGAAAGCTGCCAACCAATGGTGTGGGCAGGGTTATACAGAGCTTAGTATTCAGAGAACTGCTAGATTTGCATCAGAGAAAACAGGGATTTTATCAAGACTACAAGAAGCAGTCGAGTAAGTGACACATCGCTGGAATCGTGGTCTCTGCCCCTACATTATGCTGCTCTTAGATGGGAAAGTTAAAACTTGGTGACAGATTTCACGGAAACAGTGATCTGCCTGTCAGAGGCAGGTGATGGGGAGGGACAGAACTGTACCTTTACATACACACTATTCATTTGGGGTATAAGATGCTGAGAACAGCTTCTCCTTGTGCGTGCTTTTTTTCAGCATTATTTTTTTTTTTTTTTAAAAGCACATGCAAAAAATACCACCACATGTTCCTTTTTGACACTTATTGAACATTTTTTGCAGACATTTTATGAAGCCGATAGAGCAGTTTTTTGGTGAAAACCGATCCCCCAAAAGTTTAACACTTTGTTCATCAAAAATTTAAAAAAAAGTGGGCGTGGTGTACCAGAAATAGGCATGGCCAACAAATGTTGGAAAGATTCCTTAAGCCTTCAGGAAGGAATTATTCCAAATTTTGGAGCCCGTGACTGAGCTTCTTAGGATAACTTTGGTGGCGGATACCATGACTTTCCATTGGATGGCTGCCATGACAGCCCGTTCATTGCTTAGATGGGAACCAGTGCGTGTACACAGCATCACTGATGTGATTTAAAGTACTGTATCAGAACCTGATAGCAGCGATCGGCGCTGGTACTGGCAGGAGGATGCTGGCTGTGTAGTACAGCCATCATGTGTCAGGGATGATGCAGGCTCACCTCCGTACACCCACCGTGACCACTGGGATCGCAAAAGGGTTAAAGCAACAACCTTATTTGAAGAAAGATAATTTTCTTAGTACACATTCCCTTTACATAAAAAGGTAGAACATTGTGTGTTGCACCTTTCATAGTATCTAGCGCCCTCTACTGCCTGCCCCTCCTGAGTGTTCCCATTTAGTTCCCGCTGCTCTATAAGTGACTTGTCCCATGGTGCGTTTGTCACAGGTCCAATATTGTACCACAAGATCAACCATATATGTTACAATGTCCATCTACCGGCACACACACCATCCGCTGTGGTGACCGCTTGTGATGGACGGGTTCAATGTAGCAAGTCTTATAGGACTGTCACCCTCTAGTGGTCATGTGCAGAACTGCACATGTTTCTTTTATATTATATTTTTAAGGGAATTGACAATTGACCCCTTGTTTAAATCAAGTGTTTATTTAAAACATATTCTTAGCACTAACCTATTGAGGCCAATTTTCATTTTTCTTTTCTGTTTTTTTTTTTTGTCTACTTTTTTTCCCCAGAAGCCACGTGTTTTTTTGTTTTTGTTTTTTTTTCTTTTTTTTTTTTCTTTTATGCTTTTCACATTACTGATGATGATTTGTTTTTTTCTGGACGAGTTATAGCTTTGAGTGACACCAATTTCTTTACCATATATTGTACTGAAAAATGGGGGGGAAAAAAAGTTCTAAATTAGGTGAAAAATAGGAAGATAAAAAAAAAACAAAAATAAGCTATCGTGTCTTTCAGAGCTGCTTTTGCAGTGCTCACTATCCAGTGTTCTTGGTAAACTATGCACAAAGTATAAATTAGGTGTGTGTATGTATGTATATACAGTATGTGTGTGTATGTATGTATATATATGTATATGTATGTATGTATGTATATATATATATAATATTATAAACAGAAATTTTTATATATAATATTTTAGATAATTTTTAGAAACATTAGATAACCCTAGTATGCTACTACCTTGCCACGGAGTTTGGCACCCTAAAATTAATGCAAGTTGTGGTTGCATGAACTTTTTGATCACGTTTTATTTAGTTTTGGGGGAGGAAGGGGGAGTCACAGCGATCAAAAGCCTTTCTCCTATGTTATAGTAAAGCTGGGCTGTGAAGTGTGGACAGAAGTTCAGGAAGAATGGTCATTACCATATACAGGAAAGCAAAGAAAGAACATTCTCCAATAATAATAACCTTTCTGGAAATTCTGGGTTACAGCTCAGTCAATGAAGAAATCTGGGACTTTCCCATATTCCTCAAGAAATTAGTAGAAGTGCTAACTTTTTCCAGTTTCAGATTTTGGCAGACTTGTACAGGTTTTTTTCCTCCTTTGAGATTTCATTGTACCGAACAGCAGGGCTGCTGCCACTAGGAATTTCAGGGCTCCTGACTGGCATAATTTTGGGGCCCCCTTGAGACTCTATCCCAGCTCCGCCTCCACCCATTTTTGTAAGCCAATAAATGAAGCATGAAGGGGTTCCCCTTCTGTTGGGGCCCCGGACTTGAGTCCTGGTTGTCCCCCCACCCCCCTGGTGGAGGCCCTGCGAACAGGACAGTTATGTCTCCTGCAGATTTCCTCTCATATGTGTGATTACCAGCTTCCTTACCTTTCGTCCCAGTGCAGCAATGTTCAGCAGGTGGGCTTTCTCTAAAACAGAGGTCCTCCAACTTTTTGTCCTTGAGAGCCACATTCAGCTCTGAGAGATGGTCGTGAGCCACATCCAGCCCCCATCACAGTGGTGACACACAGATCCCCCATTACTGGTATAATTACAGCCAAAGTTTCTCTACAGAAATCACACTGAGGCAGTATACCATGATCCAGGGGTTCCTGCCTCACCCCCATTCCGATCTGTTCTTTTATGTGGGCTAATCACAGAATTCACCATCTGGAGACCTGCTCTTCATAGATGTTTGCTAGACCTGGTGCTAATGCACCAAGCTGGAACACAGTCACAAGCCACACATCACGAGCCTGTGAGCCACATGTGGCTTTCGAGCCACTGGTTGAAGACCTCTGCTCTAAAGATACCCCATGTATTAAATGAATGGGTGAGCTTGTGCTTTGGGGCGGTGTCCAAACGCTGTGGCTGATTTTGGGAAAAGATGCTGAATCTTTTGTTCTCACAATAGATAAGCTACCTCCGAAAGTATGTAGCAGCAGCTCTTTCTCCTCTCCTTGTTATTAATGTATGCACGCCCAGCTAACCAGAGCATGCATGTCTATGCTCAGAATAGCTGTGTATATGTTATCAGAGCGCCAACAGTTCTGCATTCTTTGATATCGGGAAACAAGGACTTTTTTGCTTAAATGTTTGTGTTTTCATAAACATATTTTTTTTAAATAATTTTCAGTGCCGGTTCTATTAATTGTCTGTGTCACTCTCCATGTGTTGGAAAAAGATACAAAATGTTGCAGGTTTTACTCTGATCACTGAGAATCAAAATACACGGATATATCCTGTTCTGTAATGATCGCTTGTCAGTAGTCATTTCATTATCTTCACTGACAGTATTACAGTTTCTGATGGCACATATATACAGATCACTTCCTCACCCCGCACAAGTCAACGAGTATTCCAAAAAAATCCAGAGGCCAGTCTGATCAAGTCTGTGTGGCTCCTTAACCAATGTTTCGGCCAGCACCATGTTGCCCACCTCTACCTCTCCCATTCAGGGCAGTGTTCCCTTTACCGTGTTCTGTATAAGATTGTCACTATCAGACTTCTCTGGTAACAGCTTATCTCACCAAGAATGAAAGATTCGGTAGTCCTAAATCAGAGATACAGGAGATTTATCTTCCCCCAAAGGGGGAGAATCTGTAAATGTCCTTATATATTAGACTGTCAGCAGAGCGCACCGATATTGATCAGTTTGGCTAACAATAGTCTAATATCTATGGGGGCCATAAGGTCAATGTTTCTGCTGCAAAACATACCTCAAAGTTAGCAAAACCTACAGCTTCTCAAGGATCGTACACACAAAATAGAATAAAACCATGCACAATCAAGAAATAAATATTCCTTTTCAGAACCTGTCATTCTCTGCATCCAACGCTAATTTTATGTCCTTTTACTGTATCACATTCCTGTTGATAATTCAGAGGAGCTACATTTGTGGCTTTGATGATTTCTGTTGCATATGGCAGCGACCATTTATAATATATCCTCTGGGACTCCCCAACTCTTGGGAGAATGTCGGTAATTTAACCCTATTTTTCCATGTTTACGCGACTGTTTCTGTAACTCTAATAAACTGCAATGGAGATAACAACCCCACTATATAACATTAACTCTATATTTTTGAGCCCTTTCCAAATATTTTAGTTATGACTCAATATCTAATATAGCAAACTGTATACAAATGCACTATTTATATATACAGTGTGTGTGTGTGTGTGTTTATATATGTGTATATATATATGTGTGTATATATATATATATATATATATATATATATATATATATATAAAATGTATATATAATATATATATATATATATATATATATATCTCAAATATTGAGTTCATAATAAGGTTTCATTGTTTCCCCATGTGATTAGTCCGATATATTATTGGTAAGTTAATTTTTGTTTCTTTTACAAAAACCTTAGTAATGATATTTATTCCTCTTTTTTGTTGCTTTTTTTATATTACAAAAACCTGTTTAGCAAAAAGCTTGTTCCATTGCGGTAGATTTCAGGATAGATGTGTAGAATAGAATATAACAGATGAAGTCGGCATTTGGGAACAAGCAGACGACTCCTCTGGGCTTCACGTTGAGAAATCTCAAGTACAGAATGTGTTACATTAATGTTCAGTAACTTCACCATCCATCATTAGGCCGCCTCACTTTACCCTGTCAAACGCTCCGTAAAACTCTATAAACATTGAGCTTTGGATAAAGGACATTCAAGGGGCCCAACGACCAATGCCAATGTGAATGTGTAGTCTACAATACCTCTAAAAAGTGCCTTTATTGTCCAAGTGATGGAGAATTCTTATTTATTGGACAATAAATATCTGAATGAGTAGGTCTTCTCCCCCTTAATATCGGCACTTTATGGAAACACCTCAATACGAGTGTTTTCACATCCAACTTTGGTGGAATTTATTTATACAGTTTTTGAAACCAAAACTAATATTATTTTTTTTTTCTTCAAAGTATTCGTACCTTTTATGATCAATCAATCAATCCTTCCATCAATATGGATAATGAGAAAGTAAACTCCTCAACATATCCTATAGATTGTGTGGACACGTCTCCATCAACTTTGTTCACGAAACAATATATTTTCTTCATCGTTCTTTCTCAGCAATTGAAGTGCTTTACTTTTCATGTGAAAGGAGCAATTGTTTAGAATCCCCGTTGAATTGATGTCTGGGCGCTGACTTGGCTATTCCACTTCCATGCTTGTCTCTAGTTTATTTTTGAGGTTGTGTCTCGCTAGAAAATAAACCTGTTCAGCGAGATATCTCCTGCAGACTGCAGCAGGTCTTCTCCCTGAGGATGTGTGCATGCAACATCTTTCTGAGGTTATTCTAGGAGAAGCCGCTTCAGGAAAAAGCCAGCAGTCTTTGCTATTTTGCCATAGTTTTTTGTTCTTTTTTTGTAGCGGCTCCACCACCGCTGTCTTGCCTTGTACTTTAAGCTAGTGATTGGTGGCCTCACTTCTAAGCACGAACAGGATACTTCTTCTAACCAATTCTCACACACCCTGACGCAGGTAAGAGATGTGCTCAGCAATGTCGTTTTTTACATTGCTGTGCAGTATATTAATTTTTTGCAGCGGTTTTATAGCTCTTTTTCATGTGGAATCCGCCTGAGAAAGACATCCTTCATTTATCTTTCTGAATTAATTTTGCACTCTACCTTCCACGGTTTTCTTTGGAAGATCTTATACAGCAGCCAGGGTAACACAGCTCAGTTACTGCAGAACACCTTCCTTCATGTTAATGGCAGTCTGGCATGAATTGGGGCACACAGATTTGGTGCAGCAGCTGAGGTGTGTAATGTAAGGTACCTCGGTATAACTGTCTGGATGAGCAATCACTTTTGCATGCACCATGTGCATTATCTGTTGCTTCTATCCATACTTGTATTTGCGAGTGTTCTCATAGATGATGGTTATGTGCAGTGTGTAAACACATCATACATTATTAATTATTATTACCATATTTATAATGAAACTGACTCAGTTGCCCTTAGCAACCAATCGGATTCCAGTTTTCATTTACCAAAGAGTCTGTGAAGAATGAAAGGAGGAATCTGATTGGTTGCTAAGGGCAACTGAGTCCGTTTCACTTTACATCATGTTTGATAACCCTATTACACATACTGTCCACCTACTTTTGGACCACTACTATAAACTGTATATGTATGTATATATATATATATATATATGTATGTATGTATGTATGTATGTATGTATGTATGTATATATATATATATATATATATATATATATATATATATATATATATATATATATATATATATATATATATATATATACTATGAGTAATATATATTATATATGTATATATATGAGTAATATATATATATATATATATATATATATGTATTACACATATGTATATATATATATATATATATATTAGCTGTGTAGTACCCAGCAATGCCGGGATAGTAACTAAAGCGGGCTTTACACGCTACAATAAATCTTACGATGTGTCGGCGGGGTCACGTCGTAAGTGATGCACATCCAGCATCATAAGTAATATTGTAGCGTGTAAAACCTACGTGCGATTGAACAAAAAAACGTTCATCGCATGCACGTCATTCAAAAACTAAAAATTGTACGTCGGGTTGTTCAATGCTCCCGAGGCAGCAAACATCGCTGTGTGTGACACCCCGGGAACGATGAACAGATCTTACCTGCGTCCCGCGGCTCCCGCTGGCAATGTGGAAGGAAGGAGGTGGGCGGCGCCCTTCCGCTTCCGTTGGCCGGCTGCCATGTGACGTCGCTGTGACGCCGAACGTCCCTCCCACTCCAGGAAGTGGATGTTCGCCGCCCACATCGAGGTCGTATTGAAGGGTAAGGCCCTGTGCGCACTGGAAAACGGAATTTTCTTAAGAAAACTCCGCAGGGTCTGAAAGATTACCGCACCCGCAGTTTTACTGCGGTATTGTTCGCGGTTTTGCCGCGTGCGGGTTGGTACTTGTTAGAGATGAGCGAGTATGCTTGTTACTACTCGGTACTCGCACGAGTATCACTGTACTCGGGCTACTCGGCGGGGACCGAGTAATCTCGCGATACTCGTGCTGTACTCGTGGTCTTCATGTTGGCGCTCTTTTTAGAGCCAGCCCTTATGCAGGGATTGGCTGGCAGACCAATGCAATGCCACAGCCCTGTTGTGGAATTGCAGTGATTGGCCGGCCATCACAGAATGACCGTGCCTTTAGCCCGACACTTCCCCGCTCGGCTACGGCCCCTCCCGCACTCCACTCCGCGTGTATATTTATATGCACGCTTACACACACACGTACGTTTTTTTATTTAATTTACAGTTTTATGGTTTCTACATGCTGCCGGTGGTCATTTCACAAAAATACTCGGGTCTCCCATAGGATAACATTGGGCTCGGTGCTCGGGCCGAGTACACGAGTATCTTGGGAGGCTCGGCCCGAGCCTCGAGCACCCGAGCTTTTTAGTACTCGCTCATCACTAGTACTTGTGTTTTAATGCATTCAATGCAATAAAGCACATTGAAAAAAAAAAAAAAAGTGTAATTTCCTTCTGAGATAGATAGTAGATAGATAAATAGACAGAAGAATAGATAGAATAGATAGTCCCTGTGAGCACACGCTGCATTTCTCCCGAGCGGTAGTGTGTTCACATTACCGGCCGTGGGAAATGACTGGTAATTACTTCTGCTGTCTCGTTGCGAGGCTGCATTCAGTGCAGTGTCAGTCGCGGCTGGATGCAAGCATCGCAGGCCATGGATTACGCCGGAGCTGTGTGTTTCGGGGGGGGGTAATAAAGGGGTGAAACAGGGGCTTTTTTGTGTTTTATTTAAAATAAAGGATTTTTTGGTGTGTTTTTTCACTTTTCTTACGGATTGATCATGTCAGCTGTCACATAGACGCTGCCATGATCAAACCTGGACTTAAATGGCGGCGATCCGCTGTAATTTAACTCATTATTACCTGGATAGCCACCGCATCACGGCATCTCTGGAACTGCCGCATAATGGATGCGACAGTCCCGGGGCAGCTGCGGGCTGATATTCTCGGCTGCGGGTGGAGGGGGCATTAACCCTGGCCCTCGCCCTCCCCAGCCTGAGAATACCGGGCCGCCGCTGTGTGTTTACCTCGGCTGGAAGGTAAAATACGGCGGAGCCCACGTGTTTTTTTTCTTCTATATGTCCGTTTGATTTCTATGTGTATTGTATATGTCTGTGTGTGAGTGCAATCTGTGTGTGTTCTATGTCTGTGTCTGTGATGTGTGTGTGTGTGTGTGGTTACTCTGCTCCGCTTCCTCTTCCTGTCATAATGACATTATGTCCCGAAACCGCGAAATACCGGAGGGAATAATGCAGGAAAACGCAATGAACCGCACAGAATTTGCTGCCTGCGTTATTCCCTGCGGGATTTCACGAAAACATTGCAGTCAATGGAGTGAAATGCCGCAGCGACGTGCGGAAAAGAAGTGACATGCAATTGTTTTTACTGCGGGAATCCCGCAGCCAAACATGCAGCTGTCAAAATCCGCATAGTGCGCACAGCATTTTTTTTTCCCATAGGTTTTGCTGGTGAATCACTGCAGAGATGTTATGAACATAACATGCAGCGAAACATGCAGCAAAACCGCAGGAAATCCGCGGCAAAAACCGGCAAGTGCGCACAGGGCTCAAGTACGTGTGATGGGAAATAATCGTTTGTGCGACACGGTCAACAAATTGAACGTGCCGCACATACGATGGGGGCGGGTACGATCGCATACGATATTGTATGTGATAACGTAAGGTGTAAAGCAGGCTTCAGTCTGCTCCTCACTCCCTCTCTCACTGTCTCCCACTCTCCGTCTCTCTCCCTCTCCCCCTCTCTTTCTCCCTCTCCCCCTCTCTCTCCCTCTCACCCTCTCTCCCTCTCACCCTCTCCCTCCCCCCTCCTCTCTCTCTCTCCCCCCTCCTCTCTCTCTCCCCCCTCCTCTCTCTCTCCCCCCTCCTCTCTCTCTCCCCCCTCCTCTCTCTCTCCCCCTCCTCTCTCTCCCCCTCCTCTCTCTCCCCCTCCTCTCTCTCTCCCCCTCCTCTCTCTCTCCCCCTCCTCTCTCTCTCTCCCCACTCTTCTCTCCCTCCCCCCTCCTCTCTCTCTCCCCCTCCTCTCTCTCTCCCCCTCCTCTCTCTCTCCCCCTCCTCTCTCTCTCCCCCTCCTCTCTCTCTCCCCCTCCTCTCTCTCTCCCCCTCCTCTCTCTCCCCCTCCTCTCTCTCCCCCTCCTCTCTCTCCCCGTCCTCTCTCTCTCCCCGTCCTCTCTCTCTCCCCGTCCTCTCTCTCTCCCTGTCCTCTCTCTCTCCCCGTCCTCTCTCTCTCCCTGTCCTCTCTCTCCCCCTCCTCTCTCTCTCCCCCTCCCCCTCTCTCTCTCCCCCTCAAACCTCCCTCCCCCCTGTCTATATCGTCGAAACCACTACTTAAGGTGGTTGTTACGCAATGTTTGTCGCATATAGCTCAAAATATAACCACAAGTCATTTCACTTTACAAAATTAAAAGTGATCTTAAAGTGGTTGTATGTAAAATTGATACTTTCTATTAAGAGTAGCACCACACTGGTCCATTTGTTGTATCTTATTTTGGAGCTCAGTTCCATAGAAATGAATGGAGTCGAGCTGCAACACAATATTTAATCTGTTTTCAGACGTTGCACTGTCTTCGGCAAAAGTAAGCAGCGTTTTTCTAATCCTGCATGAACTCCTTAACACAATTTAGACTCAGAAAGGTTGGGCCCCTTTTATAAAACACTTTTTCCTAAAAGCTGCATTAATTGTTAAAAATAAAAACTATTTCTTTACTCGCCCTCCCTGGGTCCAGCGATTAGATGACACCGCTGCTACCTGTGTCTTTTATTGTTTGCTGTGCTGTCAGTCACTGAGCTCCGCGGCTTCGGTCGTGTAGACGGCACGAGACGCTCAGAGCTGCTGATCTCACTCATTAACTGATTGATGGGACGTTCGCACTGCAGATGATAACAGGCATCAGGATCATTTGTGCAGACTCTACGATGGACTTGGGGAGGGTGAGTGAGGCACAGTTTTACTACTAATCAATCTTTTAGGAAAAATGTTTCTGAAAGTTTTCCCCTTGTTTAGATCATAACATTGAGGTTGAGCACCCCAACTGTGAAGGATGATCCTATCTGTGGCTCATTTACTTCTTCATCCATTATCACACTTTTAGTCCATACAGTCAACAATATATATATTTTTTTCATCCTGTGTGGGAGGCAACAGCTTTTTTTTCGTGTCTGAATATATTTGTATTATCTTTGTAGGTGGACGGGACACAATCTCTTTGAATGATCCGACAATGCCAACTACCCAGAGACCTAAATCGCCAATGATGACTTTTACTGATATACCTTGTCACAAACCTCTGATCTATGAAGGTAATAATATAGCGTTGTTGTACTATTATTTCTTTGATATCACAAAGTTGTTTGTAAACAACAACTTCTTTTTATAAGTTTTTAATCAGAGAGCTGCGATTTGATGGACATATTGGATTCCTCATGCTTGGTCTAAGGTGGCTTCTTGTATGTGAGCTTATATTGTGTACAAAAAAATCCTGCTATTAGAAAAAATTGGCCCCAAAATTAAGATTTGGTCGTGGGTTGTGTTTAATAGATTTTTTTTTTTTAATTCTGTAGCACGAAGACAGCCTGACGTGGAGAGATGTCCTACTGACATGGGCATGCCAACCAAAAAGAAATCCAATCAGTTGCTGGAGAACTCCCAAGATCCACTTGGTAATACGTATGAGAACATGTATCTTCATCCTCTAATACCTCTTCTGTGCTCGGAGAAAAAAGATTTAGAGAAGACTAGGGAGCAAATTATTGACCTGGCTGAGGAACTAGCTTCTGTTGAGATGGAGGAAAACCACATAAGTCCTGGAGAAGGCCACACTATTGGAGAAGATCCACCTAATCTTGATAGTTTTGATACTCCATTGTCCAGTCCAGAACCCACCGATAAACTAGAAGAAGACCTTTTATCACCATCCAGTTTGGATATAACTCAAGAAACTGTTGATGATAGTTTAGAGAGCATTGTGCTTGAAAATGGGCAAGAGATGAAAAATGACTATTGTACATCTCCTGAGCTGGATGAACCTTCGATGAGTGTGTGCAATTCTGAAATTGTTCAGTCCACAGATGACCAAGGGTCATGACTAAATACGCCCAGCTTCCAAAGATATACCGTGTGTGTGTGTAAGGGCCTGACTTGACATATTGTGCAACATGCTGGAAAAAAATATGCTAATTTGATGAAAGTTTGGACATTTCATTGGTTGTTCATTGGTTAGAGATTTTGGACATTTAATATTTCTATGGTGACAAAATGATGGTGGCTTTGTCATACATTTCATGTTTGTGTGTGGATATCTCGAAAAGTATGCAAACAAGGGATAATGGACCAATTATTCATAGTCTGGAACAGCCAACCACTTATGTATGGCGATATTCGGCTAAAATATTTCATAGGTGCCGTATAGAAGTCTACCTTTTCAAGATGTGTTGGGACTCGTGTACCGTATTTTTGGTCTGAATGCTTTCCAACAAAACATCGGAGAGCATTCGGACTAATGTTATTCTATGGGACCGTGCACAATTCTGATTTTTCTTTTTTTTTTTTTTACCTTTGACCAAGTTGGTCTGAGGAAAAAAATAGCAGAATATCTAGGTTGGATCCAATTATCAGATCACAATTGGCCATTCAAGTAAATGAGTCCGTGGCTGCAATCGGATGACATCAGAGTGCAGTTCGATTTTCGAGGACTGAGAATGAAGGAGACGTCTTCTCCTCATCCGAGAGAATCTGATCACATTATGCTCATACTTTGATCAAACTCTTATTAGTGTGATTTGTATAATTTGGCAGATTCTCTCAGATTAGAGAATATATGGCTTCTGCACCCGAGTCCATATAAGTGTGGATTGCAGCAAATTCCAAAAAGTTGTTTAACATAACAAAAAAGCTTACTTTACTGAACGTCTGTGGCAGTTATACCGCAGGTTCCCTGATTCCCTACTGGCGGTGACACATTTTTACTGGAGACCAGTAACCAGAGACCAGCGGAGGACCAAGGATATCTTGACGTGGTAATCGTAGAAGACTGGAAAGAGAAGTATACTTATTACACGGTAATTAGGTTCGTTATTCGTGACGAATACCGGAATAGTATTCAGTATGAATAATTCGAACCCGAATATTTTTAGTATTCGCTCATCACTAATTATTAGTTATGGACATAGTCATAGGGACTTGCTTATATTGTGACTATTAAGTATTTTAGGCAAAGTATCTCCATCCATTTTTGGTTGGTGGCTGGGTGAAACCAAGGGTGTCTTTAGCAATCACAAATACTAACATTTTCATTACATTTTAAGTGAGACATGAACATTTCATTAAATTATTTAATTTACGTTACAAGGATGTATTGTGTTGATCTGACTATTTATCTCTTCCATATGTTCACTGTTTCCCGCCTGAGTCTTATTGTAGGAAGTTTTATGTATTTTCGTCATTGATGAGAACATTCCGATATTTATTATCCTGTTTGTATTCCTAGAGCCTGTACATTATGGAGCACAAATGCCTATGAATTGGCCGCTAGATATACTAAAGACAGATTTTGCGTTGAGCGCTTCTTTGCCGAATGGTCATGTACTGTGCGGTGTTGCCGGCTCCTCTACCTTACATGTGTAGTGATAACTCTATTTATTCTTCTTTAGCCATAAATTAAATAGCGATCTGTTCTGCGCTCTGGATTTATAGCAGTTTCTCTTCGTGCTTACTACTTGAATGACAGCTTAGAGGATATTTTTATTTTATTTTACCATGATGATATTGTAATATAACCAGCATTAATTGAACATAGGCTGGTGAAATAAAGATTATCTTTCTGTATGATCTTCTTCCATGCTGCTGTGATTTCGTGTTTTTTATTTCATTAATCCATCAATTGTTAAGATTTCCTTAAAGGGAATCTGTCACCAGGATTTTGCAATGTAATCTCAGTGTAGCGCTAGCATCCCTGCACTGCTTGCTCTTTCCTCGCTGCCAGGACGCCGACTCACTCATTACTGTAGCCATTCTGTGCCATGCTGCCTGCCTTTTCTGCTTTTTCTTCCTGGGACCTGTGCACATCGCACAGGTCCTCCCAGTAGTGTTCCTAGGGCTTGCATGCACATCACTGCCCTTCTCTCAAAGGGTTAGCATGTAATTTCATGGAAGTGCCTGTCAGCCTATCACTGAGAGGCACTAGGTACTTAAGGTACTCTCCTATTAGGAGAGGTGCCTGAGCAATGTGGTTAGTTAGCGTTTGTTCCCTAGCCAGCTAGTTGTCTCGTCCCCTTGTCTACTGTCTGTTCCCAAGTCCGTGTATATTCCTGTACCACTGCCTTGCCAGTACTCTGGGGCCTGGCTATCCTGGCAGTGCTTTCAGCCTCAGCCGTCTTTGTGGTTCCTGTTTATACTAATGACTGTACCTATCCGTCCTTTCCATGCTATCTGCCCCAGCCTTCCCGGTAGTCCCTGTCTACACTAGAGCCTCTGCCTGTCTCCATCTGTATCCGTCCGTCCGTGCCTTGGGGGTCAGCTGACAGTCCCAGTCACTGCCCTGGGAGTAGCATCTGGCGTCTGATTCGTGGTGGCTGCTTAGTCAAGCTCCTTTCACTAAATGGTAAGCCTGGAATTCCCCCTGTGGTCCAGTGGTTCCAGTTCAACTTACCGCCTTACCATCTCTAGCGGCAAGCTTTCATTTGCTCGGGCCATGGACTCCTCTGCTTTTGGTTCTCCGCCTCAGTCTGAACTGTACAGTGAGATGTTACAGATGTGGGATTAACCAAATCAAATTCTGGCTCACCTATAGTCAGTCAACGTCCTCCTGAAAGCTCCGGCTTTGTCTGAATCTGATCCTCCATTGGCTGCTCCACCTCGCTTTGACAGCGATCCCAAACAATGCCAAAGTTTCATCAACCAGAGCGCCCTGCACTTTGACCTGTTGGCCCATCCGTTTCTTCAGACCAGTCCAAAGTGGGTTTTCTGATGTCGCACCATGGTGGAGAGGCTCTCGCTTGGGTCAATCTCTTTTGGGAAAGAAATTACCCAATTACCACTGACATGTTGGAATTTCTGCAGGCCTTCCAGAAAGTTTTTAAGAAACCAGCTCAGGTCCATCTTGGCTGCTTCCTCTCTTCTGCACTTGTGTCAAGGAGTTCTGACTGTGGGACAATATGCGGTTCAGTAACCCACCCTCTCTTCTGAATTAAGATGGAATGATCAGGACCTGGCATCCTTCTTTCGGGAAGGTTTATCCTAGAGAATCGAGAAGGAATTGGTTGGTTTTGATATACCCAATACCCAGGATGATCTTAAGTTCCAGGAACATTCCGAGGAAGTCTCCGGTGTGAAGAAACCTATTCACCTGGCTCCATCCTTCCAGAGACTATTTGCTTCCAAGGTTCCGCTCCTGATCCCGACCCTATACAAGTAGTATCAAAATGTCTGAACAACAATGAGAAAATCGCCAAGCCAAGGGTCTGTGTGGAGGAGCAGAGAACCTTGTCCAAACCTGTCCTTTTGAAGCCGGAAACCTCTTGCCAGGGCTTGATAGGAGACATCACCCTCTGTGACAGCAGCCCTTTTTCTTTGTTGATCCAGTCAATGTCCGTATCGTATGGAGGAGATCAGTTCTCTGAGATGGCTCATCTGGACTCCAGTTCCGTTGGGAGTTTCCGTCAGGAAGCTGTGGTAGACCATTACCAGATCCCCATCTGACGCCTTTTAAAGCCCTTGTTGTGGTGCCATCCATGGATGGAATGCTCCTATCAGAATCCTCGTTTCGGAGCCTGTGGAACTACCTGTGTGAGATACGCATTCAGAGAAGATGTCCTTCCTTGTGCTTCCAAACTTGTCTTCTCCGTCTCTTGCAGGTCAGCCTTGGCTCCGTGCTCTAGGTTCTGTTCTGGACTGGAAATCTGGTGAGATGCTCCACTCAGGACTGAGATGCCACAAGAACTGCCTGGTTGGTGCCCTTTTGTGCCAATATTCTGTTGTTTCTTCTTGCCACACGATCCTGCTTTCTGCCTGTCAGCCAGCTACCACGGACTTCGAGGAGAGGAGTGAGGAGTACTTATGTTTCCCTGAATCTTCTTAATGTCTACCCTGTTATTGGTTCTGTGTCTTGAGAACAGCCTTCAAGCAATGACCTTTCAGTCTTCCCCTTCTATTGATAATTTCTTTTCCCATCAATATCATGCTCATCATTATGGAGAGAAGACTTACTTCAGGCCTAAGGAAGAGGGGTAATAAGGGGGTTATACTGTGGTGCCAGCATCCCTGCACTGCTTGCTGTCCACCTGCAGGGACGCCGACTCTCTTACTGCCGCAGCACACTGCCTGACTCCCCCTCCATGGGGGTGTTCTCTGCTTCCTTTTCCCAGGGCCTGTCCACCTTGCTTCCTCTGGGAGTGCTTGCTGCCCTGCTCTTAAAGGACCAGCGCATCATTTCTTTGAAGTGCTTCTTAGTCAATCGCTAAGATGCACTGGGTACTTAAGGCACTCTCCCACTAGGGAAGGTGCCTGAGCAATGTAGTTAATGTTTGTTCCCTAGCCAGCTAGTTGTCAAGTCCCCTTGTCTACTGTCCATTTTCAAGTCGTGTACATTCTTGTACCCCTGCTGGTACCTGTCTGTCCTGGGTGTGCTTCAGCCATCCCAGTGGTTCCTGTCTATACTTGTGACTGTGCCTGCCCATCATGGCCGTGCTTTCTTCCTCAGCTGTCCTTGTGGTTCCTTCCTACACTAGGGAGTCTGTTTGTCTGCACCTGTGTCCGTCTTTCCTCTAGGGTCAGCTGCCACAGTCCCGGTCAATGCCCTGGAAGTGGCACCTGGCATCTGCCTTGCGGTGGGCACTTAGTCAAGCCCCTCCCACTAAAGGGTAAGCCCAGGGTCTCCCTGGCTTCCAGTGTGTCAACTTCTGCTTGCCTCCTTACCATCTCCAGCGGCAAGCGTTACACTGCACAGCATGATGTCAGATCTGAGACAGTGCTTACAGTGATATCACTTACTTGGTTGTTTTATCAGCCGGAGATTGTCACGCGTTGACTACCAGTCTTGCACTACATAGTGTCTGTGCAGGTATCCAGTAAGCCCTCGTACATTGTGTCATTGCAGGACTCTAGTGAGCCCTCATACACACTGTCCGTGCAGGACTTCAGTGAGCCCTCATATACATGGTCAGTGCAGGACTCCAGTGAGCCCTCATATACATGGTCAGTGCAGGACTCCTGTAAGCCCTCAAACAGACTGTCAGTGCAGGACTCCAGGACACCCTTGTACACACAGTCAGTGCAGCACTCCAGTAAGCCCTTGGACACACAGACAGTGCAGGACTTCAGTAAGTACACACTGGCAGTGCAGGACTTCAGTAAGTACACACTGGCAGTGCAGGACTTCAGTAAGTACACACTGGCAGTGCAGGACTTCAGTAAGTACACAGTGTAATTGCAGGCGTGCTCTTCTATCTGCAGTAGCAGCAGTTTCCATCTATCAGTGTAGCAAGCTGTTGGCAAAAGAAAGGGTTGAGATATTGGACTCCTGCAGTGTTGGGGATTCAGTAAAGGTAGTGCTTGATCTCGGTGAGTGAGCGCTGTCCATCGCATAATGCAAGGTGCTCAGAATGGGGATTCAGGGGGCAGAATGGTGCACTGAGCGTTTGACCATAACAGTCAGCACTGAAGCTCCCTAATTTGCATAAGAAATAGCTTTTTCTAAAAAAAAACCAAGTATATAATATACTACAAAGATTATTTTGTTAGGGCCATGTGCCTTGTGATTTTATAAGTGGTTTAAATTGAGGTTTGGGGGTGACAGACGTAGATAAGGAACCAAATGACGCCCCTCCATACAGAATACATTTCATCTATTTTTTTTCTTCAATTGGATCAAGGAACATGAAGAAATACGGCACATGCTGTCTAATTTTTAACTTTATTACCGCTTATCTTAATGTTACTAGATCACAGAACATATAGTAAAGCCGTACAGAAGTATAGGGAATAGTAACAAATGCACTGATCATTGTTAGGAAGATGAACCGAAATGAATGGTGACAGAAACATGTTCTAATAGAGAAATAGAGCATAACAAATGTCCAACATTAGCCGCGACTTCAGTTTTTAGCTTTTCGCACGTTGCTAACGCGCCTCGAGACTCTTTTATTCTTTAGACTTGCGTTATCTTGAATGTATTTATCCCAGCTGCTGCTTGTAGTGAAGCCGATCACACAACAAGCAAGACGTGTGCCGGCGTTTCCATTTTCCAAACTGGCCTGGTTATTGCCTTTGCCAAGATCATCAGCCAATTTATGGACAACAATCGATCTTCCAACCGCGGTATATGGGCCGAACATTGTAGCTTCAAGATTTGTAAGATGTTGTTGGATCTTTCCATTTCGGACACGAAAATTGTGAAAATCTCCGGGGTGGTCAGGATGATTTAAAGAATAGGGATTGAAATGTCCACCAGTAGAGTCACAGCCATTGCTAAGGTCCCCATAACTATGGATATGAATGGCTCTTGACGTTTGATTGACGTCCATCGGAAACCCTTCTATTGTGAAGATCGCTTCTAACTTTCCTTGTGGATACATTTGTTTAAACAATATCTTGCCTGTGATTTGTAGCTCAGATGCATCCAGTTTTGGATTTGGCTGTAGATGACATGTGGCATAGATAATTTTATCTGGATGGCTCCAAAGGGGAATTGCATTCAAGGTCATGGCCCATAAGTCATTTACCTTTTTTGACATATCTGTTAACATTTCAGTTTGGCAGGCTTGTTGCACCTCCGCTCTGGTGCCAAAGAAAATGGAGATGAAGAGTAGAATGCTCCCGTAAAATACGGAGTGCATGGTTTACTTATGTCTGTAAGAAAAAGGAAAAAAATCTCCGGTAAGATATTGTGTGAAATAGACAGACACATAGAAAAAATAATCTATCTGCAAACAAAAGAATACAGCAACCTCTGTAAATGTTAGGACGTATGCAAAAGTTGTATATATAATAAATATATATAATATATATATATATATATATAAACATGTGAACTTCATCACACCTATACAGAATGTACTTATAAGAGAAAGTATCTGCAAGAATCTGCAAAAACATTAGTGCATTCCCTCATCATCTCCCGCCTCGACTACTGCAACCTCCTGCTCTCTGGCCTCCCTTCCAACACTCTTGCACCCCTCCAATCTATCCTAAACTCTGCGGCCCGCTTAATCCACCTCTCCCCTCGCTACTCCCCAGCCTCGCCACTCTGCCAATCCCTTCACTGGCTTCCCATCGCCCAACGACTCCAGTTCAAAACATTAACCATGACATACAAAGCCATGCACAACCTGTCTCCTCCCTACATCTGTGACCTAGTCTCCCAGTACCTACCTGCACGCAACCTTAGATCCTCACAAGATCTCCTTCTCTGCTCCTCTCTTATCTCCTCTTCCCACAATCGTGTACAAGATTTCTCCCGTGCATCCCCCATACTCTGGAACGCTCTACCTCAGCACATCAGACTCTCCACTACCGTGGAAAGCTTTAAGAGGAACCTCAAGACCCACCTCTTCCAACAAGCCTACAACCTACAATAGCCCTCAGCCCAGTAGACCACTGCGCAACCAGCTCTGTCCTCACCTATTGTACCATCACCCATTCCCTGTAGACTGTGAGCCCTCGCGGGCAGGGTCCTCTCTCCTCCTATACCAGTCTGTCTTGTACTGTTAATGATTGTTGTACGTATACCCTCTTTCACTTGTAAAGCGCCATGGAATAAATGGCGCTATAATAATAAATAATAATAATAATAATAAAAGTATTCGACACATAAATTGGCTAATTCATGTGAGCCTACCAGCCATGACGAGACATACCCGTATTTGATGGGACCTGTCACGCTAGGTACAGGGAAGTACCAAACTCACGGCGGAAGTGAAGGGAAACCCTGTGTCTAGTGAAGGTGTCCCTCACCACCTTAGTTAGGTCCGCACCTATATGCCGAGCCGGATTCCTAATCCCTAGTGCAGGATCCTAAATAGGGAACGGATGGGATGAGCTATTTGTCAACCCCACTAAACTATAGAAGACACAAGGAGGACACACAGCGGGAAAAGCATGAACTACTTATCCACAGATGACTCAGGTAGACATTCAGTAGAGTTTTCAGCAACGATAGCACAGAGAAGTAAAAGCCACCTGCTTGCAGTCAAGGCTTGAAGGAACTGAAAAATATCACCATCACCAGTCCACAGAAGAAAGGGGTATTTAAACACCAAGGGAATACTATTGATGAAAAAGCTACCTATACCAATAAACGCTGATAGCTGGAACAATGGAAAGTCAGGGAGCATTCTGTGCAACCAGACGCTTTGACCTGACACACTAGTGATAGGACCCTAGCCAAATATTTATCAGACATACTTCTCCTAGGCTAAAAGTTTACAAATTTCAAGGTTTGGTAGGAACCAGCACTAATTAAAAACAGCCTTGGGGCTCATGCAGACAGTGGTCATTTAGGGTCCCATCAAAGAAAGATATACCTTGTCGCGGCTGGTGGGCTCATCTCAGTTGGCCAATTATGTGCAAGGTACATACATTTTATAAATCTATATACATTTACATTTATATACATTTTATGTTCTATATAGCAGTAATGCAGTCCAAATTTCACATATTCAGTGTCTGCATACATCTTAGCACTTACACAGGTTGCTGTATGCTTGGGTATTATGCAGTCACATCAGCTTGCACCTATTCACACTTGCTTTTTTCTGGTGTTAGTCAGTTTTCTGGGGTTTTTTGTAGTATCCATCTATCTATTTCATATCTATTAAACAATGAGTCTTGGACATCCAGGAGTGTTATCAATCCTTGAAGCAGTTTTGGTAGGTACTGTCAAATACATACTGGGAACTGCTCACAAGACCTGGCAGTTTGGAGCTGCCCTGACACAATTGTCTACAGATTTCAATTGGACCCTTGTCAAAGTTGCTCAGATTCTTTTGCTTTCATAATAATAACATATACAGTATTGCAGATTACGATTTTTTGGCTATCAATGATTGGGGCTGTCCAGTGAAAACAAATTGTGACCTATACAAAGTATTGATGATCAGTGTGGGTCCAATCAGCAGAACGTAGATCCTTTTATTCCCATGGGAATACAATGGCAATGTGTAGACTCAATCGCTGCTCAATATATTCCCTTTGGGGCTATGAAGTGCAGCACTCGGCTTTTTCCAGTCACCCTATGAGAATGAATAGATTGATATTGGACATCTGACCAACATCTGCGTTATGTAATGGTGATAAAAGTGCCACATTGAAGAGAACGTTTTTCCACTTTGCTGCTCAGTGGTGGGAAATCCACAGATCCTCTTAAAGCTTGTCACTACCTGTCAAAGTAAATGTAATACTGTTCTATGACAATGCATCTAAAGTGAGTAATAACCTGAGTCCGTCCAACAGTGGATTAATGGGGACTCTGCAGGAGCGGACATAGTATTGGTGCAACCCGGGCAGCCCGAGAGATAAGGGGCCCATGTCTACCTCCAAAGCAGGGGGAATTGTACAGTATGATGAGGTATTGGATTGCAAAGGGCCCATATATTGTTCTTGCACAGGGACCCCTCTACTGTCTGTGTCCCCTCCTGGGACTCTGCTGTATATTAGAGACTTATTAGGATGTGCAATGAAGCCTAAGCAGAATAAACACAAGAACAGAAAAACAAACGTACACAATTTGGGGGGGGGGGGGGTTGCAGAATCCCCTGAAGAGAAAACAGAAGTCTGACTTTTACTAGACCTTTTTTCCTTTGACCTGATATTGCTTGGTCTGCCTTGTTTCCTTTCCAAACACTACAATGGAGGAAGGTTTCTACTGCAGAAATTTGCTTCTGATAAAGAGTCAAAACTGCACAAAAGTGTTTTGCTAAACTTATTTCACAGGAGCAGAACGTACAGGTGGTTGGTGTAGTCACAATCTTTTCAGTGTCCAGATCAGGCCCTTACTGCTGTGACAAAGAGTATCTACTTTAGATTATTGGAAATAAATGGCTATACCTTCTTCAGGATCGCATTCCACCGCCCTATGTTACTCTATGGGGCCGCTCCCATTAGTAATTTTTTTCTCAGCCCTAATCGGACCGAGAAAACAATCGCAGCATGCTGTGGGTGGAATCCGATTAGTTTTCTCTTGCCTATACAAGTCTATGGATGCAAGAGAAACATCGCACTTCACTTGCATTACACCGGTGTAATGCGAGTGCTGTGTGATAACTGCATCAGCTAACAATGGAGGAGATGGGGAGATTACTCCCTCCCTCTCCTCCGCAGCGCCCGCCCTGTCCTCCGCGGCTGTGCTGTGATCGCATCACAGTGGCATGACAGTCGCATGACACTCTGCTTACACTCCAGTAGAGCAGGAGCCGAGTGTAATGCGATTGACTCTCATTAGTGCCTGTGTGGCCGCAGCCTAAGGAGCAGAATGTTTCTTCCTTTGATTGTTACTGTTCTTCAATTCTCCACTTAAAGGGAACCTGTCAAATAAAAAGAAAACATTTTTAACCTGCAGATATGGGATTAATCTGCAGGTTAATAGCATTCTGACCTTCACTGGCACTGAGAACCCCGCTGCCAGGAGGAAGAAAGGAGCTGTAAAGGAGGACGGTGATGGAAGGAAAAGAGGAGGCACCAGACAGAGACCAGCGACACCTATTGGACCGGGCCACCCCCCCAGATGAGTATTATAAAGGTGGTTTTTATGATATACAGTTCGGACTGTGCACTTATATACAGCATTCTAGAATACAGTATATAAGAGCTCACTCATGGCAGCTGCAGCTTATAGGGGACAAACCTGTTGACCGGTTCCCTTTAAAGTCACATGATGGCTGATTAAATCTGCCAGGAGAGATGCGGGCTTGGCGTGTGACCTTTGAAATACATGTATGTAGCTTTATGAAAGGGGAGAACATCTGAAAATACAGGAGTCAGGACAGAGTTAATTTCGAGGCCTGGTCTACAGTGACCTCATTTAGAAGACTGAGTCTGATGTAGGGATTGATGGTTCACTTTTCGTCATCCAGGGTCATCTACTTCCATATCTAATGTGTATGTTGTACCCTTGTTCTTCTTTTACAAAAGTTTTTATCATGGATTCAGCCGACAAGCGTCTCTCCCCCTGAACATCCACACGTTTGGGGTTGAAGATCTGCTCATAGTTTGCCATACTGCCTGGCACTTTCTCATTACGTCCATCTTACTAGTGTGCCTCCTATTGTCCCCAAATAAACATATCAAATATATAAGTTAAGATATCCCATGGTTTTATATAAAAGTAAGGAAGGAAAATTGAAAATATCAGTGGTGGAAAATGCTTTGATATATGTGAAAACTTTACTTTTTGCTGTAACTACAGGGGTATCAATAACCTGTAGTTAAATTATCAAAGGGAGCAGAAATTTTGTTGGAGAATAGAATGATAGTTTCTGGCCCAGTGGAGCGAAGGATGGAAGATTCAGCAGCGAGATATTTAATAATGAGGTAATAACCGGGGTTACACTCGGAGACAGTAACAGCTTTCCCCAAGGCCTCGGCACACTACATTCATGTGCAGGATTTTCTCATAGGATTTTCTATGCCTCTGTCTATGGGGGACATACAAGGTCAAGGTTACACACAGTTCACAAGAAGTGAAGCATTACATGGCAGCCATGGAAATCAATAAGTGTTTGTGTAATGCATGGATGATAACGGTCCTCTAGAGCGGAAGCCTCTATCTTACACTGCTCTCTGCCCTTCATAATGGGGCAGGTGCCAATTTGGGTATTTCCTTCTATTACTTCCAGGCACACTGTAGATTTTGTCTAAAGAGGACAGTCCCCGGTAATGCTGCATCGTACAGGCTTTCAACATATTTCATATTTCATGAACGTATCCACAGATTAGAAAATAATATTTTCTTAGAACTCTATTAGACATGTCATGAGAGCTTAAAACTCATCTTTAAAAAACAAAAATAGATGTTCCAGGATTACCTAATGTCGCTGGCCAACTTAATGAAACACAAAATAAAATGAAAAACATCCTAGCAATCCTCCATTAATATATTCCTTTTTTAATCATGTTTCTAGAATAAATTGTGATATGTAATAAAATATGTAAGAAACCGTCCCTGTATGTCTCAGGATCTCATCCATGTCACCCTTCTCCTCCTCACTTCTGTGTATGGCTGTAAGACAACTGGCTGCAGCAGAAGCCTCCCCCCTCAGCTCTGTTTGGAAAAGGACTAAAGATTGATAAGACTAGTCTTTTGCTAAAGGCCCAGTCACACACAATGACTTACCAGTGATCCCGAAAACGATGTGACCTGATAGGGATCGCTGGTAAGGTCGCTGGTAAGATGTCACACAGTCAGACCTTACCAACGATGCAGGAACGATACAGGTCGAAGTAGCGACCTGTATAACGATCTCAGCAGTCACTGTGACCCTGTCACACAGTGTCAAACACAGCTATGTGTCCTGCCCAGCAGGACATCGCCTTTGAAGAAAATGGCCTGGACCATTCTGCAACGAATAGCGATCTCACAGCAGGGGCCTGATCGCTGGTAGATGTCACACATAACGAGATCTCTACTGCGTCACAGAAACCGTGACTCAGCAGTGATCTCGCTAGCGATCTCGTTATGTGTGACGGTACCTTAAGGGAGCAGGGCTTCTTTGGACACCAACTAAAGTCTGAGATGAGAATATTTCTTTTGGTCTTTTTGCAGGATTTCTATCAAACTGGCTGTTTTATAGATCATGAAGAAATGGCAGCAGTAGAAAGGTCCCCTCATACACGTTAGATTGATGTCACTTGACCCCTTTCCCCCAAACCCCCATATTGACTGGTTTGACCAACAATCTAATGAGTATGGGGGCCCTTGATAGATGATAGTCATGGAAGATAAGGAGTTCAATTTTGGACCCACCAATCCTTTTGTTCCGTAAAAGATAAGCTGCCACCAGAGATGTCTGGTGGCCTTCTGATAGAGAACACAGAAGCATTCAGCACAACGAGTGCTCCTGTGTATGGAAGAGTCTGATCAGATATCTGCCAACCTGACTATAGTTTGTGTAACGCGCGTGGCCGGTGTAGGGACAGCAGCGAGATTAGTGGACCCACAGAACACAGTTGGGACCCGGCCTTACCGTTTAGTGGGAGGGGCTTACCTAAGCACCTACTGCAAGGCGGACGTCAGGTACCACTCCCAGGGCAGTAACCGGGACTGTGGCAGCTGATCCCCAGGAGAGGAGATGGACGGTATAGACACAGGTGTAGACTGGTACAGGTGGGATGGCTGACGCAGACAGATAGGCAGGTATGGACAAGTATGGTGGGCACGGCAAGCACAGACAGGTATGAGAAGGCAGGTACCGGTGACGGACACAGAGGTAACAGGACCTGACAACTAGCTAGCCAACTCAGACACTAACTAGGAGCATTGTGCCTATGGTTGAGAGGCATTTCCTTGAAATAGTATGCCAGCCCTTTAAGAGGGCTCTAAGCACACTCTCGGGAGACTTTGGCTGCCTTGTACAGATCACGGGAGAGGAAGGAGGCAGCAGCACATGTGGAGTGCAAGGAAGGACATGACCCAGCCAGCGCGGCGAGTAAGTCAGCATCCCTCCAGGGACGCTGGTGCTACAGTTTGGGTGACAACTATTTAGAATGTATGGTGGGGTAAGGGAGTATTTACACTGGACAATTATCATGAATGAGCGTTCCTAGCAACTCTTGTTTCCTAATGATTGGTCAGTGTAAATTGGCGGTAATCACCCAGCATACAAGCAAAATACTGTTTCGTTAAGTAAAATGATTTCTAAGATTGTATAATTCATCGTTCTCAGCAGCACATCATCCTCTGTAACCAGGACCGGTGCTGCCAAGAACAATGACCGGCTATGCACACAGAACAATATGTTACCGATTGTTCTGTGCACATGGGGAGTGCGGTCGGTCTGATGAAACACACTATTAAGTGACTGCTGATTGGTAAACATAAAGCCGATCATCGGACATTTATTGGTTGCCATTAGACAGTGTATACAAGCCCTAACAAACAGTAAGGATTCCTAGATTTATTTCTTTTTGCTTCATTTATGTATTTATTTCTAGGTTTAGTTTAAGAGAACAATAATCAAGAATATTTTAATTAAACAGGTTTAATTTAGGACTGAGCAGGAAGTGCAAACTGAAGCTTAGACACACTCTGCTTACCAGGTAGGCATGATTCCGCTTTAAGGCTATGCGCGCACATTGCGTACAGTTAGGTCCAGAAATATTTGGACAGTGACACAAGTTTTGTTATTTTAGCTGTTTACAAAAACATGTTCAGAAATACAATTATATATATAATATGGGCTGAAAGTGCACACTCCCAGCTGCAATATGAGAGTTTTCACATCCAAATCGGAGAAAGGGTTTAGGAATCATAGCTCTGTAATGCATAGCCTCCTCTTTTTCAAGGGACCAAAAGTAATTGGACAAGGGACTCTAAGGGCTGCAATTAACTCTGAAGGCGTCTCCCTCGTTAACCTATAATCAATGAAGTAGTTAAAAGGTCTGGGGTTGATTACAGGTGTGTGGTTTTGCATTTGGAAGCTGTTGCTGTGACCAGACAACATGCGGTCTAAGGAACTCTCAATTGAGGTGAAGCAGAACATCCTGAGGCTGAAAAAAAAGAAAAAATCCATCAGAGAGATAGCAGACATGCTTGGAGTAGCAAAATCAACAGTCGGGTACATTCTGAGAAAAAAGGAATTGACTGGTGAGCTTGGAAACTCAAAAAGGCCTGGGCGTCCACGGATGACAACAGTGGTGGATGATCGCCGCATACTTTCTTTGGTGAAGAAGAACCCGTTCACAACATCAACTGAAGTCCAGAACACTCTCAGTGAAGTAGGTGTATCTGTCTCTAAGTCAACAGTAAAGAGAAGACTCCATGAAAGTAAATACAAAGGGTTCACATCTAGATGCAAACCATTAATCAATTCCAAAAATAGACAGGCCAGAGTTAAATTTGCTGAAAAATACCTCATGAAGCCAGCTCAGTTCTGGAAAAGTATTCTATGGACAGATGAGACAAAGATCAACCTGTACCAGAATGATGGGAAGAAAAAAGTTTGGAGAAGAAAGGGAACGGCACATGATCCAAGGCACACCACATCCTCTGTAAAACATGGTGGAGGCAACGTGATGGCATGGGCATGCATGGCTTTCAATGGCACTGGGTCACTTGTGTTTATTGATGACATAACAGCAGACAAGAGTAGCCGGATGAATTCTGAAGTGTACAGGGATATACTTTCAGCCCAGATTCAGCCAAATGCCGCAAAGTTGATCGGACGGCGCTTCATAGTACAGATGGACAATGACCCCAAGCATACAGCCAAAGCTACCCAGGAGTACATGAGTGCAAAAAAGTGGAACCTTCTGCAATGGCCAAGTCAATCACCAGATCTTAACCCAATTGAGCATGCATTTCACTTGCTCAAATCCAGACTTAAGACGGAAAGACCCACAAACAAGCAAGACCTGAAGGCTGAGGCTGTAAAGGCCTGGCAAAGCATTAAGAAGGAGGAAACCCAGCGTTTGGTGATGTCCATGGGTTCCAGACTTAAGGCAGTGATTGCCTCCAAAGGATTCGCAACAAAATATTGAAAATACAAATATTTTGTTTGGGTTTGGTTTATTTGTCCAATTACTTTTGACCTCCTAAAATGTGGAGTGTTTGTAAAGAAATGTGTACAATTCCTACAATTTCGATCAGATATTTTTGTTCAAACCTTCAATTTAAACGTTACAGTCTGCACTTGAATTCTGTTGTAGAGGTTTCATTTCAAATCCAAAGTGGTGGCATGCAGAGCCCAACTCGCGAAAATTGTGTCACTGTCCAAATATTTCTAGACCTAACTGTATTTGCATGCAGTTACGCTGCGTTCTGCACTGCTGCGTTCTGCACTGCAGCGTAACTGCATGCATCCTGCGTCTCCAGCACAATCTATGAAGATTGTGCATATTCCATGCACACGTTGCGTTCTAGAACGCAGCAATTTGCATGCTGCCAAATCGCTGCGTTCTAAAAAGCAACATGTCACTTCTTTTGTGCGCTTTGGATACAGGTCCCGCTCTGTCTATAGTGGGGGCTGCATCCAGAGCGTATGAAATCGGCTTCTCACTGCATTCATTACGCAGTGTTTCTGCATTGATTTGAAGCGCACATGTGCTGTTCAAATCGCTGCCGAAATTTCTGAAGGGACTGGACGCAACGTGGGCACATAGCCTAAAGGGAACCTGTCACGAGGTTTTTCCCTTATAAGCTGTGGCCACCGCCAGTGAGCTCTTATATACAGTGTTCTGGAATGCTGTATATAAGAGCCCAGGCCGCACTGTATAACATATAGTTACATAGGTTGAAAAAAAACCTAGGTCCATCTAGTAACGTCATCCACACACTGTTACATTGCGATCCTGCACAAGCACACTTTGATCTGCCCTACTAGGGGCAGTTCAAAATTTTGTAGTGTACATGACCAGGCATCTTTGACCTATCCTCGCACCTGCGCATTACAATACTTTGAGCAGGGCAGAGAGAAATGCGCCTGCGCAGGAGCGCAATGGAGAACTCTGTGTGGATGATGTAGGACACGTCATCCACACAAAGCAGGGAAAGAGGACAGCGATCACAAAAAAATCAAGATCAGTGATATCCATTGGGATGGGCTGGGCTGGACTGGACCGCCCAGCGAGGTATTTTTTGTGTTATACAGAGCGGCCTGGGGACTTATATACCATATTTTGGAATGCTGTATATAAGAGCCCGGTGGTGGTCACAGCTTATAAGGTACAAATCTGGTGACAGGTTCATTTTATTACATTTAAAGGGAACCTGTCAGGTGCAATATACACCCAGACCCACGAGCAGTTCTGGGTGCATATTGCTAATCCCTGCCTAACTGTCCCTGTATCTAGTAGCGTAGATAAAGAGATCTTTTAGAAAAAGTATTTCCAAAGATCTTTTATCGTATGCTAATGAGCGAGGGGACTAGTCGCAAGGGCATGATTTCCTCTGGCTAGTCGGCCCCTTAGCATGTTAGTACACCCACAGGGGTGTGCTAACATGCTAATGATTGCGCAGCATCAGAGGATGGTTGCGCTCACCTCTCCGCTGCCATCGCATCTGAGTCCTGGATTTTGGCTCAGTGTGCATGACCCCCGGACTTTTGGTCATGTGCACTACATGAGTTTGAAGCCAGGACTCGTACACCCAGCTTCACAGTGCACATGACTACCGGGTGTACGAGTCCTGGCTTCAAACCCATGTATAGCTCATGACCAAAAGTCGGGAAACCATGCGCACTGAGCCAAAATCCAGGACTTGGACGCGATGGCAGCAGAGAGGTGAGCGTGACTATCCTCTGACGCTGTGCATTCATTAGCATATTAGCACGCCCCTGTGAGTGTACTAACCTGCAAAAGGGCTGACTAGCCAGAGGAAATCACGCCCATGTGACTAGTCCCTGTGCTCATTAGCATATCATAAAGGATCTTTAGAAATACTTTTTCTAGAGATCTCTTTATCTGTGCTACTAGATACAGGGACAGTTAGGTAGGGATTAGACATATGCATCCAGAACTGCTTGTGGTTCTGGGTGCATAGTGGATCTGACAAGTTCCCTTTAAAAGAGCAATTCCTGACAGATATATGCGTTCACTGAAGACAATTTACCCGTATATTGAGAATTTTTAGAGTAAAAGATCTGCCTAATCTTCCCTCCTGGTCTCTGTGGTAATAACTTAATTATTTACATCTGCTTATGTCCTTTCCTTACAAACTCACTAACTACCACTGACACCCCACTCCTGCACACTTAGTCCCTAATTACACTACACTAAAACAACCTATCTAGAACTTTTTATCTACAATACTCCTTGCTCTCTATACTATGCCTCCCGCATGACACGAGGGGCCAGCACCTTCCATTATACATTATTTACAATAAAAACAGATGAAACTTGCAGCCACTAGATGGCGCCGACTGCTGCACTCGTCCAGCTTTGCTACATCTCTGATGCAGCAGCGCACTCATAAGAACATCATACATTAAATACAATAAATTCTCATATACATTATATTTTTAATACAATAACACCTCCACCGTAAGAGTGGACGTAGCTCACCCACCTTCTACAACCGTATGGTGAATTAAATAAAAAGAAAAGGCAGAATACTCAAGGGAGTAGCGGGAATAAAAGAAGTGCAAAAAAGGAGTTGGTGACAGGACCCCTTTATTGCTTCTTTTATAGTCTTTAGAATCCAACCAGGAAGATCAGGATGAACAATACGAGCTCTGACACTGATATACAGGGATCAATTTTAGTTTTGAAGACAGCTAAAAGCCTATATACAACCTATATATAGTTCCATATGTAATTTTTTGCCTCCAGATAAGCATCTAAAATAAATGATGCATGGCAAACAAAAAAAGGGTATACGGTAAGTTAACCACAACATGCGGTAGTCACCGAAAAACCATGTCAGGTTCTATTAAAAGCGAATAGCATAAAAAAATCCCTGTGAGAGGACATAAGTTATAAAACTTGTGGCAGCGATGTAGTAGTAATATAACAAGCTGACAGCCTAATGCGACACATCAAGGGCAGCGTGCTCCATCTTCCCAACGTAAGCGATGCCACCGGTCATCAATTGTAAATGCGAGCCTATTTTAAGGATCTAACTTTCCTCACATTTTAAGCAATTGCCCTTATAATTACCTGCGTCGTTGGAGCTGATTGGAGATGCAAAGATGAGACGAGGATGTGCGCCGGGTCTTGGATGTGCGGAGGTTTTGTAACTTTCTGTTATGGGAGTGTCTGCTGCGAGTACTAGTCCTTAAGAACTTACATTCCTGTGGACTCGATTTTTGGAAGCGAGACATTAACATTTGGTTATGTAAGCCGTACACACAAATCTGTGCTGCCGCGAGGACTTGGGTGACGTCCAGCGCTGACGTAACAGGCACAAGATGTTGTGGATGTAACAGCGGTTCTTACTAAGGGAAAAATCTGGATACAATCATAAGTAATTAACATTAATGGTGTACAACACCCACCGACTCACCCAGAAACACAAGTACATCAGAAGTATGAGCAATAGGACGGGTTGGGAAACCCCACTAGTCATTAACTTTTTTACTTACAAATATGTTGTAATTTTCTCGTCCGTTGTAGAGCATATTCTAATAAATGTGCCAAAAAAATAACGATAAAGGGCCTAAGTCACCGAGGAATTTTCGCCAGAATTCTAGAAAAAACTGAACTGTTGCAAACTTTTTGTGCAACACAGAGTAGGCAAATATTTAATGACTTTTGGTAGTTTTAAAGGCAGCAGTATACAGTGTGTCCACCCATATCCTGCCCACCGCCATTAACTTGAGAATGGCGGCAGCTATAGGCATAGAAGTGGTGTCTAGGTATAGTAAAGTAGCCATGCGCTACGCAATGAAACCACCTATGGCGCCACCTGGTGGAAAACAACGGAGTTAACATTTTTATCTCGAAAACGGAACGAGATAGAGAAAAAAAAGTGAATGACAAAGTTGTAGGGCATCATCAATTCAATACGAATCGACACCTTGCATACAGAAATGCTATGATTAAAACGTGTAAAACTCACAAGGCTGCGGACGTGAAGCGATACCTCATGGAGACCTTCCTACAAGTCATTGGGTATGGTGGCTGTGTGGAGTGGCCTCCACGCTCACCTGACCTGACCCCATTGGACTTCTTTCTGTGAGGTCACATCAAACAGCAGGTGTATGCGACTCCTCCACCAACATTGCAGGACCTACGACGACGTATCACAGATGTTTGTGCAAACATGTCACCTACCATATTGCACAACGTGCAGCAAGATACAGTATGCTGTCCAGAGTCCAGATGTGCATTGCAGCTGACGGTGGCCACTTTGAGCATCAAAGTTAAATGAGCGCCATATACGTGACCAGCATTCAATGTTTTGGGGGGGTCATCGGTTTCATGTCACAGCATTTATGTATGCAACTTGTCAATTCGCATTGAATTGATGATGCCCTACAACTTTGTAATTCACTTTTTTTTCTCTATCTCGTTCCGTTTTCGAGATAAAAATGCTAACTCCGTTGTTTTCCACCAGGTGGCGCTATAGGTGGTTTCATTGTGTAGCGTATGGCTACTTTACTATACCTAGACACCACTTCTATGCCTATAGCTGCCGCCGTTCTCAAGTTAATGGCTGTGGACAGGATATGGGTGGACACAATGTATACGAACACCAGGTCACAATACTAATGCACTGCAGGATGCAGCGACTTCCATGATAAAGATGGGGGCAGTTCAAGTGCAGAACACTGCTGAAACAGCCACATACACATCTAGAATTCATGGAGGGGGGGTGGTTGCCTATAAATGCATAATGATAAGGCTGATATAGTGATGGGCAGCCCACGTGATCTAATAGTATGGGCGTCACTGATAGACTGTAAGCCAGACACTGCGCACTACCTGTAGTTCTGTAACTGGCTCCCCATGCAAGTGCACCCTATATGTGCATACACCCCAATCCAACACTAAAGGGCTTGGCCCTTCAAAAGATAAAAAAAAATATTGGAAAAAAAAAAGCGTGAGAAATTCACTATAATTTTGGCCAAAATACGCAACTTGCAACCCTTGTCAAATGTCCTTATTGTCTGGCCATTCCCTACACTAAACTCCCCGTCCTTATCATGGGGGCCTGCTTCATCCTGCAGTGCATCAATATTGTTACCAGTGTAAATATTACTGCCTTTTTTTCTGTGATTTTTTGTTTTTTTATGTTTATGTTCTTTTCAATGAGTTGCTCAGTCCGGCCAACATTTTGAAAAGGTAGCGTGCAGCATGGCTAAGCACACCTGACAATTTCATCATATTTGGCACCACAAGGGGTTCATGTTATGAGAAAAATGTAAGTTAGCCTCAAGTTAGCTTATGTCGAAGATGCAAAAAAAAAAAATAAAAAAAAAAAAGATTAAGAACCTCTTATTCCAGCACGCCCTTGATTAAGATTTACGGTATGTGGAAAATTCTTAATGAATTGGGACCATAGTGTCTGCAAGTTTGTTGCCATTTGTTAAAGGTGTTATCTAATCAACAACATCTGCTAATTTGGGGATAAATATATAATCAATCGGGGTCTGATGTTCAGTTTCCAAAGTCTACATGGGTGACCACCACTGTTTTCATAGACAGTAAAGCCGGCACAATAGGACTCTATTCACATTGAAGACTTTGGGAACTCTATGCTTATGATCGCTGAGATTCCCAGCAGTCTGTCCTATCGTACATGTATCATCCTTTCTAGAGATGGGTAATAAAAGTTTTTTAGGGGCCTTTACTTTGGGTCACTTCTGTAGATTGAACACTGAAATAAAACAGAGAACAGTTAAGGCCGCTTTACATGCTGCGACATCGCTAGCGATCGCACCCGCCCCCGTCGTGCATGCGTCACGGGCAAATCGCTGCCTGTGGTGAACAATATCGCTAATACGCGTCACATGCACATACCTTCCTAACGACGTCGCTGTGGCCGGCGGACAAACTCTTTTTTTAAGGGGGAGGTTCGTGTGGCGTCACAGCGATGTTACACAGAAGGCCACCAATAGAAGCAGAGGGGCGGAGAGCAGCCGCGTCACTCCCACCTCGTTGCTGGAGGACGCAGGAATGCTGTTGTTCGCCATTCCCAGGGTGTCACACGTAGCGATGTGTGCTGCCTCAGGAACGACGAACAACCTGCGTCCAAAATGAGCAACGATATTTGGGAAAGAAACGACGTGTCAACAATCAACGATTTTTGCCGTTTTTCAGATCGTTAGTGCTCGCTCGTAGGTGTCACGCAACGACGCCGCTAACGACGGCAGATGTGCATCACGAATTCCGTGACCCCAGCAATATCTCGTTAGCGATGTCGTTGCGTGTAACGGGGCCTTTAGAGTTTATTATATACAGTAATGGCTGAAAGCGTTGGCACCTTTGAAAATGTTCCAGAAAATTAAGTATTTGTCCCAGGAATTTATTACAATTCCACATTTTGTTATACATATGCATACATATTGTATGATAAAATTTCACACAAAACTCCAAGAATGGTCTGGACAAAATTGTTGGCACCCTCAATTTAATAAGTGGTTGGACCCATTCTCCATTTCTTAACTTTTTTTCTATCCCTATCTTCATGAAGGATTCACTCTGCTAATATGTATCTTGGTGCTTTTTTTTATCCTTTTCCTGTTCTTCTCATTCCTCTGTCACTTCTATTACACCCAGAAGCCATTATGTAGCTGAATAGTCATGTTAGTGAAGATTAGTAAGGCTACCTCATATTTTGTTAGTCCAGCAGCAGTTTTTTTTTAGTTTGAGGGTGTGAAAGAGTTTCAGACATTGCATGTGATGCTTGTATGGTCAGTGGATGATTTAGCACTACACCTGCTAATTTTTCTCTAAATCAGCAGCAGTTGCAACTATGCTGATACATGAGAGGGATCCTCTGATTATGGAGTCCGACATATTTGAATAGTCCCCAGGGGCCTCTGTTTTCAGGAACAAGTGTAAGTGCGTGTCCTTGTTTTTCATACCAAAATAGGTCAAAAGATTTGTCATAATTCAGATCCCGTTGCTATATTATGCGTTAGAAATTTTAATTCATTTCTAGATCATGTAAACTGAAATCCTGTGGTGTCAATTGTTTGGGATGTATACTGGTTTTCCTTCTCCTCAGTCCCCCTCTATAAGTAGAGATGAGTAAATCCGAGGTTTGGTTTTCAGTGTTCGTACCAAACACAGACTTTGCAAAAAACAAAAAAAAAACAGAGATCAGGTTCGGAGTTCAGGTGTTTTACGTATGCTGACCACTTTCGTGAGTGTCGCTGTGCTTGGCTACACTTGGTGCTCAGCCCAGTGAGAGCCGCTTGCAGTGTTTGATCGGCTCATACTGGGGGTAACAGCGTGATCGGATGTAGTGTGAACAAAAAAACCTGAAAAATCTCGCCCACTCGCCATCGGAAGTGATTTGTTTATGTCTGGCTGCATGTGGGGGAAGACCCAAAATGCCTAATTAGTGACTTCCATTGGGGTTCAGGTCACGTCCGGGTTCCAAACCAAACTTTATCTAAAATCCGACTGAGCCCACAGAACTGAACTCGATCTGGTCCACTCATCCCTATCCATAAGTTGTGGTACTGGTATAGGTGTTTTGGGGGAGAGTGAGGGGCAGTTTCTTTTTATGCGGACAAAAAGTAGAAAAAATCCAGCGGACCCTGATTGAGGCTGCCAAAGATCCTGGGCACAGAAACAAAACCACTCCTGTTTGTTGTGGTGAATAACAATGGGAAGTATAGGGATAATCTAGTGTGACGCCCTGGCAAAACCAGGTAGTCACAGATGACTGCACCCCCCACAAAGGGTACAGGAATTGCCTCCTCCTTGGGAATCTACACCACACTTTCCACACTTGGGAACACCAGCCACAAATCCTAGTCACCCCCCCATGACAACCAGGACACACCAGTGGGCAAGACCAGGCGGATGGGAGCGCCTGCCTAGGGGTCTTAAGGTGACATGCGGTGGGAACCGGAGAGAACAGTCTAGTCAGAACAGAGTGAGGTTGGAGTTCAGTACAGTCTGGAGTGGAGTTGAGAGTCGATGACAGGAGCTGAAGTGCAGTGTGGTCAAGGCTGGAGCACTTGGACCACGGGAGAACCAACTAGGTGGCAGATGGCATTGTAGGGCCACAGGCGACGGAGATCCGGTCACGGGAGACCTGAAGTGGACCGGGGCAGGGTTGTAGCTCGCCGGTACCGACGACGGGAATCCGGTTCGGAGGCCGTGCACGGGTGGGGTACCTAGACCCTAGGACGAGGCAAACTTCAAGCCCCTTGTTAATTGACCAGCGGGACAAGCTACCAGGCCTTGTTCCCGAATAGAGCAGCCCAGATAGAGCAGACCGGAAGCCCAACGCGGGAGACAGGGTGTCTGCCAAGAACCCACTGAAGGCCCACGGGTCAGCGTCTGCGGGCAATGGCTCCCTCTGCATCCAAAGCTGCAGGGGAGCGGATTTCTCCCGTTTCAGGTGGCTTAATCCACACACCACAAGACACAAGTGCAGGAGGAAGGGCCGTTGTTAACCCGTATGCGGGACCAGCACACCCCTCCAGAGGCAACCGGCATCCGGCCTTGGTTTACAGTTCAGACTTTGTGTGGATTATGTGTAATCCTGAGTACACAGGTGTCACCTGGTCCAACCTGCCGACAACGCCCCAGCCCTGCTCCTTACGCCACAACCGGGCCCCGAGACTACACCTCCCCTACCCGTGGAGGGGATTCCACCTGGCTGCCCCGCTCAATCAGCCCCGGGCATCTCCATACCTGGCAGCGGCGGTGCCACCATCCCATCACCGCAACCCACGGGTGGCGTCACAGACAATCTCCCCTGTAAATACCTCCCTTTTTCACTGTGTGTGAGGACGGGTGGTTGCACGAGCCCCAGATCCGGCCACCACTCGAGCCCAGTACACGATCCCGGATCCGAGCGCCCCTCGAGCAGCCCCGGTCACCGCAGTGGAGGTGGCACCCATCCGCGACGACACACTAGCTTTTTTTCGATTAAAAAAAAAAAAGCGAAAGCTTTGTTCAAGTATAAATAAACATTATTGGTATTGCCAAATATGTAAGTTTTCCCTATGTTTTTTTAGACTAAAACCTAAAGTCCGCTTTACACGCTGAAATATATCTTACAATGTGTCAGCGGGGTCACGTCGTAAGTGACGCACATCCGGCATTGTAAGATACATTGCAGTGTGTGACAGGTACGTGCGATTGCGATTGAACAGATCTTACCTGCCTCCCACGGCTGCCGCCGAAAATGCGGAAGGAAGGAGGTAGGTGGGATGTTGACGTTCCGCTCAGCTCCGCCCCTCCACTTCTATTGGCCGCTGCCGTGTGACGTCGCTGTGACGCCGAATGTCCCTCCCATTCCAGGAAGTGGACGTTCGCCGCCCACAGCAAGGTCGTATGGACGGGTAAGTATGTGTGACGGGGGTTAATCGTGTGTGCGGCACGTTCAACAAATTGAACGTGCCGCACATACGATGGGGGTGTTGCAAATCGCATACGATATCGTATGCAAAATTGCAACGTGTAAAGCAGGCTTAATTCATACTCATTGATCAATCATAATTAGCATTATCTGGAGTATTTCTTTTTACTTTAAGAAAAAAAAGTATGTATTTACTTTTATCCAAAAATTGATTATCCCAATACTTCCTTTTTTATGTGGCCCTGTTTGCACAATAGAAACAAAGCCCTTTTTTCTTTGCGTTGGCTGTACTTCACCTCCCTTTATTTTTTTTATTAAAGTCCCACTCTGTTGTTTATTTATTTATTTATTTATTTACTCGCTTATACTACAACATTATTCCACTGCACTTAAAGGGATTCTGTCAGCAGGTTTTTGCTACTTCATCTGAGAGCAGCATAATGTAGGGACAGAGATTATGAAACTAACCATGTTTACCTTAGATTACTGAGTGCAGCCATTCTGACTTTATTTCAGAATTTAGTGTAGCAGAGCTGGGAGCTGTCCTTACCCACACCAAGCTCTCTATGGAGATTGTGCATTGATTGTGAGGTGTCAATCACAGTAGGGGGAATGCCATCTGTTCTGCACATGCAGAGAAGTCACATCAATGTAATGACAGAGCAATAAACCCTTTACTGTAAGTAAACACTAGCTGAACACAGATAAGAGAAACACAGATGTTTTTTTATTTAACACTGCATGCTGTCCTCAGCTTACATTGCAAAATCCTGATGACAGATTGCCTTTAACCCACATTATTCTCCTTGCACCAAATTTATCACTATTTACTATTTTTTCCCCTTTTTCTTACCTTGATTTATAATCTATGGCCTTCAAAATGGCAGAAAAGTTTCCATAGTCATACTGACTGCTTCAGGTCGAGTACGACATATCTGAGTCCCTAAATGATAATCTAGCCATTTAAAAAGGTCGTCATAAATAATGGCTTATACCAAATGGTGTTTTCCACTTAATTGAGGAGTCTCCCCATCCTGTATGAGTTCTGGGTCACCACTGTGGGCAGGCTATTAACCAAATCTAGGAGCGGTGGTCCTAGAGTCCTATCCCCATTGTAATCTACTCCCGGTCTCCTATCCTGGCATATTGAGTAATATTCAACCCTTTTATCATTACCTTATCCTTCAGACCCAAGTATTTCATCTATTGCTATGTCTTAGTATAAAACTTCTCTCCAAGACATATGGTTTGGAATTCCGGTTCTATAAGTCTAGTTGTACTGAAAGAAAAGCTTTAGCCATAAGGGACCTTGAGTTGAGGGATGTTTTTTATCCCTCAATCTTCTTTTGTACTACTTGTGGTTTTGTTCTTCTTCCTCCACCTCCTCTGCCACCATTTTCCAGGCTTCGACCACTAACTCACAGCCTTTTTTCCTAATTTAACCTTTCTGTTCTTTCTCAAAATCCATTCCTCTCTTCAGATGTTGGGAGCCTGTAGGAGGCAATCCTGACTTTTTAATAACTTATTTTTAAGTACAACTGACTATTCTACTTCTCACTACATCCATGACTTGCCCTCACAGCAGTAACAGTATCCAATGCATCTTTGCTATTTGGGGTCCCGATGTGTTCCTTAAGATTAATTTCAGGTACCTTGGAATGATCCTAGTCTGAGAATCCCTTTTATGAAATTAATTTAAAGGGGTATTCCCATCTCCAAGATCCTATCCCAATAAGTAGTGTGGAATAATAGTAATGTGCCGCCCCTGCAGCAGTCGAACCGCTTGGATCCGGGGGTTGCTGTGGCTCGAGGGTCTCCGGACCCAGGGACTTGCGGCAACTCAAATGTAAAGGGGGCTATTTACAGGGGATAATAGTTTGTGATGTGACGCCCTGGGCAAGCCAGGGGTCACAGGTCATTACACCACCACACCCTACATCCCAGTTAGGAACACCAAAGCTACCAAAATCCTTGTTGCCTTCCTCCAGGGGCTGATGTTCACACCAGGGGGTGGGCCAGGCGGTTGGCTCCGCCCACCGAGGAGTACACAGCCCTGGAGGCGGGGAGAACCAGGCAGATAGAGAAAGGAGGAGGAAGTGAGAGGAGTGAAGCTAGGGAAGTGAAGGAGTAAACAGCTAAGTGAAAGTGAAGTGGTAGTGGAGCAAAGAAGAAAAGGAGTGAAAGTGAACGTAGAAAGACCTGAAGTTAGTCCAGCTAAGTGCAGGACAGGTCAGCAAGGTCAGCAACAGCGGTGATCGTCTGGAGGGGGACTGCTCGGAGGTTGCTGGAAGGACCGCGGACGGGTAGTGGCCCGGCGGTATGGAGCAGTATACGAAGGACAGTCAGCACCAGGGCAGGGGCCTCTCGGACCCCGGCAAGGCTAGGAGTCGCCATAATTTGCCGAATCCGTCAGTGAAGGGGACGTCGATCCCCCAACAACCAAGTCCCGACTGAAGGCAAAAGTCCAATCATTAAGGAGGAACACCGCCACCACCAGGGCACCAGTTCCTCAGGGCCAGCGTCTGCGGGCAAAAGTAGGGCTCCTCCGGCCCATATCCAAGCCGGGGAGCGGGTTACCGGTGGGAACCCATCACTACCAACACAGAAACACTAGGTGCAGGTCAAAGGGACATCACCGTTACCTACTGGGAGAGCAAGTGCAGCCGTCCGTGGGAACCGTCTTTCCAGCCGTGTGGTTTACCGTAAAACTGTGTCAACGTCTCAGGCTGAGTGAGTACCACAGTGCCGCAAGGCACAGCGCTGCCCCCGCCTCCCTGCGCCCACCAGTCCCTGCACCTTCCACACCATCCCTGGGCCCCGGGATCACCAACCCCTACCCACGGAGGGGCAACACAACAACTGGCTGCTTCGCATCACCACTCCCGGGAGCCCCATATTGAACAGCGGTGGTGCTACAAATCACCACAACCGTGGGTGGCGTCACGGACAATAAACCATCCCCACACCCAACAACCCCCTTTCACTCACGGGCGAGGAGCGCCGCTAGAGTCCCCGGGATCCGGCCCACCGCTCGAGCCACCGAGCAGCAGCAGGCCGCAGCAGCCGCGGCAGCCGGACCCGAGCAGCAGTGGGAGAGCGCGGCGTCCCCTCCTCCACCCGCGACAACTTGGCGTCACGAACAGGATCTTACCGCTCTGCCGTTGAGTAGAGGTGCGCCTTGTGACCGCCGGAGGTACCCGACTGAAAAATTCCAGAAGTCGCCATCTTTGGCGCGAAAAGTTCCCGCTCGAGCGTCTTCTCGAGTAGTAGAGGCGCGAAGGCCAAAACTCCGCCCCAATAGAGGAGTGGCCGGAAAGAAGCTAAGGGGGACGCGATGGCGGCTGGCTGCATGTGAGCGCAGCTATAAAAGCAGGGACGCCAGGACTCTGCAGCAATACTGGGTTCCTGGAAGGCACGATTGCCAAGATGTACAACCCAACTCCCAACGAGGAAGCCCCCGCGCCCGGCACGGCGACGTGGTTGAGGGACCGGACCGTCCCGTTGAGTAATCGTCTGCAGGCCCATATGCAACTCCTCCTGGAGGAGTGGGAGACCGACATGGCGGACGTGGTGGCTGCTATGTGGAGACGCGAGGTTGAAGAGGAGTTGGAGGAGCGGGTAAGCGACCCACGCCCCTGTATTCCTAAGGGATCGGCCGTTGGAACTGAGGGGCCCGGCCGGCTTCCGCTCACCCTGCCTCTCTCCCCGCTACCCGTGATAGCTGCTGCCGCCCCGCCATTAGGCCCGCTACCTGCCCAACCGGTAGCGATACCCTGCCCAGCCACTCCGGCGGACCAGCCGGCTGCAGACGTCCAGGACGGCCCTGAAGTGCACCAGGGGGAACCGCGAGGACCGCGGCCCCTTAACAGCATGGTGCCAGAAGTCCCAGTAGAGACTGTGCCAGACCCTCAGCCCGAGACCATGGCCTGGATGAAGGCCCGGGTGATGCAATTCCACCAGCGTCAGCAGGATCAGATCTTCCGGATGATGGAGCAGTGGACCAACGAGGTGGAGGAGCTGCTTACAACTGCCCCGATGTACGGAGGGGAAATGGATGTAGCAGAACCGACTGGTGACCCACGTCCCTATGTCCTACCAGGACCGGCCGCTGCGGCTGAGGGGCCCGGCCTAGTCTCGGCCTATGCATCACCCTTGCCGTTACTTATGGGGCGCCTCAGTGTAAGCTCGCCTGATTTGCTGCTCCGTGCTACCGCGGAAGGGGCTGAAGTGCTGGATGCTGGAGGCCAGGAGGCTGTGGCACCTGGCGGTGACCCGCCTGACGCAGGGACAAGAGATGATGACCCCAGCCCCGGGTCCACTGCTGAGCTTGAGGAGGCAAGTGAGCGTGCCCGCTATGTAGGAGGTCCAGTGGTCTTCCATAACCCGCGTACCGGTGGAAATGGGTACCGGGTACCCCTGTCACAGCAGGCATGTCAGTGCATGTTTGATATGCTGGTGGAGGGGGATGGATCCGCCGTAGCTGAGGACTCCGAGTAGGGCAGCGGATGCCCGCTGCAGCAGTCCCAGTTGGGACCACCACTGAGTTGTGTGAGTTCATGTTTAAAAGTGTTTGAAAGTTTAAAAAGTTTAAAAGGAGAATGATAAGCAAAAATGATTACCGTGTACTTGACCTGATTTACAGTGATTGAACCGGCCGGAGCCGGCACCGTTGTCCCCGTGGGGACCGTTTAAAAAGTTTAGCATGGGAACTATCCATGGACAAGCCCGTGAACTTGCAGGGCAACCACAAACGTTAAGTGGCTTGTAAATAAGTTGTTTTACCGTACCGTTTTCCGCAGTTGCCGCCTCCTGAGAGGCAGGTTGGAGGGAGGGCCCTCAGCAGAGCAGGCTGGGGCCCAGCCACCAAAGGAACCGGTGGCTACCCTCTGGAGGGGAAGGAGAGATCCCGCTCGGGTAACTTGTGCTGGACTGTGGGTCAAGGGGTGCTGCCTGGGCTTTAGGGGCAGCATCAGGGCCAGGTTGCTTGGGTGGGAGAGAGCGGAAACCGTACTCGTAAAACCGTTTAGTAACGTTTAAGAAATGTGCCTCCCGTTGTGGGATGATGTTATGATTTATATGTTTACTTTTTACAATTACAGAAAATAAAACCGGTGTTGGACGGGCAGCCCGCGGACGGTCTGCATTTTGCTAAGGGGGAATGTGACGCCCTGGGCAAGCCAGGGGTCACAGGTCATTACACCACCACACCCTACATCCCAGTTAGGAACACCAAAGCTACTAAAATCCTTGTTGCCTTCCTCCAGGGGCTGATGTTCACACCAGGGGGTGGGCCAGGCGGTTGGCTCCGCCCACCGAGGAGTACACAGCCCTGGAGGCGGGGAGAACCAGGCAGATAGAGAAAGGAGGAGGAAGTGAGAGGAGTGAAGCTAGGGAAGTGAAGAAGTAAACAGCTAAGTGAAAGTGAAGTGGTAGTGGAGCAAAGAAGAAAAGGAGTGAAAGTGAACGTAGAAAGACCTGAAGTTAGTCCAGCTAAGTGCAGGACAGGTCAGCAAGGTCAGCAACAGTGGTGATCGTCTGGAGGGGGACTGCTCGGAGGTTGCTGGAAGGACCGCGGACGGGTAGTGGCCCGGCGGTCTGGAGCAGTATACGAAGGACAGTCAGCACCAGGGCAGGGGCCTCTCGGACCCCGGCAAGGCTAGGAGTCACCATAATTTGCCAAATCCGTCAGTGAAGGGGACGTCGATCCCCCAACAACCAAGTCCCGACTGAAGGCAAAAGTCCAATCATTAAGGAGGAACACCGCCACCGCCAGGGCACCAGTTCCTCAGGGCCAGCGTCTGCGGGCAAAAGAGGGCTCCTCCGGCCCATATCCAAGCCGGGGAGCGGGTTACCGGTTGGAACCCATCGCTACCAACACAGAAACACTAGGTGCAGGTCAAAGGGACATCACCGTTACCTACTGGGAGAGCAAGTGCAGCCGTTCGTGGGAACCGTCTTTCCAGCCGTGTGGTTTACCGTAAAACTGTGTCAACGTCTCAGGCTGAGTGAGTACCACAGTGCCGCAAGGCACAGCGCTGCCTCCGCGTCCCTGCGCCCACCAGGCCCTGCACCTTCCACACCATCACTGGGCCCCGGGATCACCAACCCCTACCCACGGAGGGGCAACACAACAACTGGCTGCTCCGCATCACCACTTCCGGGATCCCCATATTGAGCAGCGGTGGTGCTACAAATCACCACAACCGTGGGTGGCGTCACGGACAATAACCAATCCCCACACCCAAAACCCCCCTTTCACTCACGGGCGAGGAGCGCCGCTAGAGTCCCCGGGATCCGGCTCATCGCTCAAGCCACCGAGCAGCAGCAGGCCGCAGCAGCCGCGTCGGCCGGACCCGAGCAGCAGTGGGAGAGCGCGGCGTCCCCTCCTCCGCCCGCGACAGTGACACCACCAGTGGTGTGCGGTAAGGGGAGTACCGCCGCTGCCAGTGCTGGGAGTACCCGGGGGAGATGGAGTAGGGCAGCCAGATGACGTTTCCCTCCACGGGTAGAGTAGACCCTGGGACTCTGGATGGTGGGGTGCAGGGGATGACCATGTACTCACTCAGACAGCGTTGGTGATGAAAAGCAGACTCTGACAACAAGGAAAACCAAGTCTCTGGGTGCCGCTGTCCTCTTAAAGGGAGCTCGTTCGGGTATCAGTCCCCTACAGTACTGCCTGATGGTCTGGAGCCTACCTCTGTGCACAAATTTGAAGTGTTCTTGTGGCCCGTTGGCATAAAGCTGTCCGGGCCCCGCTCCCTACTGTTTGTAGTGGAGTTGTTCTCTCAAGGGCTCACGCTTGGGATTTCAGCGGTCTGCTTGGGTTGGAAAGCCCTATCCCCCTCGTTGCGCTGGTGCCCCTGATCTCTGAGCTTCGTGGAGACAGTCTATAAAGTCACTATCCTCCACAGGTTAATTGCTGGGTTGCTTGAAGCTACTCCCCGACTTAGGGTTCAATACCCCACTGTGCTTTCAGTCCCAGACCGGTTATTAGACTCAGATGCCTCCCGTCCTCCAAGACCGGGTCCAGGCACTCAGCCTCAATACCCTGTGACCGGGTCTCCGACTCCTCCGGTCCAGACCACCGTCTGCAACCCAACCCGTAACTCCCCGGGAGCTCCAACTCCCAGCTCCTCATCCTTTGGGAGCTACTACTCTTCTGCCTGTCAGCTCTGCTCTCCACTTCCTCCCTCACTGACTTCCCCCCTCCCACCAATCTGCCTGACCCCTAGGTGGATGGCCCTATTCCAGCTCAGCAGCCCACTGGTGTGTCTGGCAGGGTGTGGTGTGGGGTATGGTTGGGATTTTTAATGCTGATGGAGTCAGTACCATAGGTTGGGAACCCAGAACCATTGGGGTTTGAGTCCTGCACGAAGGATAAAGAGCATGCAGTACCCTGTGATGACCTGACTAGTCCAGGGGCATCACATTAATAATATTACAAAATACCTCCAATTAGAAATGTAGTACAGTTCTCCTGATTAGCCATGTCTCTTACCTCATATGCAGGGCATTACAGTAGTTTAGGTATCCATGGTTATAAACACTAGCAATTCACTGTATGAGTGGTTGTAACTATGGATACCTAAGCTGCAATTCCCTGCACATGAAGTAAGAGACATAACTAATCAGGAGAACTATACTACATTTCTAAATAGAGGTATTTGATAATATTTTTAATATTACACTCACTACATATTGGGATAGGATCTTGGAGATGGGAATAATCCTTTAAGATATCTTGAAATTATCCTAGACAATGAAACTAATTTAATATATCTTGAAATGATTCTTGTCTTTGAGCCTAAATTCCAACAGGTTTAGACAAAGGACCATGTAGGTCAGAAACACGTCGCCTGGTGACTCATAGGTGTTTCCCTCTTGTCATCCAGTTTTCCAATGCCGTACATCTACCAGCCTTGGTTTTAAATTGTGATCCAACACAGAAAGGTTTTTTATGAAGATACGAGTGATGAGTTTGTTTGGACTATTTATGTTGTTGGAGAGTTTCTGCCATGCACCGGACAGGTGAGCTGATTGCTCTTTTCCCACTACAATCTCAAAATATGACCCCAAATTCTGGAATGCTTTATATTATCTGTATCAGCCCCAGCAGTCAGTCCTTTCCTGGCTTTGAAATGCTATGATATGTAAACCTTGAATATGGAATTGCATTACTGCTATAGAAACAATTTTAAAAATTGAGGTACTTAGCGCACAAATTGGCCAATTCATGAGAGCCCAACAGCCAGTAGCAAGGTGTACTCTTTTGTTATGACCCTAGCCTAATATGTCTCTTCTCGGGCTGAAATTTCAACATCTGCTGCTGGCAGCAGCTCCCTTTTTAATTGCCTACCAATGACATCCCAGATGTGCTCGATGGGAGACAAGTTTTAGGATGCTGCTAAAAAGAGCTACTAGGACACTTTGCAGAAATGGCAGTACTATTGGATTCATGATCAAATAGCGGACTATAGGAATTCCACTACCATACATTATGCCACCCCACACTATAACAGCAGAAGCACGACCAGTGTGACATGAAGGCCCCTTCATGACATTGACGACGTGGTCTCCAGACCAGTCCCCGGCTATTACTGATCCAAGATAAAAGCGGAACTCATCACTGAAGAGGAGAGACCTCTATTCCTGCCTAAATCTTTGTATTTGCACCTTTGAGAGCGGTGGCGTGAAGTAAATGCAACACCTTCACAACGAAATGTCACACTGGTCCTACTCTCAGGAATATATTGTTGGGTGGAATAATGTATGGTAGCCGGAGCCCTCGAGTCTTTATTTCAGGTGCACAACAACTTGTCATGTCCCAGGGGCGATTTTTTTAACACAACAATGCAGGGTTGCATGTTGCTCATGTTATAGCCTGCATGGCCTAAACATACTACCATGTCCTGCAGCGTCTCTGGATTTGTCTTGCTTTGAGCATATCTTGGACGTCACAGGCCAACAATTGCAAAAGGAGCTGCCAGCAGCGGATCTTGATGATTTTTCCAAGCTCATACTCAATATTGAATAAATCGAGATGTTTTGATTTTTTTTGTTTCATAATCTGCATATCATTAACAAGTCTATATCCTTTGATTTCCATAATTACTTGACTTTTCCTTCTTGCTGTTGTCATTTCAATATTGAGAACTGTACATTTTCTTATTTCCCCTACAACCAATGCCCTCTCATTGTTGTGTTTAGTTTCTGGCTATAGGTCTCCTTTGAACCCTATTTAAACAGCAATAACCCCATCTCCTGCATTGATTCCAGGTCCTAATGACCAAATTTAACAATTTTGCTATGCCTGTATTTAACAGGTTATAAACATGTAGATATTATGTATATTCCCATGATTTGGGGATTGCATTTTAGAGAGTAAAAACAGAGATTTCTTTTGCTGTTATATATTCTAGATATTCTTTTTAGTTTTTTTTATTCACTGTAAATTTTACAAAAAGGTTGGAAAAATATTGAGAAAATCTTTCATCAGCTTTATGTGTAACAAGTTTTTACTATTGTATACCTCTAGATTTATTCCTGTATTTGTTCTAATGATATAGATACCAAATATGCTGGAGTACTTTTCTTTTTATATATATATATATATATATATATATATATATATATATATATATATATATATATATATATATATATATATATATATACACATATATATATATATATATATATATTTATATATATACATATATATATATAACATACACACACTAATATATCATCTAAAAAACATTGATTCATTTTACATTCAAGAGGGAAATTTTATTTTTGAAAATGGCATAAGGACATTGCTGTGTAGACCACATAAGAATAAACGTTTCTAAAACACAATATACATATGGATATATATTTTTTCTAAAATCCAACATAAAATGTTAAAAAATAAAGTTATACATTATGAGAATATATATATATATATTTTTCATTACTTTTTGCATTTTTTTTGTGTCAAATATTTTATGAATGCTGTGATAAGCCTTCTCCAGCCGTCCTCCACATCCCGGGGACCGACCACAGTGATGTGAACTCTGCCTGCAAGGGTGTTAGTTCCCTCGACTAGTCCGCCATCTTAGCATGTTAGAACACCCTCAGTGGCATAGTAACATGCTATTTAATGCCCATTGCCAAGTGTCATCAGCGGTGATGCCCGTACAAGTGTCCATTGTCACCGCCTTAGACGCCAGGTTTAGTCTCAGTACGCATGATCAGAAGTCCGGGCAATCCTGGTCATGCAAACTAGATCTCTCTGAAGCCGGAATGTGTACACCCGGATTCATAGAGCACATGACCGGAAGTGCTAACACTTCTGATCATGCGCAGTGAGACTAAACCCGGCGTCTGAGACGGTGACGGACACAGGTATGGGCATCACTGCTGATGACACTGGGCATAAGATATTGAATAGCATGTTAACACACTCCTGTGGGCGTGCTAACATGCTAGGGGGCAGACTAGTAGGGGTAAATAATGCCCTTGTGACTAGTCCCTGCGCTCATTAGCATATCATAAAGGATCTTTAGAAATACTTTTTCTAAAGATGTCTTTATCTATGCTACTAGATAGAGGGACGGTTAGACAGGGATTAGAAATATGCACCCAGAACTGCTTGTGGTTCTGGGTGCATATTACACCTGACAGGTTCACTTTAAGCCCAGCATTGGCAGTTAGTCCAAGTATCAGGATTAAAGGTTTATATAATGGCTTCTCTTTCACTTCTTTCTTCTATAATGTACAAATAAAAGGGATTGTTCAGTTAAAAAAATCTATACATAACTTTGCATAATAAAGTAAATCATATCACCGCCATGGTCACCACCCATCTTGAAAAGTTTCCCCCCTCCACATGTACTAATGAGCCACAGGAAGTTGATATCACCAACCATTTCCATTTTATTTAGGTGCATCCATATAAATGGCCCACCCTGTACTTCAGTTTTGCCAGGAGCCCCGATTGTGAGCTATCCCTGGGATATGACAGCTTCATCTCTAGCCCAATGTTTGACAAAGGAGAGAGTTTTCTGTGGTGGAGTCACTGTTACCAGTGCTGTGTATGAAGGCAGGCTGGCTGACTCATTTTAATAGCTAAGCCAGGCTCCTTAAGACCATGCAGAAACACAGAAGGGGGCTGGCTTAACTATTTAAAGGGGCTGTCCACTACTAGGATAACCCTTTCTGATTCAACTTTTTTCCCCAGTTAAAATAAAAGATTGTGTACTCACCTCTGGTTCTGGAGCCGTTCCAGCGTAATCGTGGTTCGAGGCTCACGTGACATTTTGACATCACTGAGTCCCATGTCCAATCAATGCCACCTTCTCTAGCCACTTTTTCAGACCAAATGAGCTATCAACAGGAAGTGAGTGGCAGCATCATCACTTCCTGTTTATTAACTCATTTGGTCCGAAGGCGGGGTGAGATAAACCGGTGGTGATTGGACGGGGATGTCACATGAGCCCCTAATAGCGATTTCTGACAGCGCTGGAACGGCTCCAGAATGGGAGGACAGTACAGGGTCTTTTATTTTAACTTGGGGGGGATCCAAGTTTACTCAGAAAGGGTTGTCCTAGTAGTGGACAAACCCTTTAAATGGAGGCCAGCAGAAGCAAGAGAATCTGCCAAACCCAACAGCAGAGTGAATATATAACATTTGAGACTTTTGCTGTATTTGAGCTATATTAGTAACCTATATTACTTCTTTTTCTGAGCATATCTATGTATATTTTTTAAACTGATTTTCTTTCTGGAGTTTATAAATAAATTGACAACTGGGTGGTACCATTCCCTGTGACAAAGGGGTGTGTGTTTGTACTGTCTGACCTTTCCCAATCTGGATTACTGTCAGGTCCTTCCACTTAAAATTGATGAGTTTTCTGTTTAAGAACTTTCCCCATTTTGTAGCCCAGTTCTGTTTTCCCAATGTCTTTTTGCAGTCAGGTCTCTAGAACTGGACCCAATGTTTCCGATGTGATCTCATATCTCTATATAGTTGTCTCTCTCTTACTTTTTCTACTTTGCTATAACTTTTTCTATGCTGCCAAACATTTAATTTTCTTTCACTATTATCTCACCACGCTGTGAACTACCGTAATCTTTAGGGAAGACAAAAAACCTTTGCGTTAATCCTTTTTTTAAAATCGTATTCTACAAATTCGAAAATCACAATTACACACGGTGATTGTCCTTGGCTCTCAAAACATAGTTGAACACCTGCAACATTTCATTTAAAATCTGAGTTTTAGTAGTCTTCGGTGGAAGCGGTGAATTTATCCCAGCTGGCCTTACTGCTGGAACCGATCACACAACAGGCGAGACGTGTGCCGGCATTCCCATTTTCCAGACTGGCCTGGTTATTGCCTTTACCTAGGTCATCAGCCAACTTATGAACAACAATCGATTTACCAAAAACAGAGTAGGGACCAAACAGTGTGGCGTCAAGGTGAGTTAGATGTTGCTGGATCTTTCCATCTTGCACGTTGAAATTCCCAAAGTCTCCTGGATGCTGAGGATGATTTACCGAAAAAGGGTTGTAATGGCCACCAGTAGAATCACAGCCGTTGCTGAGATCTCCAAAATTGTGGATATGAACTGCTCTAGTAGATTCACTGTGATTCAGAGGAAATCCTTCTACGATGAAGTGTGCTTCCAGCTTTCCGTTGGGATACGGTTGCCTGAGCAAAACCTGTCCTGTGATTTTGACTTCACTCTCATCCAGTTTTGGATTGGGTTGCAGATTACATATCCCATATGTATTGTTATCTGGATTATTCTTAGTAGGAATTCCAATGAGGATCGTGTTCCATATGTCATGCACCTGTTGGGACATGACTGTCAACATGTGAGCTTCATCCTTGGGCAGTGTTCCTGTTTCTACACAGTAGAAAGCATAGATGTATAAGATGAAGGCTGAGCAAAACGTGGAGCTCATAATGATACGATTCCTGAAGAAAAACAAAGACAGATATTACTCAAAGTATCAAAGTAATATGCGCAGGTCTAATAACGACATGATGGTCCAATAGCCCCATATCCAAAGGATTGATCAACATTAATGGTGGCCCTTCTATATATTGAGGTGGTGGATTATCCAAAGGAAACTGTCACAATTGTCACTATGTCCTTGTGACTAGCCACAGGCTCAGGGCTAGTTTTTTTTTTTTACATCTGAGGCCATACACATTAAATGTATTTTCTTTAGGCAAATGGCAGGGTTAATGTCAGTTTTCCTAGTCAGCAGCTAGCTCATTAGCTCTGCTCAGGTGTGGCTGTTATTCCACTTCCAGCCTAGATAAAAACCCTCTGCCTCCAGCAGATGGTGACGGTTATTCTGGAATCTTTCGGGAATGAGGCCTGGAACTGTGAGGATGTGTTTTTCTGGTGCTGGTGGATTGTTGAGCAAATGTAACCCCATAACTCCTTTCCCCATTTACCCCCCTGTGCACCTTTTTGTGGGTTCCCTGGTGTTGGTTTACGTGTGCATGTGTTTCTGTTGTATCCCCTGTCTCTCTTTATTGTTGGTAGGGTCCGGACGCTTCTGTCCTGGCCCATCCACTTGGGTGGTGGATGTAGAGGGGCTTGTATCATCACAGATAGAACAGGTGACAGGGAGAGGCTGGGGGCTCATACTTGCTACCTTCAAGCGTACCTCTGGGTTGAGGGAAAGCCTAGGGAACCTACTTAGCTTAAGGGTAAGCACAGGAGCCCCCTTTCCAGTCACCCCCTCCTGTCACAAATGGGATCGTGACATAAACTGGGAATTTATCTAAAAATGTATGTCCTATAACTCCAGAATAGAACCTGGTGGTGAGCCCTCACATGATGGAGACCATGTCACTATTTTGTATCCTCTCTAAAAATCTATGTTGATGATAGCTAGGTGTGCAGGTTTCTCATACATAAATATTATCCTTGATCAGGTGCCTTATACAGTTGTAATACATGAATAAAAAAAGAAAAAGATTATGAACAACTGAAGTACACACCAATAAAATGAATTATTTCACTACAAACTTTTTCAGCCTATCTATAGGACAAATGGGACACATATGTGTTTCCAGAATAGGATTCCGCAATCCTCCTTTCTGATTCACGCCCCAGCCTTATTGGTGGGAAAGATGGCCACGCATGTGCTAGCTCAACTTTCACTGATATGAAATTTTCGAATAAATCTGAGCAAATGCAATTTATTATGAGGAATTGGGACCCCCTGTTATAGAGATATCTGCAGGTTTCAGAGGTGGGGCCCACATTTATTAGACAATTATGGCATTTCCTGTGAAGATGCTATAAACTCTGTCATGAGACAATTTTTATACTCACTAAAACAAACCATATTTCATTACATTGGAAAACACAGCCACAATTAAAATTTTAGACTCTTTAAAGCACCACTCCAGAGGGTTTTTTTTCCAGCACTGGAGTGATGCTTTATATGTAAGACCCCTGTGATATACTCAATTTCCAATAGCTTCATCTTTTACCGACCCAATGGCCTGAAGTCAGAAGTCACTTCCCAAGATATCAATACAAGTCTATGAGAGCCAGAACATGGCCTGAACAAGGCTCTCATAGACTTGCACTGAGTTGTGACCTCCGGTGCGCTCTAGAACACCCTAGAGCAACAGGCAGGTCACAATTCGCCGGAGACCGACCATAAAGACTGTGGATAAAGATGAAGATGCCGGAGGATGAAAATAAGAGAGAAGGCTGGGGAATTACATTTTTAAGTGCTAATACAGTGATTAAATTAAAAAAAAAACACTGGAGTGGTGTTTTAAAAAGCAATAAGAAGATAGACATAGCAGAGCAAATCCATATTGTATATATGATCCAGTTATGAGATAAAATGTGCAAATATCTATATTATGTATATAATGCATGCACAGGAGATTTACAACTACAAAATCTCAACTATAAAAAGATGCAGTTATATAAAGCTGTGGTCACTGGTCTGTGGTCAAGAAAATGTATATAATAAACAAATAAAATAAAAATGAAAGTTTAATAGTACACTATCTAGATCACTAAAAAAAAAGTAAAAAAAAACTTCTTTCATTTTATATGTACAAAACCATAAATAAAGGCTGTTCTTACACCCACAGAGAAATATGAACCAATTCCTGCAGAAATCGGCCCCAATGTTCACACTGGTGTTGATGAGAAGATGTGCTGGAGTCAGATACTCCTGATTCATGGAAAGTCTGCACCTCTTCATTAATCAGGAGCATCGCGCAAGTGGTCGTCATTAATCAGGAGCATCGCGCAAGTGGTCTTCATTAATCAGGAGCATCGGGCAAGTGGTGTGCCCCTCTTTTTGATGAATCGGGCACATCATTTAATTATCATACCTGTTTACAGCCTCCATAGGAGCAATGATATGCGTGGGACTTGCTTCATACCCCTGGTCCAGGATCCGCACTGTCTTCATTTATGGTTTTGTATATATATATATATATATATATATATATATATATATATATATTTTTTTTTGCTCAATTTCTCTGCAATATTCTTCATGCATGTATTTTTCAGTATTTACATGTTTCAAAGCAAGAACTATATTACAACGTCTTATGCTTGTGATGTTGTATTTTTTTTCACCACAATCAGTACATGCATTGTTTGGATTGTTTTTAGGGATTTTGAGCTCTAGTTTTGGTTGAAACTTTACCGATTCTTGGTAACGTCTGGACATTGTTACTGTTCCTGAGGGTGAAACCAAATTTTACTTCTCAATAAAATATGCTTTTTTTGTATTTAATGCTGTAGTTCTCAATTTTCATACATCCATCTACCGCTGTATTGTGCTAGATTTCTTTATTGCTCACCGTGATGGTGGGATATGGGGGGAGGTGTATCATGTGCAGATTCGTATTTTCAGCTTGGTTCACTGTCCATTATTTGTACTGCTTGTGTGTACATTGTATTGTCTGTAGGTAATCACCCCCTGTAGTGTTCCCGTTCCTAAGTTTGGGGGAAGGGGCCTGGGACCCACCCAACCTCTTTGCTTACCTGGGAGATTCAGGCAGTCTGTTTGAGAACTTGAAGAGAGAAGAATTGATCCTCTGGGAGAAGCTGAGACTTCTCAGAGAGACCTGGACATTTATCGCTTACCAGGCTATATTTGTGTTACTGGACTAATTTTACCCTCTGTAGTGGATTATCTTATGGACCATTTGATTTGCTTGGAATAAATGCTTATTGGATTGTTCATCTATCTCTCACTGTTGATTGTGCGATATGGGAGAAGGACCACGCCACACTCACAAATTTTCTTGCTGTTCCTTTACAGTAATTATTTTATACAGTCTATCTAAATTTTAGACAGCAAACATTTTGACTAGACATTATAAGGGTGCACCAAATTTATCTAAAGGTATGATGCTATCTAAATTTTAGACAATATAAACTTGGACTAGACTGTATAAACAAGCACCAAATTTATCAAAAAGTCAAATGCTGATGGATAAATTTGGTGCCTCTTTATCCTGTTCACACTACCTATTGATTGGCCTGGTTTCCACCAAAATTGCTAGTGGCTAGTGCTATGTTTCAGGTGAAGCCCCTTTTACTGGCAAGTCACACTCTTTTCTCCTATTTCACGCCCCCTGCCAGACGAAACAGAAACAGTGTATGAAATAGAGTAGTTAAAATATGCCGATACTATTGACGAGAATTAAACCGAGTATTCTGGTGCCTTTGGCTTGGCATATGTTTCCCCCAGTCTTCACTAGAAGAGGAGTATTTGGGTTGTTAGGATAGTTGGAATTATCCCATATCCTAGCTTTTATTGGATGTGTGCTTGGGTCATTGATTTTGGTCCCGGCTTGATAAATATATTCGTATCCAATCACAACAGACTTATATACCCCATTGGAAATTTTTCACCAATTATTATTAAGATCTACAACTTTACCAGCTCAATAGAATGCACATTTTCATTTTTCCTTTGTTTGTGCATGTAGTTTTAAGATCTCATTTGGATATTCAAATATTTTTTGCATTTTTATTTGATATATTGGTTGTAATTTATTTTAATATTTTTATAATACTAGTCTGTTTTATACATTTTTTTTTTACTATAAGGATCACTAAAATGCATACTAAATTGTGATGCCCCCTTCTGTAACAATTATTTTTATATATTGGGTACATTTTTTTTATGGGATGAGGTTAATAACAGCAACTCAGACTGGTGGTGGCTCTTTTAATTATTTTATCTTTTCCTGCTTTTTTTATACCTTTACGTTCACACTTTGATCCCCTCATAAAAGTTATAAAGGCTCCAGTTAAAGGTCAAATTCAGCCTTTTGGCTTCACAGCAAAGCTAACCTGGGTGAGTTAGGTGCTGGAAGCCCCTTGTTCCCTCCCGATACTCGGTGATCACATAAATATTCGGATAAGAAAAGAAAGCACTGTTGTTCAGCACTTGGTGCACCATGATCAGGAAGGCTTTTCTGCCTTGTTTATGGGGAGTCAGGCTGTGTCTGACAGTCGGCTTCCTGCTTCTGTAGCTATACGAAATCATATAGCTGCTTACTTTGACGATTTAGAATGTTACGGAATAGTAATATGCAGAAGACCTGGATATTTTAAGTATCCTGTTGTTGACTTAGGCTAGGTTCACATTTCCGTTGTTTTGCATCAGTCACATGCGTTGCTTGACGCTTGTGACTGATGCGTTGTACAACGGGTGACAAGAATTCGAATTCATTGTCATGATAAAGCGGATTCCATTGTAAAACAAGAGAGAGAATGATCAGCTGCTCGCTCACAATAGCCGGCCACCGGCTTTTGAGAGCGATCAGCTGATCTCCCGGCCGCCAGCTTTTGAGAGCGATCAGCTGATCGCCCGGTGGCCGGCTTCTGTGAACGATTAGCTGATCGGCCGGCTATTGTGAATGATCAGCTGATCGCTCTCAAAAGCCGGCGGCCGGGAGATCAGCTGATCGCTCACAGAAGCCGGCCGCCGGGCGATCAGCTGATCGTTCGGCCGCTGAGAGAGAGTCATTGATTTGAATGATTGAACACAATATTTGAGCATGCGCAGTGAAAGCATAAGGATTCCGCTGCTCAAAAAACGTTACATGCTGCGTTCCTGCCGCCCGACGATCAGTCGTTCCATGACTGATCAGTCGGACGGCGAATGCAACGAAAGGGCATCAGTCACAATCCGCCGCTCATACAAGTCTATGGGAAACAAGGGAATCCGCCAAAAGCATTGCGTTATTTATCAGGGCCGCGGATTGTAACTGATCAGAAACAACGGAAATGTGAACCTAGCCTAAGATGTAGTTAAATGACTTTACTAAAAGTGATCTTACAGACCTTGAGACATTTTTGGAACCTAAAACTGAAACTTTTTAAGAGAAGTTGTAGTCACTTAAGCTGGTGTCACACTAAACGACAGCGACAACGACGTCGCTGTTACGTCACCATTTTCGGTGACGTAACAGCGACCTTGTAAGTCGCTGTTATGATCGCTGCTTAGCTGTCAAACACAGCAGAAGCAGCGATCATAAGGTCGCTGTTCTACATGTTCAGAGAGCAGGGAGCCGCGCTTAGCGCTGGCTCCTTGCTCTCCTGCAGCACACATCGGGTTAATTAACCCGATGTGTGCTGCAGCTACATGTCACAGTTCAGAGAGCAGGGAGCCGCGCTTAGCGCTGGCTCCTTGCTCTCCTGCAGCACACATCGGGTTAATTAACCCGATGTGTGCTGCAGCTACATGTCACAGTTCAGAGAGCAGGGAGCCGCGCTTAGCGCTGGCTCCTTGCTCTCCTGCAGCACACATCGGGTTAATTAACCCGATGTGTGCTGCAGCTACATGTCACAGTTCAGAGAGCAGGGAGCCGCGCTTAGCGCTGGCTCCTTGCTCTCCTGCAGCACACATCGGGTTAATTAACCCGATGTGTGCTGCAGCTACATGTCACAGTGCAGAGAGCAGGGAGCCGCGCGCACTGCTTAGCGCTGGCTCCTTGCTCTCCTTGCTACAGTATACATCGGGTTAATTACCCAATGCATACTGCAGCCACATGTCACAGTGCAGGAGCCGGCGCTGGCAGCAAGAGCGGAGGCTGGTAACCAGCGTAAACATCGGGTAACCAGGGAAAGGTCTTCCCTTGGTTACCCGATGTTTACGCTGGTTACAGCTTACCGCAGCTGCCAGTGCCGGCTCCTGATCGCTTAATTTCGTCGCTCTCTCGCTGTCACACACAGCGATGTGTGTGTCACAGCGGGAGAGTGACGACCAAAAAATGAAGCTGGACATTCAGCAACGACCGGCGACCTCACAGCAGGGGCCAGGTCGTTGCTGGATGTCACACACAGCGACAGCGACGGGACGTCGCTGCAACGTCACAGAAAATGGTGACGTAGCAGCGACGTCGTTGTCGTCGTCGTTATGTGTGACACCAGCTTTAGTTTTCTAGAGTCAGACACAGATGTTATCTTTTCTAACCACCAAGAACTCAACGGGACGGTGTTTGACCTAAAAAAACTCAACTTTATTAATTCTCATAAAATTATTAACAATCAATTGTATCAAGCAGAGATCTCAAATTCATCATCACACTGGACGTGGCAACATACCAATATTGCCCCAGTTAATCTCCATAATGCCGAGAACACACGTCCCCTGAAGAAGTGGGAAACGCGCATCGGGACAGAGGACGGGCACACCATTCACCATCATTGTCAGGTCAGTGTATCTACTCATTGCCGGAGTGACTTCACTTAAATGGGGGAGTTTATGGTCGGTGACTATACTGCCATGTGGCTTGTCGGCTGAATTGTAACAGAATTATTTAGGCTTCACTGGGATATATGATATATGAATGCCGAATTGTTGGTTGAGCCCAGGCAGAAACTTTTGTGGACCAGTGCTCCTAGGAAACAGTAGAATGATCGTTTTGATCTAAACCCCAATTACACCAGTGCACCCACCGTGTATGGTGGGAATCTTAAATTGAAGTTCTTATATAAAATAAACCTTCAGTACTGGAGAAGTAACTGTGTGTTCTCGGCATTATGGAGATTAACTGGGGCAATATTCGTATGTTGCCACGTCCAGTGTGATGATGAATTTGAGATCTCTGCTTGATACAATTGATTGTTAATAATTTTATGAGAATTAATAAAGTTGAGTTTTTTTAGGTCAAACACCGTCCCGTTGAGTTCTTGGTGGTTAGAAATTATTGCTGGTGTAAAACCTAAGTATGAGGTTAATGGTTTTTGGACAAGTGACACAGATGTTATCTTACAAAAGTCAGCAAAAAAAGATCATTGTGATGAGCAAAGCAATACATTTTACGTTTGAAGCTTAGGTGTCACGACGCGGACCATGGGAGAGTCCGGCGTGAGCCAAAACACATTACAACAAGGGGTACACTAACTGCAAACAAGGGGGACACTTTAACAACGGTGGACCCTAGTGCCAGTGAGAGGAAAGATAGACACCTCAGCCACTTATCTGCCATTGTACCCTGCACTCCTAGCAAGTCCCTATCCAAGTTCCTCACCTGTCACCGAGCAGGAACCTGAAGCCCTGAGATAACCCTACAATAGTCCCTGGCTAAGGAGTGGGCAGGTGAAGGACGCTAGCCCCACAGCGTCACTGAAACAACATACCGGGAAAGAAAAACAGACAGATGAAAACAATAGACTACTGCAGCGAGAAACAAGCCTGCAGCCACATTTGAAACTCAACAAAGGGTAGGACCAGCTGTTTCCTCCTCCAAGACCAGCATCCAAATGAATCAAGAATAACCGGCACCCTCTGCTGGTAGCAGAGGGTATATAAAGGGACTGGGACTGGTCCAAACTGGAAACACCTGATCAGGAGTCTGAGATTTCTCGAAAGCAAGCTGACATTAACCCTCTCTTACCCAAAAGAAAGAAAACCACATGTAAGTAGCAGAGTCTCACCAGGTAAAGTGAGATATAGTCCCAGAACCTGTCTCTAATCTCTTATAGCAGAGAGACAACTGTGACATTAGGTTAACTTAATTATTTGGAATTTAGATAAAAATGAACCAAATCGTCAATCCATAGTAAATCTCTCCTACAAGAACTGCTCAATCTGTTCACTTTATCAGTAAAATATACCGTACCTCTATGCTCGGGTGCAGAGGATGAATATATGGACTTTAGGGTCAGGAACTGTAGTTACAGATGAAAGTGTCTACACAAAGCCTGTGAGATATCAACATTTCTGGAAGGTTTATGAGAATTCTGATACTTTTGATATAAACTCGATCAACTTTGATTACAGCTGCCATGTATTAAGGTACAAACTGATACCTTCAGAGCGCAACGTCACGAGAAATAAGGTTTCACTGGACTTTTCTTGTGACATCGACAAGTTTTACAGATCTTTATTTCAGGTTTTCATTTTTAGGATCTGACCCAAGGACCCAAAGCAAAGTTACAACTCAGAGTCATACCTAGCAAAAGGCTAAAATAAAGCAATTTTTTGACATGCATGGATTGATGTGACACATCAATATCTACTGCGGATTTCCTGCAAACCCACAACCCATCCAAAGCAAATCTTCCCCAGAAATCTGAAGCTGAACCCCCTCCCTGGGATTTCGGCTGCGGAGATGCATCATATTTTAATCTGACATTCCTTAAAATTCCAAAAGGAAAGTAACAATAAAAAGTGAGAATCTTGCAAATTATTTTAAACCCCCTAAGTACAAGCAGCATAAAACAGTATAAGCACTGTATACAATATACCCATATAACACACACATTACAATCTGAAAATAAAGGTGCAGCTGCTGCTAATTTATTTTTTTGGGAAAAGAATAAACACTAGTTAAATTTGGCTAAATCGCTGTTCGTGAAGTTCTTCCAATGTGGATGAAATAACATTACCTGGATAGTTGTTTGCAGCCGCAATGTACTGTAAGGAATTGCAGAGATGAAAGGAATGAATCTGGCTGAGTTCAAAGTATATGAGGACTAGGATGTCCAGTGGTTTTGTAACACTGTACAAGGGGGGTGGCGACACCGGCGGGGAGCGCTCATAATAATCCACATTCCACTGCTCCACATTACTGCCTGCCTACATTCAGCTGGGTCTATCGTAGCCACTTGGAAAACTGCCCCCCTCCACAGATATAAAGGCCCATGTATCATAGTTTGCCTATATTAAAACATAAATTACTTAAATAAAGTTATCTAACTTTTAGAAAATTTGAAAAAAAACCCCAAAAAACAGAAAAACAACAATCAAAAATAAACAAACAAACAACAATCAAGACAAAACAAAGTAAGGAGGAAACACTGGCACCACTCAGCGAGCTAACCACTCAATCTTCCTATTTCAGGTTTATACACGCATTATATAGCCTGTAAATTTCTTTGCATTCTGGCCACGGCGCTCATTCCAAAAGACAACAATCCATACAGTCCATGTGAAAAGAGACGGAAGGCACTCACCAGACGTCGTGCGACGGATTGTGTGTACCCTGATGGTCGAATAAAGCAGCTGTTTTTGCTGCGTGTCTGGTGAGTGCCTTCCGTCTATTTTCACATTGACAAACAGCAATACTGATCACTCCTTTACCCTAGAGATCCAGCAGACGCTGCAACGGTTGGTATTCTGGCACCTATTGAACATTTAAAGAAAAAAAAAAAAACACTTAGGGCACTATAGGAGCATCAGTATTGTATTTGCAGGGTAAAAAAGAGTGGAATATCCTTTTTTATTTTCTAATATTTGCATCCTTTTTTTAAAAACAATATTAGTTTTCAGTGCCATCATATTCCAAAGCATTTACAGACATTATCATTACTGTCCCCATTGGGGCTCACAGTCTAAATTCGCTATCACTATGTCTTTGGAGTGTGGGAGGAAACCGAGGAACCCAGAGGAAACCCACGCAAACACGGAGAGAATATACAAACGCCTTGCAGATGTTGTCCTTGGTGGGATTTCAAGCCAGGGTCCCAGCACTGCAAAGAGTGGCGTACCACCAATAGCAGCAGTCCACTATGGGGCCCGTGAGCCAGAGTGGCCCAGTGCCAGCACCGACACGGCTCTTCACTCCTCGCATCGCACAGCTGCAGAAAGCTCGCCATGGACACTGGAGACTGAGGAGAGGTGAATATTTATTTAGTTGTTTTAAATCAGTGAGTACACCGGTGGCCATATTACTGTATGAATGATTCCGGGTAGTATTATACTTTTTGTAGGACTATGGGGTGCATTTTACTGTATATCACTATGGGGGGGTGCATTTTAATATATGGAGGACTATGGGATTCATTACAATATACGGAGAACTGTGCATTATATATGGAGGTCTATGGGGTGAATTATTTCATATGGAAAACAAGAGGGGCTGCATTATAATATATGGATGACTATGGGGGCATTATACTATATGGAGGACTATAGAGGGTGCATTATAATATATGGAGGAATATGTTGGGTATATTTCAATATATGGAGGACTATGTGTGGTGTATCATATTATATGGAGGACTATGGAGGGTGCTTTATACTATATAGAGGATTATGGCGGGTGTATTATACTATATGGAGGACTATGGAGGGTGCATTATACTATATAGAGGACTATGGCAAGTATATTATACTATATAAAGGACTATGGGGTGTACATTATACTATATGCAGGACTATAGGGTGTGCATTATACTATATTGATGACTATGGTGGTGCATTATGCTATAAAGAGGACTATAGGGGTGCATTATAATATATGGAGGAATATGGGGGTGCATTAAAATAAATGGAGGACTATGGGTGGTGCATTATACTATATGGAGGACTTTGAAGTGTATTATACTATATGCAGGACTATTGGGTGCTATATACTTCATGGAGGGCTATGGGTGGTGCATTATACTATAAGGATCACCATGGGTGGTGTATCCTACTATATGGTTGACTATAGGGTGCATTACACTATATGGAGGAATATGTGGGGCCCACTATACTATATAGAGGACTATGGGGGTGCATTATACTATTTTGAGGGCTATGTGGGTCCCATTGTACTATATGGAGGACTATTGGGTGCATTATAGTAAATGGAAGGCAATGTGGGGCCCAATATACTATATAGATGGCTATGTGGCATTATAATTGCAGGAATGTTTGGAGATCATTATACTATTTGGAGGGCTATGAGGGGAGCCAATATAATATTTTGAGGTCTATGAGTGAACCTTTATACTTTATATAATACTATTTTTTATTGGGGGGAGGGGTCCAATTAGTTCGGCACCACCACATTATGGGTGTCAGGTCCGAGCATTCCTACATGAACAGTGTCCTGGAAAGTGGATTGGTCATTGTGGGCCAGATGAATCACCACCAAGGTCTCCTGATCTGACCCCCTTAGACTTTATCTTTGGGGGTCATCTGAAGGCAATTGTCTATGCTGTGAGGATACAAGATGTGCAGCATCTGAAAGAACGGATACTGGAAGCCTGTGCTAGCATTTCTTCTACCGTGTTGCTATCAGTATGTCAAGAGTGGGAGAAGAGGGTTGCATTGACAATCCAACACAATGGGCAGCACTTTGAACATATTTCATAAGTGGTCATAAAACTGTAGATAACTAATGAACGAATAAAGTTATGTTAACACCAAGCAGACCATTGTTTTTCTTGTGAAATTCTCTAAGCTTGTTGTGTTACATGACCCCCCTCCCATTGGAAAAAACAAAGTTGGATCCAAAATGGCCGACTTCAAAATGGCCACCATGGTCACCACCCATCTTGAAAAGTCCCCCCTCCCATAGACTAATGACCCACAAACAGGAAGTTGATATCACCAACCATCCCCTTTTAATTTAGGTATATCCATATAAATGGCCCACCCTGTAGATTCTTCTGTGCACATAAATGGTCTTTGTTCTTGGTAGCACAACGTTCTGTGAAAAAAAATAATAATTTTGCTCATTATTTTGTATTCTACATAATCTATATGTTGATACGATTGCATTACTTTAGTGATTTTAAGATGCCTATTATATTTTATGTACTTGGGATCCAAAAGTTGTTGTCATTTTGTGGAAGCTTTATACTGACTTTGACTTTCCTCCAACAAACATTAATGATTGTCACCAGAATCTCTGCTCCCAGTTCACGTATCCCGGTTTCCCTTATGATTGTGTGCATTATAGTAAGTAGGGTATTCCTATCAGGAGACATTTTATTGTTCTTTATACATTTCTGTTTCTTGTATTCTTTTGATGCTTTTGGATTTGTACTGAAACCTATTTCTTGTAATGGGAAAGTAACTTTAATTAGAGCAGAAATGTAATTTTATGTAATATTATTCCTTCTTAGATAAAAATCTGAGTATTATTAAGAGCCTTAAAGAGGTTGTCTCATTAAGGATAAAGCCTGCTTTACACGAGTCGATCTATTGTGCGATAGCACGAGCGATCGTACCCGCTCCCGTCGTTTTAGCGTCACGGGCAAATCGCTGCCCGTGGCACACAAACTCATTTAACTCTCGTCACACGTACTTACCTTCCGAACGACCTCGCTGTGGGCGACGAACGTCCACTTCCTGAAGTGGGAGGGACATTCGGCGTCACAGCGACGTCACACGGCAGCCAGCCAATCGAAGCGGAGGGGCGGAGATGAGCGGGATGTAAACATCCCGCCCACCTCCTTCCTTCCATTGAGCCGGCAGGTGCCCTGGGACGCAGGTAAGGTGTGTTCATCGTTCCCGTGGTGTCACACGGAGCAACGTGTGATGCCACGGAAACGATGAACAACCTGCTCCCATGAAAATAAACGATATTATGAAAGTTAACTACGAGTACACGATTTGTGAGCGATACTGCGTCGCTCGGAGGTATCACACGAGACGACGTAGTGCGCTATGCCGGATGTGCGTCACGAAAACCGTGACCCCGACGACATATCGCACGATATATCGGCTCGTGTAAAGCCCACATTAGTCTAAACTTGGTATGTGCCCAACAGTAATCACATACACTGCGTGCAGACTTATTAGGCAAATGAGTACTTTGATCACATGATAATTTTTATAAATGTTGTTCTACTCCAAGCTGTATAGGCTTGAGAGCCAACTACCAATTAAGTAAATCAGGTGATGTGCATCTCTGTAATGAGGAAGGGTGTGGTGTAATGACATCAACACACTATATAAGGGGTGCATACTTATTAGGCAACTTCCTTTCCTTTGGCAAAATGGGTCAGAAGAGAGATTTGACAGGCTCTGAAAAGTCCAAAATTGTGAGATGTCTTGCAGAGGGATGCAGCAGTCTTGAAATTGCCAAACATTTGAAGCGTGGTCACCGAACAATCAAGAGTTTCATGGCAAATAGCCAACAGGGTCGCAAGAAGCGTGTTGGGCAAAAAAGGCGCAAAATAACTGCCCATAAATTGAGGAAAATCAAGTGTGAAGCTGCCAAGATGCCATTTGCCACCAGTTTGGCCATATTTCAGAGCAGCAACGTTACTAGAGTATCAAAAAGCGCAAGGTGTGCCATACTCAGGGACATGGCCAAGGTAAGGAAGGCTGAAAAACGACCACCTTTGAACAAGAAACATAAGATAAAACCTCAAGACTGGTCCAAGAAATATCTTAAGAATGATTTTTCAAAGGTTTTATGGACTGATGAAATGAAAGTGACTCTTGATGGGCCAGAGGCTGGATCAGTAAAGGGCAAAGAGCTCCACTCCGACTCAGACGCCAGCAAGGTGGAGATGGGGTACTGGCATGGGCTGGTATCATCAAAGATGAACTTGTGGGACCTTTTCGGGTTGAGGATGTGTGCCGCCCCTGTGCCGGCAGCCTGCCGCTGCTCGGGTCCGGCCCTTCCGGTGGGTGGCTCGAGGGTCTCCAGACCCGGGGGATCCCGCGGACACTCCGAATGAAAAGGGTTGGGGGGATGGTGGATGTAGGACGTATATGTATGGGCTGGGCCATACTAGGTTCGTGACGCCACCAATGGTATGTGGTGAGTTTGGACACCACCGCTGCAGTTACTGGGCACCCGGGGGAGATGTGCAGCAAGTTGTTAACCCCTCCGTGGGAAGGGATGGTGGCCCCAGGGCCCGTTGGGTGCTTTGTTGGTGCAGGGAGATGGGCGAACGCAGGGTACTTGTGTACTCACTATTGAAGGAAACACACGAGTCTCTGGTAAACCAAGGTGATGGTGGTCGGTGCCCACAACTGGCTGCCTTCTGGTCCCCCCACCCGGCTAGTGGTCTCTGTCTTTCTCCTGCACCTTTGTGTAATGGTGGACTGCCTGTGCTTGCAACTTCAGGTGTCCGCTCTCAGCTGGATTTGGCCTAAGGAGCCCTTGCCCGCAGACGCTGGCTCGTGGGATCTCTGAGCCCTGGCGGTTGCCTTTTATCCCCCTGGTTGGGCTGTTGTCTTCTATTAGGGACTTTGGGTGACCTCTAGTCCTGGCTTCAATAGGTTAATTAGCTGGTTCCAGTCACTTCTGGTCCTGGCTTCAGGGTCAGAGTGCCCCACTGTGTGCTCCGGTTTCCGAGTCGTTTCCCCGGGTCGGTACCGGTGGGCTACTACCCTGTCCCGGTCCACCTCGGTTCCACCGAGCCATCTTCCCGGCTCCTGCAGACGGAGACCGTCAATTTGGGGTATTCACCTCTGCTGGAGGTGGACACAGCTCCAACCCACACTCCTCTCTAACTTGAACTCTAACAGAAAACTGTTTACTTTCCCGCCCCGGGCTTTCCAGACTCCTTGGTGGACGTCTTCCAACCACCTGGTTCCGCCCCCTGGTGTGTCCATCTAGCCCTGAGGGGGGTGTCTAGGGTTTTAAGGTTGGCTGATGTCACCTGTGAGGGAAAGGTGTAGTGTAGGGGCCTATTTGTGACTACCTGGCCCGGCCAGGGCGTCACAGATGGAGTGAAGCTCTCAACTCCCAGACCTACTGCCAGTTACTGGAAGACAACTTTTTCAAGCAGTGGTAAAGAAAGCAGTCGGTATCGTTCAAACAAAACATGATTTTCATGGAGGACAATACTCCATCATATGTATCCAACTACTCCACAGCATGGCTGGCCAGTAAAGGTCTAAAAGATGAAAAAATAATGGCATGGCCCCCTTGTTCACCTGATCGGAACCCCATAGAGAACCTGCGGTCCCTCATAAAATGTAAGATCTACAGGGAGGGAAAACAGTATACCTCTTGGAACAGTGTCTGGGAGGCTGTGGTGGATGCTGCACGCAATGTTGATCGTAAACAGATCAAGCAACTGACAGCATCTATGGATGGTGGGCTGTTGAGTGTCATCATAAAGAAAGGTGGCTATATTGGTCACTATTTTTTGGGTGTTTTGTTTTTGCATGTCAGAAATGTTTATTTCTAAATTATGTGCAGTTATATTGGTTTACCTGGTGAAAATAAACAAGTGAGATGGGAATATATTTGGTTTTTATTAAGTTGCCTAATAATTCTGCACAGTAATAGTTACCTGCACAAACAGATATCCTCCTAATATAGCCAAATCTCTAAAAAAAAAACCACTCCAACTTCCAAAAATATTAAGCTTTGATATTTATGAGTCTTTTGGGTTGATTGAGAACATAGTTATTGATCAACAATAAAAAAACATCCGCTAAAATACAACTTGCCTAATAATTCTGCACACGGTGTATTAGGGCTCAGATGAGATCACCCCTTAAAGCTAGCTGACATCGACCAGCCTACCACTCGTAGGCCAATTCCTTCTTATCCACACCTACTGAAATTACAGTGCCTTGCGAAAGTATTTGGCCCACTTGAATTTGTCAACTTTTACCCACATTTCAGGCTTCAAACATAAAGAAAAAAAAAATTAAATTAATGGTGAAGAATCAACAAGTGGGACACAATTGTGAAGTTGAACAAAATGTATTGTTTATTTTAAACACTTTTAAAAGATAATAAACGTTTAAATTGGGGTGTGCAATATTATTTGTCCTCTTTAAGTTAATACTTTGTAGCACCACTTTTTGCTGCGATTACAGCTGCAAGTCGCTTGGGGTATGTCTCTATCAGTTTTGAACATCGAGAGACTGAAATTCTTGCCCATTCTTCCTTTGCAAACAGCTGGAGCTGAGTGAGGTTGGATGGAGGCGCTTATGAACAGCAGTTTTCAGCTCTTTCCACAGATTCTCGATTGGATTCAGGTCTGGACTTTGACTTGGCCATTTTAACACCTGGATACGTTTATTTGTGAACCATTCCATTGTAGATTTTGCTTTATGTTTTGGATCATTGTCTTCTTGGAAGACAAATCTCCGTCCCAGTCTCAGGTCTTTTGCAGACTCCAAAAGGTTTTCTTCAAGAATGGTCCTGTATTTGGCTCCATCCATCTTCCGATCAATTTTAACCATCTTCCCTGTCCCTGCTGAAGAAAAGCAAGCCCAAACCATGATACTGCCACCACCATGTTTGACAGTGGGGATGGTGTGTTCAGGGTGATGAGCTATGTTGCTTTTACACCAAACATATCATTTGGCATTGTTCCCAAAAAGTTCGATTTTGGTTTCATCTGACCAGAACACCTTCTTCCACATGTTTGGTGTGTCTCCCAGGTGGCTTGTGGCAAACTGTAAACGACACTTTTTATGGATATCTTTGAGAAATGGCTTTCTTCTTACCACTCTACCATAAAGGCCAGATTTGTGCAGTGTACGACTGATTGTTGTCCTATGGACAGACTCTCCCACCTCAGCTGTAGATCTCTGCAGTTCATCCAGAGTGATCATGGGCCTCTCTGATCAGTCTTCTTCTTGTCTGAGATGAAAGTTTTGAAGGACTGCCGGGTCTTGGTAGATTTGCAGTGGTATGATACTCCTTCCATTTCAATATGATCGCTTGCACAGTGCTACTTGGGATGTTTAAAGTTTTGGAAATCTTTTTGTAACCAAATCCAGCTTTTAACTTCTCCACAACAGTATCACAGACCTGCCTGTTGTGTTCCTTGGTCTTCATGATGCTATCTGTGCTTTAAACAGAACACTGAGACTATCACAGAGCAGGTGTATTTATACGGAGACTTCATTACACACAGGTGTCTCATATTTATCATCATCAGTCATTTAAACAGAACACTGAGACTATCACAGAGCAGGTGCATTTATGCGGAGACTTGATTACACACAGGTGGATTATATTTATCATCATCAGTCATTTAGAACAACATTGGATCATTCAGAGATCCTCAATGAACTTCTGGAGTGAGTTTTCTGGACTGAAAGTAAAGGGGTGAATAATATTGCACGCCCCAATTTTCAGTTTTTTATTTTTTAAAAATGTTTAAAATAAGCAATAAATTTCATACTACTTCACAATTGTGTCCCACTTGTTGTTGATTCTTCACCATTAATTTTAAAAAAAATTCTTTCTGTTTGAAGCCTGAAATGTGGGTGAGGGTTGATAAATTCACGGGGGCCGAATACTTTTGCAAGGCACTATACATATATTTTCAATACCAAGAGGGAAATAAGATGCTACATCATTTTGTTTTTTATATTTTTCCTCTGATTGTTCTAATCCTGGTTTTGGCTTACAACAAACAATGAAGAAAAGCCATAAACATGAGCCAGAGTATAAGTTGGTATTCATGCCCTACATTGAAGCATGCGCACACTATGGTCTTTTAACACACAAAACCTAAGATAGAAACAAAATGAGCACACACTCTGCTGTAAAAAGTAATAGTACATATAAATAATATGAACTAGAAGAACCAGGAGTATTTATAGGCAAAAATAAACAATCTTTATTCATACAATTAGTATACATACAGACAAATACACAAGGATAAAACCGTGCTATATGGGGAAAGAACACCCAAAGACATGTGGGGCAGAGAAGCACTCTCACAAAGATATCAAAGATTATGGGTATATAAATCAGGCCTCAGTAGATTAGAAAGTGCAATCATATAATAGGCTTAAAGTTCAATTGCTTACCCATAATAGTGAGAGCGTCGCAAGTGCGTCGCTAATGTGTCCCACAGGTCACAGAACCCTTCCTACCAACGCGCGTTTCGCGTCATATGTCTCAGCTTCCTCTTGATCCCAATATTTAGGATCCTTAATATGGTCTAACGATGGAAGAGTGACATAAGCCATGAGGGATTTAAGAGACATTTATTATCACCATGAACATAACCTGAATCTCTGGTGGATAACAAAAGAGACTGATTTATTAAATTACTTTTTATGATATGTATCTTTAATATAATGTGCTATTTACTTTATGCCACTAACTTTAATGTAAATCCTTTATTGAGGACTTTGCTTCTATGTACTATGTGAACTTATCTTACTTCATTTCTGTGGTGGGTAAATAGTGATGCATTAATGTTTTATGCCTCATCCTAGGATATTTAGGGTTAATAATTCTTTATATTTGGATTATCACGCTGTGCGCGTGCCTCTCGCATGCATGACGTGTCCCTCTGACCCGCCCGGCGCATATGTGATGGGGTGGATGACGCACTCGCGTACTTGGTTACCGGGACTTCCGGTGCCTCCTTCATCTCTGCACTGCCGGACGGAGCGGAAGTGGTCATCTCGCATGCGTGGTGCACGCGCCGTTTTGTGTTCTATCCAAAGGTCTCTTTCTGTTCCGCCCGGCGCATGCGCGATGAGGTTGGTGACGCACTTGCGTCCGTGGACACATAGATTTCCGGCGCCTCCTCTTTATGCATCGCCGATCGGAAGTGGTCATCTCTTGTGCGATGCGCATGCGTCGCAATTACATCTTATCCAATGATATCGCTTTGGGTCCGATATAAGATCTGGTTATTGGGATCATTTGTCAAACCCGCCCTGAGGAAGCTGAGACATATGACGCGAAACGCGCGTTGGTAGGAACGGTTCTGTGACCTGTGGGACACATTAGCGACGCACTTGCGACGCTCTCACTATTATGGGTAAGCAATTGAACTTTAAGCCTATTATATGATTGCACTTTCTAATCTACTGAGGCCTGATTTATATACCCATAATCTTTGATATCTTTGTGAGAGTGCTTCTCTACCCCACATGTCTTTGGGTGTTCTTTCCCCATATAGCACGGTTTTATCCTTGTGTATTTGTCTGTATGTATACTAATTGTATGAATAAAGATTGTTTATTTTTGCCTATAGAAACTCCTGGTTCTTCTAGTTCATATGTTTCTATGGAGTGGTTGTTTTGAGACATAGTCTATAACTATTGAGATGTGTATTTTGTTCAAATTACTAATATACATATAAATAATATAGGGTACTGAGTACAGGCTGCTTTGATAAAAACAAAAGCCATCCCACTGTGACGGATTGTAAAACAAGTAACACCAGAGTTCACTTGGCCAACTAGTCTTGTTTAGTTTTATTCTTCACACTGTTATGACAGATATGGCCTTCCTTTTACTCCCTGTGGGGTACTACTCCTCTTCTGTCCCCCTCTATCTCGGACCTCGTCCTCAATACTCTGGTGTTTGTTTCTCCTTCCCCCTAATATTGCACACCTTCTTATGTTTCTAGGCCCCGGCAGCTTCTCCAGTTAGGCTAGGTTTACATTTCCGTTGTTTTGCATCAGTCACATGCGTTGCTTGACGCATATGACTGATGCGTTGTACAACGGATGACAAAGAACAGACTTTCATTGTCGGACTCCGTTGTGTGCGGGGGCGGAGCGCAAGGGGGTGGAGTTCGTGGTGGGTGGAGCCGAGTGGGGCCGTGGCGCTGAGGATGTCAGTGCCGCGGGGACTGCAGGGCTGGGTACAGGTGAGTGTGTGAGTGTGTGTGTGTGTGTGTGTGTGTGAGAGAGTGTGTGTGTGAGAGTGTGTGTGTGTGTACGGATTGCGCTGCTCAAAAAACTTTACAGGCTGCGTTTCTTCTGCCCCGCGGTCAGTCGTTCCACGACTGATCAGTCGGGCGGAGGGTGCAACGCAGCATTATCAGTCACAATCCGCCGCTCATACAAGTCTATGGGAACAACGGAATCCGCTAAACGGATTCCGTTGTTTACCAGAGCAGCGGATTGTGACTGATACAATTTAACGGAAGTGTGAACCTGGCCTTACACAACTCTCTAAACTTGTTGGGTGATCCGTAGGCTCTGGACCTCCAGAGGTTACCTGGGGTTCCCTCACTGGTCCTAGCACCAAGGCCATGTCCTCTCACTTTGAACCTACTTCTTGACTGATCCTCCCCTGGAGCGCCCTCTCCTAACCACATGCTCTGCCATCTGTCACTCCTCCCTTTCACTACCTTAATCTTATCTTATGTAACGTTTCTTCTAAAATTCACTTTACCGCTAACCTAACCCAATGCCAGATGGCAGATTTTGTCAACCTACTCCACAATCCTGACTCTACTTCATACAGAACCTCTTCTGCTCTAATAAAAACACTTAAATTGTAACACTAGGTACAGGGAAGTGCTCAGCATTCGGCAAAAGAGAAAGCAGACCCTGTGTCTAAGGAAGGGGGCGATGGTGACCCCTGACAAAGCCTACTGCTGGGCCCTGGATGCCCTCACCACCCTAGATAACTTTTGTACCTATGTGTCGAACTGGATACCTTACCATTGGCTGACCCTGTATCTGGGCCCTAGGTAGGGAATGGATGGGAAGAACTCTTCGTCAACCCCACTGAGCTCTAAAACATACAGTGATATAAAAAAAAAACAAGGGAAGGAAGCAACAACTGCAAAGAACAACCAGGTTATACCAGAAAAAATGCGACCGCGTGCTTGCTAAAGATTTGTTAAGGGTAGCGGGCTTATCACCAGCACTGAGTATGGGGAAATGAGGGTATATACAGACACCAAGGAAGTGCTGATGAAAAGCAGCTGAAAGGGAGAAGAACTCCGCAGAGTCCTAAAGAAAAAAGGATGAAAATAAAGCAGTGGAGATACATAGGATGCCAAATACATCACACAAGAATGACAGAAGGTTAGAGGTACATTGCACAACCAAACACTGTGACCTTCTATTGCCAGACATCACATGACTGTCTATCACCCGTGACATAAATAATAACACATGTATTTATATTATTTAACAGTATACACATAAGACATAGCACATTTACATCATGAGGCACTGCCCACCTATTACACGTCCTTGCGGATTGCACTCTCGGAAGCTCTACATAAGAAGCAATGTGTGCAATGGCTGCAAAGTTTGTATCATAATAAATCTGTGCTTTTGCTATGAAATAAATAGATGTTCATGTTTAAATTTGAATATTTTTCCTTAAAAATCCATTACTTAAAATATAACAATTTAAATACTACAATAAAATATCCTGATTTTTTTTTTTTATGGGAAAACAGATGTGTGAGGAGTGGTACATATTCTGTATCTCAAAAACTAAAGCCGGTGCCATTTTTTTTTTTAGAAAATATACCCAGAAAGAGGTCTAACATTTAAGGCATCGAAATGTGTGTTTGCCAGTGTTATTAATCTATCAGTCTCTACACATTTTTAGATGTTTCTAAATAAAAAGAAAGTTTGCTAAAAGCTGGAACAGCGAAGTGAAGCGAGTAAAGAGCTGGCAGACATCAGTTCTTACATTTCAGGGAAGCCGTTCTGATTGTCATACATTTAGAAACAACTGCATTATTGTAGCAATCATTCTGTTTAATTTGCCATCTCCAGCCGTCTGATATTTACATGAGGAGCAACATACTAACCCAGGAAACCAATTTACCGTGTTCCACTGTTGTTTATTCCTATGGCAGAAGGCCAGCAAGACTGCAGGAGCCGCACATCAGAAAATCCACTTAGCTGTTTGGTCTGTGATGGACAAATCAACCTGCAGCCTCTATTATATCAAATAAATCTCCCTGCGCTCTCATTATTTCTGTCTGTTCTCCAGGAATTTTACAATCTTCAGCCATTTATTTTACTAAATTACCTTCTGAAAGCCTTGTAGAAGTAAAGTTAAGAGCCACTTAGCCTGCCATATTTATCTCTTGTATGTCATCTTCACCGCTTTATATTCTGACTCCACATTTCTTAGAGAAGAATGCCACTGTGTTATTCTCTTTATAGATCCGCAAAGTGTTCTCTTTTCCTAAAACGACCAGTTCATAAATAGTTTGGAATAGGAAGGTACGCTGGGATATAAGGCAATGTATATTTACTAGTTGACTAATACCCAAAAAGACAATGGGTCTCCAGGTACTTGTGAAGTATGGTGGATGGGATGATGCTTCTTATATTACAAGATGTTGAATATTTTTCCATAAATGCGTTCGATGTGTAAAACCGACCTGAAACAGAAAATTATGTAAATTGTCAAATATTGAGAAATATTATCCAATGGCGTAACAAACATCAGAAGAAATGTAACCCAGTAGCATTGGAGAAGGTTGGTGAAAAATTGACCATCTATAATTTGTTTTCATAAGGAAATGGTGTGGAATTATAGCAAAAAAGTATAAAACTGATCCCCCCGTAGGTGACCTTGGTTCTTTTATACTTTATTTTGATCGTTACCAGAAGCACCAGAGTACATTACTTTAGCCATTAGATCCTGAGGCACCTGAAATACTCATCTGCCAGGACTGTTTATTGCATATGCTGTTACAGCTGTTGTATTGCGGCCCAGAAAAATGTCTCATTGAGTTTGAGGGGAAAACTGTTCTCCTTGCGGAGACTGACAAACCAATCTGGCTATCAGTGGTGAGGAGCCTTATAGCTGCAATGCTCTTCTGGGTAATATTCAAATTGTCTCTTCAGGGAGGAAGGAGAAAGGTCTAGCGCCACCTATTGGAAGTAGCAATCCTAAAAGTAAAAAGTGACTCTCCAACGAGCCTTTTCATATGACCTAGGATTTATGCTATATCAGAACCTCAATTTGCACTGACGAGGGACAATCATCCCGAAACACCATGTCTGCAATTTGAGGTTCTGATCTGGCATAAATCCTAGGTCATATGAAAAGCATTGTTAGAGAGTCATTTTTGACTTTTAGGATTGCTACTTCCAATAGGTGGCGCTAGAGTTTGTCTCCTTCCTCCCTGAAGAGACAATTTGAATATTTCCCATAGGAACATTGAAGCTATAAGACTCCTCACCACTGACAGCCAGATTGGTTTGTCAGTCTCCGCAAGGAGAAAAGTTTTTCCCTGAGACCCCAGTAGAGCTTCTCATTCAGCCAGATCAGACCTCATACTTTGCCCTTATGAGGGACAATCATCCGAAGACACTGTGTCTGAAAATTGAGATTCTGATCTGGCATAAATCCTAGGTCATATGAAAAAGCTCGTTGGAGAGCCACTTTTGACTTTTAGTATTGCTACTTCCAATAGGTGGCACTAGAGTTTGTCTCCTTCCTCTTTGAAGAGACAATTCGAATTATTGAGTTTGGTCTTTTTCAAATGTCTTTTTTGCCTTCACAATGTATAACTGTTCTTCCTAGAAATTAGTAATAATTTTCTTTCTAAATATTCCCCTGTGCAGACACTAGTTATGGCTCTTTTGCAACCAATCTGGCACAAAGAGCTGGCTTCCTTCTGTGAACAATGGGCACCAACTCACACTGGGGTTAATAAGATGATGTTGACCTTCTGATGCAACCAAAAAAAATGCAGCCTGAAAAATGCTCAAGTCATTGGGGTTTCAAACAACGGTAATTTTACCTTAAAAAGGTTTTCTTTCCACTACTAATGTGATTGCCTATCTTTTAGCCTAACTCTTCCTAACTAACATTTTCTTAATATACTTCTGATATCTACTTTGCTCCTGTAAGCTTATCTCTAAGAGGCTTGTAAATCTCTTTATTGTTATTGCAGCTTTGATGCTTTCGGCTGCAGACTGGAATCAGACCAAGTGAGCAGGACACATCACTGGTGGGGGCTGAGAGTAGAAGTGAAGTGTGATCTGAGCATGCGTGTCCAGATTACTGTCATTCACAGAGAGGCAGCCCCTTCCCCACCATTGCTGTGCCCTGATCAGTTAGTTCAATTCCAGTGTGCAGCCACAAGGATCAAACCTACAACAATAATAAAGGTATATACATCCCACAGAGATCAGCTTATAGGAGCAGAGTAGATAGCAGAAGTATATTAGGAAACTGTTAATTAGGAAGAGTTTGGATAAAAGAAAGGGGGTCACATTAGTAATGGAAAATCTCTTTAAATAGTTTTCACCTGCAGGTGAATACATACTTATTTAATATGGATCCATTTGTGATCCAAAAGATCTGGCTCTTTTTTTGGTGAGCAGAATAATATGATCCAGGTCACTAAAAAGAGAAGTACTGCACATCACTAGCAAACACAGCGGTCTACATCGGGTTTGAATTTGGCAAATGGCAGTATTTCTTGTGTTAGCACATGACTAGACCTGTGTCCAATAGGCACTGGCTCAATTAATTAACTAAGCCAGCCCCCTTCTGTCACAGCTAATATGTAGACAGAGAAGAGGACTGGCTTAGTTATTATAATATCTGCTCATGCTTGACATATATGGGACAGAACTCTGATTTACATGTAATGAACAGAGTTTTCCCAGAAAATTCTGCAATCTGCTGAGTGTGAACATTCCTGTTCTGCTCACTATTACCATTAATACTGTTTCCTGTCTACTAGTATTTCTTACCACCCACTAACACTACCCTCTTGCTGCTTCCCAGTACTAATACCCTAATTCAATTAAACCTAACCCTGAGTTTACAAAACATTTTTTTTTCTTGCATGCCTAAAAACGGATTAATTTTCTGTCATGTGGTGTTCGGCTTTACACTCGCTGGGTGTCATGGTGGCATCAGACTCTGTTCGCACCACAAAGTCTGACAAGCAGCCTGGGACCACTTAGTTGCACTACCTATCATGGGCATCAGCTGTGTTTTGCTTCACTGCTCTCCAGTACAGCAGGAGTTAATTCCTACTGGCTTATGAATGATTGCTCGGAGCTCAGGCTGCTAATGACCCTTCACAGACACCTTCCCCCTTTGTAAGGTTCTGGAACCTGTGGCTGGTTACCAGATATAGCTTCAGCGAGCCCGGTCTTTGTAGTTATCCAGTTTCATGTTGATCTACAGTTGCCCAACTGCGTGGTGTGAAATTTTCCAAGTTGTGCAGTTATTTACTACCCTTTTTTTATACCTTTTTACTCATACTGTGCCTCCTTTGTGTTTGAGTGCAATATATACAAGTTTTTGTTCCCCCATGTCCGTGTTGTTTCTGTGGGGTTTCCATTACTGGGTTTCCAGCCTGCTCCCAGGGTGGGGTGAGAAAGATCATGGCTCAGACAGGAGTCAGGGTCACGCTGGGGGCTCAAACCTGGTTACCATCAAGCCTACCTTCAAGATAAGGAACAGCGCAATGTCTTGAGACTGCGGGCGAGCCTAGGAGCCCCTATTCCGTCAGTACATACCCCGTGACCTTTTCATTAATGTACTAGATCAGATTCTCAGCCCTTTTTGGTTTATATGTCCCTTTTTATCATCTGTGTGTTATTCATTTTTCTTTTGTATGAGAAAAAAAAACGGATTGAAGATTTTTAAAGTTTCTCTAAGAATGAATCAGTGTAAAATGGACATCACACTGGTGTAATTCAGAGAGTATCCGTGAGCTCTCTGTTGTTTTTTTTTTGGAGACTCCTTTACTTAAATGAGCGAGTTTCTCTCTCCATCAGACCAAAGTAGAAAATGTCTCTATTTTATGATTGCAATAAGCTCTGGACATGTTAATGGGGCCTCATACAGAGCTGGCACAGGACAAACCATTGACTTAACCCTTTCAGTGAAGCATTGCTTCAGTACAAACAGTTCTCTCCTAAAATAAATTCAATTGTCTAATAACCTCCCACACATTTGTCTTCTAAAACCTGATGGAAAAATGAAAATAAAAGCTCAAAAGGCTTTCAAATCACTCAACTTACAAAATTCTCAAGAACGATGACCTGATTCATCTGTTTTTTTTCATTTCCCCCAGTAACGGTAATTTAATTACTAGCCATTACCAATAAGTATCCAATAATGACCTTTCAAAAATGCAGTATACTTATTGAAGTTTTATCCCCAAAATACATATTTGTCACGCTCCCGGTGTCCCAGCAGCGCTCCTTACCTACTGAGCCGGTTTCACCATCCAGGCACCGCTCCGTACCCACTGATCCGGTCGCACCTGCATTGCATTGCTCCGTGCTCACTGATCCAGTCTCATCATCGCACCACCGCTCCTTGCTCACTGGTCCAGTCCATGCGTCCACCGGTCACACCTGCCGCTCCCGCTCTTGCTCCCCTGAGTCCTGTTCCAGGTCTCAGGAGTCTGACTCTGACTGATGCCTCTGTATAGGACCGGGCCGCGCCCACTCAACTGGTCTTGTAGGCCCAGCACTGCTGCAAGAGGAAATGACCTGGGGCTGTGCTGGGTATATTAGACTGGCCTTTCCATGTGGGCGGGGCCTGATCATCGCTTGTGTTTCTTTGCTTTGTCTTGTGAGCTAAGTGCTCAGGTCCTTTTGTTCCTGTTTCCTGTATTACTGCCTTAAAGTATGCTGTGACCCTAGTGACCTGATCCTGTCTTTGCTTTCTGATACCTGCACCTGTTCCTGTACTGTCCTATGGGACTCCATGACCCTGGTGACCTGGTTCTTTCCGTTCCTGCCACGCTAGTGTTCCAGCTACCATGTACCCTGCCCTCCAGGTGGGGTGCTCGGTCCAGTGGATCCACCTCCTGGGCCTAACAGTCCTCCCTGGCCCTCACAATATTATGGAATCTGTTAACTCTTAGGCCCTGTACGCACTAGGTGTTTTTACCCACGGTTTTACCCGCGGTTTTGCTGCGGAAATTTCTTGAGAAATGCTTGTCATCTTTCTGCAGACATTTCCCAGCAAAACCTATGGGAAAAAAAATAGCTTTGCGCACACAGCATTTTTTTCTCAAGAAAATTCTTTCTGAAGATTTTCTTGAGAAAATTTCTTGAGAAAATGTGCATGTCACTTCTTTTCCGCAGGTAGCTGCGGTATACCCCCGGTATTTCACTCCATTCACTGTAATGTAATCGCGAAATACCGGGGGTATACCGCAGGTAGCAAATGATGTGCGGTATACCCCCGGTATAGCCGCGATTTACCTGCGGTAATGTTCATCGCTGCCTGCGGTTTTGCAGGAAGTGATGTCATTATGACAGAAGAGGAAGCTGAGCAGAGTAAACACAGACGTCATACTCCCTGGACGCCGCACAGAAGCACTTCCGTGTGACCTCCAGGTGCCCGTGCAGACTGTGTCCCTCTCCGGCCCCGCGGCTGCCTGCCCTGTAGTGTGTCAGTGTCTGCCCGCAGTATCAGCATCTTGTCACCCTGCAGTGCGTGCAGCCGCGGGGATGCCGAGCGCTGCTGTCAGGAAGTGAGATGAGATCATTACCTGCTGTGACGATCTCCTACCTCCTGACGTCCCCGCTGTCACTGCTGTCTATGCCCGCGGCCCAAGACTGTCACTGGCGGTGACGTCACGGGCTCTCGCGATACTGCTGAGAACGCGGCGGGCATAGAAGGCAGTGACAGCGCTGATGGCAGGACTGCAGGAGATCATCACAGCAAGTAATGATCTCATCTAACCTCCTGATGGCAGCGCTCGTCATCCACTACAGTGACCTGGGCTGACCTATTGATATTAGCTCAGGTCACTGCATTACTCTCCCAGCCAATAGGGAACCTTCTGTTCTTCATTGACTGGGACAGTGACTAGACTATGGTATGGATCGCCATGGGACCCCCCCTTATTGGATTACGCTGGACCCGGATTTGATTGTTCTTGTCAATAAATTGGTGAAAGAGGGAATGTGGGGAGTGTTTTTTCAAATAAAACTTTTTTTGTTGTCTATTTTTTATTTCTTACTGACTAGGTTGGTGATGTCTGGTATCTGATAGACGCGTGACATCACTAACCCCAGGGCTTGATGCCAGGTGACATTACACATCTGGCACCAACCCCATATATTACCCCGTTTGCCACCGCACGAGGGCAACGGGATGAGTTGGGGGCGAAGCGCCAGGATTGGCACGTCTAATGGATGCGACACTTCTGGGGCGGCTGCAGCCTGCTATTTTTAGGCTGGGGAGTGTCCAATAACAGTGGACTTTCCTAGTCTGAGAATATCAGACCCTAGCTGTCCGCTTTACCTTGGCTGGTGATCCAATTTTGGGGGGACCAAACGTTTTTTGTTTTCAATGATTTATTTAATGTAAAATAACAGCGTGGGGTGCCCTCTGTTTTGGATTACCAGCCAAGGTGAAGCTGCCAGCTGTGGTCTGCAGGCTGCAGCTGTCTGCTTTACCCTAGCTGGCTACAAAAGATGGGGGGACCTCACGTCATTTTTTTTTAATAATTTTTTATTTTTTGGCTAATTACAAGGCTAGACACCCTTTAGTGCCACATGAAAGTCACTAAAGGGTGCCAGCTTAGAATATGCAGGGGGGTGGGACATTATATAGGTCTTTCTCATCTATCTATCTATTCATCTATCCATCTTTCCCTCTATCCATTATCTGTCTATCTATCAATTATCTATCTATTATCAATATTATTTATTGCAGTTCAGCATAAAAAAATGCAGGGACCAACCTGCGGAAAAACCACGGCAAAACCGCTGCAAAATCACGGCAAAAACGCATGCGGTTTTCCCGCGGTTTTGGTGCGTTTTTTTACCGCAGGTGCGGTAATCTTCAACTCCCAGAAGATTCTCAAGAAATTTTCTTGAGAAAAATCACTTTTCTAGTGCGCACATAGCCTTATATGGCTTTTACCTTCTCATCTCCATACAGGGAACTTCACAGTAGAGTACCCTGGGTTGTGTGCATGGAGTAGCTGCTGGCCGGTGAAGTGAGTTGGCATTGGGATGGTCAACAGGCAGGTAAGAACTTGAGGGACAGAAACACTGAGCAGGAGGAGACCTGAGGTCGAGTTTAGAGAATTAGGAGGAGACATCAGGCAAGAGGGAGGTCACACAGTACACAGTCAAGTGCAAAAAGCCATTGGAGGGGTTAAACAGTAAAGCAGTAGTTCCATAAGCCACATCAGAAAACAGGAGACCAGTCAGGGTTTAATCAGCAGAAACAAAAATAGGATTATATAACTAGCTCTGAAGAGGTGTAAGTAACACATAAGGGAAAGAACACATACAAAAGATCAATCGCACTTCATGAATTTAAAACAATGCAAATCTTTATCAGGTAATAAACACAAAAACCCAGACATGACAACTAAAACCATTTAAAATGCACCAGAATCTGTTTACTAAGTCAAAACTTGGCACTGGAATATAACCCATATGATCCGCAAGACAACCAATGGAGCCATGTAAATGTAGTGGATACCTGGGATATGTATGATGGGACACTTCCCCTATCAATAAGTATTCAGTAAAGAAGAAAGGTGCAATGCACATGTACAGATAAAAAATATAGTCAGTTTAAAAAAATATATAAAAGAAAATAAGCAATAACTATATGCAATAAAGTGCTATGTGCATAGTCACTGCGGGAAATTGAGGAATAGAAAAATCATCATAAGGGAAATGAAGAACCCACAGGAGGTGGCTTCCTGAGGACACATGGCACTTTTTTGTACATAGTTATTGCAAGCATCTGGGAAGACACTGGTGGCCGATCTTCATGGAAACCCGCTGTACACTATGAAAGATAAAAGTTCTCATGTCAGAATAATGACAGCAGATAGAAAAAGTCAGTTGCAAACTTGCTTATTTCATGATGTCTAATTAATTAAACACTTTAATAACTTATGAATCTCGCTCCATATGATGTATTTTTGAATTGTTATAGTACCACTCCAGCATTTTATTTTTCAGCACTGGAGTGGCGCTTTCAGGGTTCGCACACATTAGCATTTCAATTGCTCTGGTGCTCATCTAGAAAAGTTGGACGAGTGACATATATTTGTTTTGCTTATGTTAGTTCGCATTACATGTGAGTGTGCGATTTTTTTTTTTTCTCGCCTACCATCCGTATGACATACATATGCAAGGCGTTTCTTAAATCATCTTTTACATTGTAGAAAACTCTATGTAAATTCTTGCTAATTGTCAGAAATAATAAACCAATCATATATAAAAATATAGATAGACAGATAGAATAGATAGAATAAATAGATATTTTGCAGATAAATAATGGTGCAAGCTTATATGTTGAGGGTTTGGCACCTTTAGTGCCTTTTATGTGTCACTAAAGGGTATTTAGCCTGGTTTAACCTAAATATTATATTAAATATAAAAAATATTAAATAAATAAAAAATAAAATATGACATCGGGTCCCCCCTATTTTTGATAACCAGCAAAGGTAAATCAGACAGCTGCAGGCTGGTATTACTAGGCTGGGAAGGACCATGGTTATTGGGCTCTTCCCACCCTAAAAATAGCAGCCAACAGTCGCTCTAGACATGGAGCATCATATAAAATTCACCAATTCTGGTGCTTCTCCCTGGCTGTTCTTGATTGCTCTGGTGTGGTGGGTTTTTGGGGGTTGATGTCAGCTGTGTAGTATCAGCTTGCCTCAAGCCCTGGATTTAGTAAAGGAGAATCATCTATCAGACACCCCTATTACTAACCCAGTAAGTAAAGGAAAAAAAACACACAAAAATAATTTATTTCCCTTATTCACCAATTTATTAAAAAAAAAAAAACCCATGCATGCTGCGATTTTTTCCGCACTCTGAATCCGGCTTACGAAAACTTTGCAGATCTGCTGTGCCTAATTCACTAACATTGGTCTGAGTACAATGCTAGATTTTCTCTCATTGTGCTTGTCCAGTTTAAACGCTAATATCAGCGAACTCTTACTGTAAGCCCCCTGTCCCCGGTCTTAGGCTACATGCACACACTGCACCTTTTTGTGTTCACAAACTGCAGCCAAAACTACAGCCAAAATGCAGCCAAACTGCACCTTGTCAGCGAGAGCCTGAAAATGTCACTAAAACCGCTTGTAATTGTAGGTGCGTTTTCGGTGCGTTTTGGTGCGTTTTTCACAACATACGTTTTTGTTGCGTTTTTGTGACAAATGTTGACAAAAATGCAGGAAGAATGAACATGCTGCATTTTTTGTCATAAACGTTTGACAAATAAAACCCTGACAAATAAACTGCAATGTGCACATAGAAAATCTGACTTCTCATAGACTTTGCTGGGAAGTCAAATGTCAGAAAGTTCTGACAACAAAACTGCAGCCAAAAAAGCAACAAAAATGCAGCAAAAAACGCAGCGTGCGCATGTAGCCTTATACTCACACAACAATGTTTTGACCTTTCTCCGACGCTGCTCCCATCCCGCGGCACCATCTTGTGACAGTAACTTCAGACTGTGCAGAAGTTACATCACAAGCTCCCAATGCACTCTGTGAGAGCCAGAATGAGCAGAGAACGAGGCTCTCATAGACTTGTATTGAAGAGTCACCTCTGTTGCGCTAGATGGACCACTGAAGAAGCCAGCAGGTTACAAATCACAGTAGAGCAACCAAAATGCTGGCAATAGAAGATGAAGCCGCCAGAAGGTGAGTATAAGACTGGGGGCAGGGGACTTAGAATTAAAGCACTACTCCAGCTGTGCAATAAAACACAAAACCCACTGGAGTTAATGTATTTTTCAATATACTTGTATGTAATGCTAATTGTTTCCACTAGAGGGCATGTGTAATATATGGTCTATACACATTGTAGTAGCACTCACTCATTGTCAAAGGCGAGGGTAACCGCATTGTAGCACAAAATGACAATAACCTTTTATACATACCGCCCTGTGTGGTCATTTTACTTTTTCTATTTCTTTTCTAATAAATTTAGCTAAGGAGGCTGGTGAATGCAAATGTTTTTCTTCTTTCATTCTCAAGAGTGGACACTGCTTTAGATTTTGATACCATTTAGCAGCACCGTAGTTTGTAAGTAAACAGTTTTCCTTTTTCCTATCCGTGGCTACTAAGTGGTTAATGTGCCCTAATTACTAGCATGCTCCGGTATGACATTTCGTAGCTTGTTTTTCGGTCAGTCTTCGAGGACTTGCTGAATGTTTTCTATACTTTTGTATTTGTAATGCAGCCCTCTAGTGGTGACTTATAGAATACATCTTGTTTACTGAGCAGTCACCTTTGCAATGACCTGTGGTTCTTCCTACCCATTAATTGCAGGTATTGCTTAATATCAAACTTCATAGACTACTATAGGTACAATAGTGGATTCCATAGCTGAAATAAGCAAATGAACCAGAGGACCGTTGTTTGTCAAGCTAGGAAATGTGGAAAAAAATTATATGTTACTTCTTCCTACTCATCAAAAGCATTAGAGCAGCCCTAGGCAAGAGCGGCTTGTGGGCCACATCCGGCCCTTTGGATGTTTCAGTCCGGCCCACGGATCAACTCAGCCGAAGGGCAGCACCATGCCCTCTCTCACTCGCCCATCGCTGATTGATATCACCACTATTCTTATTGGGGCTATTCTTAAGATCTGGCAACTAAGTACAGGTGTATTATTTAATGGGAAAGACTATTTTTGTCTTGGTTTGTACCCTAAATTATATAATATTTTTTTTTTAAAAAATGTTTATTGAAAAAGAGAAAATATCATACAAAATCAAGTATAAGTAACTCTGTAGCAAAGTGGCATATTTTCAGTTTGTGCATGAGTACTTCCACATATCGAGGAAATAAAGACAATCGCAATAAGAGATCAAGTACACACAATCTCCATGTGGATTTTGGTAATGAGTCAATGAACATAAGAACGTTGATTTCTGAAGCACTAAATTTAGATTCATAAAAACCTGGAAAGAGAAAAGAATGTTAAGAAGAAGCAAAGAAGAATTCAAATGTGAGGAAATACAGAAAAAGAAAGAGAAGAGGGGGGGCAGAAGGGGGGAGGGGAAGGAGGGACTTGGGGGTCTCCCTTGGAACACAACCGGTTTAAGGAGGTCTACACTCCACCTCTCAACGCGAACTGAGCAAAAATTAAGCGATTGGTTCCTAAGAGGAAAGGATTACCTCGAAATCAGCGGATTCTCTAAATAGAAGCCACGGCATCCAAAAGCTGAAAAACTTGCTCAGCTGGAGCTCAGAGTGGGAGGATAGTTTCTCCATCCTGCAAATGTGATCCATTTCCGCCAACCACTCCAGAATCATCAGGGTTACACCTGACTTCCAGTAAATTATATAATATTTGAGATATTGTAATGCTGTGTCTCTGCACTCCTTACTCTCCCGCAGGGACGTACTCTGATTCACCACCGTGGCCGGGTCCCTCCACGCTGCCCAGTGCGCCACTCCCAGGTAGTGTCTCTCAGCCTATTGCTGAGAGGTACTGGGTACTTAGGGCAATGTCCCACTAGGGGAGTTGCCTGTTCAACACCATAGTTCCTATTAGTCAGTTTGCTCTGTCTAGTCAGTTGTCAAGTCACCCGTCCCATCCTGTATCCTGGTCCTGTCTTGTCTTGCCCTGCCCGTACCTAGTTCCCAGCCCATTCAGCCTGTTGGCACCTGGGCCCAGTCTGTCCTTTCCTGTACTTGGTTCCCAGCCTGTCCTGCCTGTTGGCACCTGGTTCCAGTCCTGCCCTATTGGTGCTAGAGATTCTTCTTGCCTGTTCTGCCCGTACCTGGACTCTGCCTGCCTGTACCTTGACTCTGCCTATCCATCCCAGTACTGCCTGTACCTGAGACTCTGTCTGTTTTGTCCTGCCTGTTCTGTCTGCCTTGAGCCACCCAGGTGGTCCCTGTCTAGTGGGTCCATTTTCTAGCTCGCCGCAGTACCACCATCACCTGGCGGTAAGCGTGTGACAGATATAACCTCTATATTATTTGTTCTATACTGTTATACACCCCTTCCACCTGATTAGTACTATTGGTTTGCCAGGGTGCTCTCTATCTATCCTCCACATCACTTTATGTGACACGTAACTGTTAAGGAGCTGGCTGTGGACTAAAGACTATTGGACCAAAGGCTTAAAAAGAGAAAAAGGTATGCAAATTTGGGTACCACCCGTAGTGTGCAGTGTGCAGTCACTGTCCGTGTTATAGTAAATCCCTGCAGTCTAGGACTCCACAGGCTGCTGGCGGTGCTCTGCTTGTAACTCCCAGTGCAGGGGATAAAATCGCAGAAATCCAAAAGAGTCAGTGGCACTCATCATCTGGGTTAAAACTTTGTGCTTTATTAAATCCACTTCATAAAATGACAGTGTAATACTATTGTATGTTCTGAGGATTTCGATAGCGTTAGGGCAATGACAACCAGAGACGAGTTTGTGGTACAAGATGTTTATAATATGTAACCACGGTAGATACACAACGGAAATACACAGTATAACAAACACATGAAAATACCTTTCCGAAACGGAGCGAAGGGGATTCCCGGGGCCACGCACCGGACTCCCCCAGGGAGACCACCAGAGCGAACCCCTATACAGGGACTGTCCGGCAATCAACCCCGGAAGGCCTAAATGCGCCGCAGCCGGGACACAAGGGGCAAGTGGTAAAGTCCAGAAGTGTCCGTACGGGATGAAAGTCCAGAATGGTTATGAGCCGGAAGAAACCGGGCAGACGTGCTGACCAAAGACGGCAGACGGAGTCCGGGCACAGCTTGAAGAAACCGGGTATGGTCCAGAGTCGGTCGGTAGACTTTCAGGAGGATCCAAAGGTAATCAAGAAGTAGCAGCAGCAGCAAAGCAGGAGCACACAGCAAGCAGTATACTCAGGCACTGGACTAGGCTTAGAGGCGGCCTTTTAAGCAGCTGGACAGGAAGTAGGGCAACAGAACATAAAACTCCATGTTAACCGAGGGCAAGCTCATTCAAAAGAGAACTGGAAAACCCGGAAACCTGACATTACTCCCCCCCCCAGAAACGGCCTCAGGACGGGTCAGGGCCTGGCTTGTCCGGGAACCGTCGATGAAACTGAGCGATCTTCCGGGGAGCCCGAATGTTACCCACCGGTTCCCAGGAATCGTCCTCGGGGGCGTACCCCTGCCAACGTACCAGATACTGAAGCCGACGACGATGGAGCCGGGAGTCAATAATGTCCTCAACCACGAACTGCTCCTCGCCGTCGACCATCACAGGCGGAGGAGGAGGCACGACACGACCATGAAACGTATTGGGAGAGACGGATTTGAGGAGAGAAACATGAAAGACCGGGTGTACCTTTAGATGGTGCGGTAACCGCAGCCGACAGGCCACAGGGCTCACGATCCCGGTGATCTTAAACGGACCGATGAATTTTTGTCCCAGCTTCTGCGAAGGGACACCCAATCTCAGGTTCTTGGTGGACAACCATACAGAGTCCCCTACCTTATACATGGGTGCCGGTTTCCGGTGAGTGTCTGCCGACCTCTTGTAACGCTCCTGAGCTGTAGCCACAGTGTCCTTCAGAACCTCCAGATTTTGTCGTAGCTCTGTCAATCTGTCCTCCACCGCAGGCACTGAGACCGCAACCGGTGACCTAGGCAAAATAGTCGGATGGTAACCCAAGTTAGCAAAAAAGGGCGTTACCTTAGTGGAGCTGCTCTGAGTGTTGTTATACGAGAACTCCGCCAACGGAAGCATCTTCAACCAATCGTCCTGCAGATGGCTGACATAACATCGAAGGTATTGTTCCAGGGTTTGATTGGTCCGTTCGGTTTGCCCATTTGTCTGAGGATGGTATGCAGAAGACAAACAGACATCAATCTGGAGTGCCGTACAAAACCCCTTCCAGAACCTAGACGTGAACTGCACGCCCCGGTCAGAGATGATCTCGTCTGGTACCCCATGCAATCGGAATACGTTCTGGATAACCAAATCCACTGTCTCTGCGGCTGAGGGAAGACCGGCACACGGAATAAAGTGAGCAGCTTTAGTCAACCGATCCACCACCACTAAAATGGTATTGTGACCGTCTGAGACGGGCAACTCCACAATAAAATCCATTGAGATAGATCCCCAAGGGCGAGATGGCACGGGTAACGGTTGGAGGAGTCCCGTAGGAGCCACACGAGGGACCTTGCACCGGGCACAAACCACACATGAGTGGACATAGTCCTTTACGTCCTTTAAACAGGTAGGCCACCAGAAAAAACGGCTCAGAAATTCCTGCGTCTTCTGTACCCCCCTATGACCAGCCAACACGGAGTCATGGACCAACTTGAGAACCCGAAGTCTTACGGCCTCCGGGACATAAATGCGTCGCTCTCTCAACCACACACCATTCCGAAGAACAAGAGTTACATCATTCGGGGGGGCAGCAAGAAATACGTCACCATCATAGGCCAGCTTGATGTCCTTCCACAAGTCCTGGTCCTGGATTACTCCAACGAAATTGGCATCCGATAACACGGTCTGAGACGGGGTTCCAGGCACGGAGTCCACGGCGTGGATTCGGGACAAGGCATCGGCTTTCCCATTACGTGAACCTGGACGGTATGTAACGACAAAATTGAACTGGTTAAGGAATAGGCTCCAACGGGCTTGCCGTGGAGACAGGCACCTGGCAGACTTAAGAAATTCCAGATTACGATGATCTGTGAGTACTATCACTTGCTGCGCGGCTCCCTGTAAGTGGTGTCTCCATTCCTTGAAAGCGGAAATAATCGCTAACAATTCCTTGTCCGCAATGTCATAGTTCCTTTCTGCAGGGGACAACCGGCGGGAAAAGAAAGCACACGGATGTAAGAGACTCTTGTCCCCAGTCCTTTGAGAAAGGATGGCCCCTAATGCGTAGTCGGAAGCGTCGACTTCCACGATAAAGGGAAGTGCGGGATTCGGATGTACCAATATAGGCGCTGAGGTAAAACAAACCTTGAGACGATGGAAGGCTTCCTGGGCCTGGGCGGACCACACAAACTTCTGTCCTTTCTTGGTTAACAGAGTGATGGGACGAACGATCTCTGAAAAATTACGGATAAAACGTCGGTAAAAGTTGGCAAAACCGACAAAGCGTTGTACCTCTTTGATGTTCCCCGGTTCCGGCCAGTCTAGAATTGCTTGTATTTTGCCAGACTCCATGTTCAGTCCCTGAGGAGAGATGACATAACCTAAGAATTGTATTTGTGAGCAATGGAATTCGCATTTCTCCAGTTTGATGTACAGGTGGTTTTCCCTCAGCCGGGTAAGTACGGTCTTGACGTGCTCCTGGTGTTCCTGTAGGGAATCAGAAAAGATTAGGATATCGTCCAGATAAATCACCATGAATTGGTCCATGATATCCCTAAAAATATCGTTAACTAGATGTTGGAAAGCCGCGGGAGCGTTACAAAGTCCAAAAGGCATCACTAGGTACTCAAAATGTCCATACCGACATCGGAACGCGGTCTTCCACTCATCTCCGGGACGTATGCGGAGTAGATTGTATGCCCCACGGAGATCCAATTTGGTGAATATTTTTGCCTGTTGGACCCTCTCCAATAGCTCAGGAATCAACGGTAACGGATACCGGTTCCGGATAGTTATTTTATTCAGTTCCCGGTAGTCAATACAGGGTCTCGGAGTCCCCTCTTTCTTTTTCACGAAAAAGATGGGTGCCCCTGCTGGTGAGGTAGACGGACGAATAAATCCCTTAGCTAGACTTTCATCAATGTATTCTTTTAGTGCTTCTAGCTCAGGTGCCGCCAACGGGTAGACATGACCAAACGGGATCTCCGCCCCTGGGAGTAAGTCTATGGGGCAATCATACGGTCTATGCGGTGGAAGCCGATCGGCTTTTCTTTTGTCGCATATGTCCACAAAGTCATTATACACCGGGGGTAGAACAGGTACCTGTACAGTGCCCTCCGCATTCGGTGTTACTGGAACCGGAACAGTTGGACTAATGGTCGGAATGCTCTGCGGTGGGAAGGATATTTCCTTAGTTTCCCAATCGATGACCGGATTTGTAGACCGTAGCCACGGAATACCTAAAATAATCGGAAAATGAGGAGAAGAAATTAGCATGAAAACAAGGGTCTCCTGCTGACCTGGCTTCATGACGCATTCTAGCGGTACGGTTTCCCGATCAACTGGTCCAGAGATTAACGGAGATCCGTCTACCGTCTCCATGGTAACCGGTGAGGATCTTTGCTGAGTCCGGATACCGTGTTTCCTGGCAAAAGAGGAGTCCATGAAATTTCCCCCTGCCCCAGAATCTATCATTGCAGAGGTAGGTATTAGCTGTCCCTCCCACCGGATCTGAATGGGGAGCGAGCAATGGGTATATTTCCCTTCCGAGTCCTTCGGTGAGGTTGACATTACAGTCAAGGGAAATACCGCATCCAAGTGTCCACTTGCCTCAGAGATATCGGACTCTGCGTCCGTGTTGTCACACTCTGCCATGGCTGCCAATATCTTATTTGGGCGATTCGGACGTTTCGGGCAGTCGATCAAGAAATGGTCCGATTGACCGCAATAGAAACACAAACGCTCACGGAGCCGGTGTTCGCGACGTTCATTGGTCTCTCGCTTTTGCAGAGAGTCCACTTGCATAGGAACGTCCTCGGCCTCCCGTGGCGTCCTGAGAGCGGGTTCTCTGGAAGGAAATGCAAAGTTGTTTACACGGTTTACAGCTGCCCATTTTTCCTGTCTACGTTCCGTCAAGCGGGTATCAATACGCACACAGTGCTGGAGAAACAGTTCAAAATCCCCTGGAGATTCGGAACGAGCTAACTCGTCCTTGATGGTACCTGACAAACCCTTTCTGAAAACAGACAATAATGCATTGTTTCCCCAGTCGGTGTCTACCACTAACCTCTTAAATTCAGTGGCGTATTCAACGACAGAACGCTTTCCCTGACGTAAGGAAAGGAGAGCCGATTCAGCGGTAGCACGGCGATTCGGATCATCAAACATCTGCGCCATTGCGGTCAGAAAGTCATCCAGGTGATTTAAACGGATGTCCCGGTTCTCTATCATAGGATTAGCCCAAGCCAGTGCTCGTGAGGTTAATAACATAATTACACATAACACTTTGGACCGGTCAGAACGGTAATAATCAGCATGTACATCAAAAAACAGTATACATTGGTTCACAAATCCACGAAACTGACTACGGTCACCATTGAAACGGAATGGGGGTAACCTAGGCATACCGGCAGCTGATACGGACGTAGTGGGGCCGGCTTCCTGAGCCTCCACTCTGACTTGCAAATCCTGTATAGCCGGACCCAGTACCTGGTGATCATGGCCCAGCTGTGCCTCCACATCTCTAAGTTTAGTCTGCACCACCTCCATCTCCTGCTGCAAGGAGTTAATCATAGAAAAGAGCTGATCTACTCGTGTCTCAGTCATTGCCCCAGCGAAATCCTCTTAAGGCCTGAGTATAATGTAATACTATTGTATGTTCTGAGGATTTCGATAGCGTTAGGGCAATGACAACCAGAGACGAGTTTGTGGTACAAGATGTTTATAATATGTAACCACGGTAGATACACAACGGAAATACACAGTATAACAAACACATGAAAATACCTTTCCGAAACGGAGCGAAGGGGATTCCCGGGGCCACGCACCGGACTCCCCCAGGGAGACCACCAGAGCGAACCCCTATACAGGGACTGTCCGGCAATCAACCCCGGAAGGCCTAAATGCGCCGCAGCCGGGACACAAGGGGCAAGTGGTAAAGTCCAGAAGTGTCCGTACGGGATGAAAGTCCAGAATGGTTATGAGCCGGAAGAAACCGGGCAGACGTGCTGACCAAAGACGGCAGACGGAGTCCGGGCACAGCTTGAAGAAACCGGGTATGGTCCAGAGTCGGTCGGTAGACTTTCAGGAGGATCCAAAGGTAATCAAGAAGTAGCAGCAGCAGCAAAGCAGGAGCACACAGCAAGCAGTATACTCAGGCACTGGACTAGGCTTAGAGGCGGCCTTTTAAGCAGCTGGACAGGAAGTAGGGCAACAGAACATAAAACTCCATGTTAACCGAGGGCAAGCTCATTCAAAAGAGAACTGGAAAACCCGGAAACCTGACAGACAGCTATGGCAGTTACTGGAGAACAAGGTGATACAGGTGCCAGCGGTCTCTGGCCTGTGGCGCCCACTGGGTCTACTATCCCCTACCACATAATATGACTTGTGGCTTGGAGAACAGTGGATTAATTGAGGCCCCTGTGACACTAATGAGAGTAATGGAATGATTGCTTTACTCTAGTTACCAATCTCGTGCCTGGCCTTCTGTGTACCATAAACTGACAAGCAAGAAAAAATGCAATAAAACACAACGAGAAAAACAATGAGATCAATGTATCCAGCACTCTATGCTGGAAAAAGTCTGCATCCCTTAGTGCCATGGACTGCAGCTAGCTCCTCACAAGAACGTTTCTAGCACAAAATTTGATCCGGTCATCGTATTACTAGGTCACCTTCCTGTCCAAATTTGGTGGTGAAACCTGTTGCCATATTCATTGTTTTCTGTAATCAATTAAAAAGGGTTCCTGGGTTAATGATATTGATGACCTATCATCAGATAGTCCTCCTGTGAAGCCAGGCATGTGACTGTATTTCATGAGACTTCTGTATTACCCTAAGTATTCAATTCCAAATGACGTATTACAGTATAAAGATGAAGTGATGAAATGATCATTATCAGACTGGTGACCCTCGGCTCCCGCACTGATCACTTGTCATCAGCTCCGGAAAGATGTAAGCATAGAACAGAGCCAGAACAACCCAATTCCATACACCATTTAAATGTCTGTTGCCAAAAACTGTATCTCAGCCTCCATTCTGTTAAATAGTAGCTAATCTGCAGTGTGGAAAACCCCCGATCTGAGGATAGATCATCAACATTAACCATTCCTGCGGTTTTGCTTTAGTTTTTGTACATGCAGGGGTGTGGTCCCCTTTTTGGCATGTGTATCTTGTCTATATAGCTGACAGGTGCAAATCAGTCAGGTCTGGGTCATACTCTGTCCCCGTCTAATGAGGTCTGCTGGCACTTAGCGAGGTGGACTACAAGGGTTAGGGAGCATCCTGATTGGGTACACCTTGTCGCGGTGTGATGGCTTTCACACTTTTTAGATCATTATAGAGTCCTCTACGTACCTTATGTTATTTACATGTGTTATTACTATTTTAAGACACTGGCTAAGGTCTTCAAATAGAGGAATATTCACTGGCAATGAATCCACGGCTCGTACATAGTCTGGACTTTTCTGTGGTAACTAGAGATGAGCGAACCGGTCGCGGTTCGGCTCGAGGTGGTTCGCCGAACGGAGGTCTCGTTCGAGTTCAGTTCGTCGAACGTTCGACGAACCGAACTCGAACGTATAGGCTATAATGGGAGGCAATCACAAACACATAAAAATGCATTATAAATGTACACAAACAGTTAATAAACATTGCCATAACACTTACCGGTCCTCGCGATCCCTTCTGCACTCTGTCTCCTGCCGCTATTCCATCCGATGATCGCTGAATCCTCCCGGTGACCTGCACTGCCAGCAGAGATGCAGGACCTATCGTGACGTCAAAATAGCCATGTGACCAGTCATGTGGCTATTATCTCATTGGCTACAGACTGGTCACATGACTATGACACGTCATGTAGGACCTGCGAGTGCATCTCTCCGGTACACGGTGCACATATGTGTATCGCCGTGTACCGGCGACATGCTCTAGCACACGGTCGACTCCCCGTTCCGTTAGGGACCGGCTGACACAGCCGGTCATTAACGGAGATCACCGTTGCCATAGCAACGCAGTTAGCGGTGACGTCACCGCTAACCGCGGCTCCGAGAGCACCGTTGCTATGGTAACGCGTCTGTCAGCGTTACCGCTAGCAGCCAGCAGTGATCACTCACGGAGTGAAGGCTGCACGCTGCTGCACGATTGTAGTGAGCATTGTAGTGAGGATGGAGGTTCCCCAGCCCCAAGTGATGAGCTGGTGAACCTCATCCTTCCTCACTACAATCGTCACTACTACTACACTAGAAAGAAAGAAGACAGAAGAGCAGGATCGTGGAGGGCTGACAGGGGGTAATAAAGATGGAGTCTCTAATGTGTCTGTGTATTTATTTCTATTAAAGTATTTTTCCTCTGTGTGGTGTCTTTTTTTTAACCCTTTATTGGAGATTCTTAATGGCCGGGTCAAACGTGCCTGACATTAAGAATCTCTGGCTTAATACTGGCTAGTAAAACAAAGCCAGTATTAACTCATGATTACCCAACAAGCCACCCGGCTCCAGGGCTGTTGGAAGAGTTGGATACAGCGCCAGATGATGTCGCTTCTATGAGAGCGCCATTTTCTGGGACGGCTGCGGACTGAAATCCGCAGCAGAGGCGCCCACAAACCTCGGGCTAACCTGTGCTGCGTATTCCAATCCCCAGCTGCCTAGTTGTACCCGGCTGGACACAAAAATAGGGCGAAGCCCACGTCATTTGTTTTTTAATTATTTCATGAAATAAGTGAAATAATTAAAAAAAACGGGCTTCCCTATATTTTTGGTTCCCAGCCGGGTACAAATAGGCAACTGGGGGTTGGAGGCAGCCCGTGGCTGCCAGCTGTACCTGGCTAGCATACAAAAATATGGCGAAGCCCACGTCATTTTTTTGGTGGGCAAAAAACTTCTGCATACAGTCCTGGATGGAGTATGCTGAGCCTTGTAGTTCTGCAGCTGCTGTCTGCTCTTCTCCATACAGACAGACAGCAGCTGCAGAACTACAAGGCTCAGCATACTCCATCCAGGACTGTATGCAGAATTTTTTTGCCCCCTGAAAAAATTATGTGGGCTTCGCCATATTTTTGTATGCTAGCCAGGTACAGCAGGCAGGTACGGCTGCCCCCAACCCCCAGTTGCCTATTTGTACCCGTCTGGGAACCAAAAATAAAGGGAAGCCCTTTTTTTATTATTTCATGAATTTCATGAAATAATTAGAAAACAAATGACGTAGGCTTTGCCCCATTTTTGTGTCCAGCCAGGTACAACTAGGCAGCTGGGGATTGGAATCCGCACCACCGGTTGGCCTGAGCTTTCTGGGCCCCACTGCTGCGAATTGCAGTCTGCAGCCACCTCAGAAAATGGCATTTTCATAGAAGCGCCATCTTCTGGCGCTGTATCCAACTCTTCCAGCACCTGCCTGCTATACCTGGCTAGCATACAAAAATATGGCGAAGCTCACGTCCTTTTTTTGTAGTTTTTTGGCAAAAAAAATAAAAAATGCTTCCCTGGATTTTCCATTGCCAGTGAAGGTAACACCAAGCAGTGGGGGTTAGCAGCCAGTAGCTGCTTGGATTACCCTTAGCTAGCAATACAAAAAATGCAGCGGGAGCCCATATATATTTTTTTTAATTATTTATTTAAATAACTAAAAATAAAATGGGCTTCCCTGTATTTTGATTGCTGGACATCACAGTGCTATAAAAATAAATCTTTAAAAAAAATGACGTAGCGCTCCGCGGTATTTTTGATTCTCAGCGCAGATAAAGCAGACAGCTATGGGTTGCCACCTCCATCTGCCTGCCGTTACCTTGGTTGTCAATCAAAATACAGGGAAGCCCATTAATTTTTTCTATTTAAAAAATAGTTAAAAAAAAATGACGTTGGGTCCCCCCATTTTTGATAGCCAGCTAGGGTAAAGCAGACGGCTGTAGCCTGAAAACCACAGCTGGCAGCTTTACCGTGGTTGGGGATCCAATGTGGAGGTCCCCTCAGGCTCTTTTTTATAATTATTTTATAAATATTAATAATTACACAATAAAAGTAGGGTCCCCCCCAAATTGGATCACCAGCCAAGGTAAAGCGGACAGCTGTGGTCTGGTATTCTCAGGGTGGGAAGGTCCATAGTTATTGGGCCTTCACAGCCTAAAAATAGCAGGCCGCAGGCACCCCAGACGTGGCGCATCCACTAGATGCGCCAATCCTGGCGCTTCACCCCAGCTCATCCCGTGCCCTGGTGCAGTGGCAAACGGGGTAATAAATCGGGTTGATACTTGCTGTAAAGTCACCTGAGATCAAGCCCAGCAGTTTGTGATGTCATGGCGTCTATTAGATACCCAACATCATAAACTGTCAGTACTAACAAAAACAAAAAATCGACAAAAGAAATGTATTTGAAAAAACAGTCCCCAAAACATTTCCTCTTTCACCAATTTATTGTAAGAAAAAAAATAAAGGGGTCCCACGACGACTCTGGACCGTCTAGAATATGGGGGGGAGACACTCAGGGAACGTATCGCCCATTTTCGAGGAGTGCGGACCCTTCATGTGAGGAGTGTGGGTGCAATGAATCTGCACTCACTCTCCCCGGGTCCACAGCAGCAGAGTCCATGTCGTAATGGTTGCTACCAAAGCTGCAATGCCCTGCTCATGAGGTAAGGGCATGCCTAATCAGGAGAACTACTGTAGAGGAAGCTCTGCTCACTGGTATATAGGTGCTCAGAGGTAATAATAGATAAAATTAGTGAGTAACCTCGGCACTCTAAATCTCCCAGACTAAGTCAGTAAGTCCCAATGGATAGTAATGCAAAATCACTCTTTATTGGTCCGTATTAAGAACATTTTTTTTTCATAAGCATATATGTTTTTGTCCAAAACAAGTTACAAATGACGTTTCGGCCTGAGCCTTCGTCAGATTGGACTTATCTGCATGTAATCATGAAAAATGACAATAATCAGTATCACATAAGAGTGAGAGAACAATAACATAAACTCGAACAATGTAGAGGTACAATTGAGATGCAGCAAAAAAATTGCAACACAGCAAGAAATGAAACACATGATACAAATGTCATAATACAGTACAAGGACAATATAGTAATGACAAATATGGGGTCAGAGTAGGCTTAGACAGCTCTGGTACGAAAGAGATGTCAATCATAAAGTAACATGTGCAGTAGGTGTAGAGCTACAGTGTGCATGGCAGAGCTAATGGGTAGACTGACCATAGAAAAAGAACGGAGAAAAAGTGGAGAAAAAGTGGAGAAAAAGTGGAGCATAAGAGGAGAAAAAGTGGAGAAAAAAGTGGAGAAAAAGTGGAGAAAAAGTGGAGAAAAAGTGGAGCATAAGAGGAGAAAAAGTGGAGAAAAAAGTGGAGAAAAAGTGGAGAAAAAGTGGAGAAAAAGTGGAGAAAAAAGTGGAGAAAAAGTGGAGAAAAAGTGGAGAAAAAGTGGAGCATAAGAGGAGAAAAAGTGGAGATTAAGAGGAGAAAAAGTGGAGAAAAAGTGGAGCATAAGAGGAGAAAAAGTGGAGAAAAAGTGGAGCATAAGAGGAGAAAAAGTGGAGAAAAAGTGGAGAAAAAGTGGAGCATAAGAGGAGAAAAAGTGGAGAAAAAAGTGGAGAAAAAGTGGAGCATAAGAGGAGAAAAAGTGGAGAAAAAGTGGAGCATAAGAGGAGAAAAAGTGGAGAAAAAGTGGAGAAAAAGTGGAGCATAAGAGGAGAAAAAGTGGAGAAAAAAGTGGAGAAAAAGTGGAGAAAAAGTGGAGCATAAGAGGAGAAAAAGTGGAGAAAAAGTGGAGAAAAAGTGGAGAAAAAGTGGAGCATAAGAGGAGAAAAAGTGGAGATTAAGAGGAGAAAAAGTGGAGAAAAAGTGGAGCATAAGAGGAGAAAAAGTGGAGAAAAAGTGGAGCATAAGAGGAGAAAAAGTGGAGAAAAAAGTGGAGAAAAAGTGGAGAAAAAGTGGAGCATAAGAGGAGAAAAAGTGGAGAAAAAAGTGGAGAAAAAGTGGAGAAAAATTGGAGAAAAAGTGGAGAAAAAGTGGAGATTAAGAGGAGAAAAAGTGGAGAAAAAGTGGAGCATAAGAGGAGAAAAAGTGGAGAAAAAGTGGAGCATAAGAGGAGAAAAAGTGGAGAAAAAAGTGGAGAAAAAGTGGAGAAAAAGTGGAGCATAAGAGGAGAAAAAGTGGAGAAAAAGTGGAGCATAAGAGGAGAAAAAGTGGAGAAAAAGTGGAGCATAAGAGGAGAAAAAGTGGAGAAAAAAGTGGAGAAAAAGTGGAGCATAAGAGGAGAAAAAGTGGAGAAAAAGTGGAGAAAAAGTGGAGAAAAAGTGGAGCATAAGAGGAGAAAAAGTGGAGATTAAGAGGAGAAAAAGTGGAGAAAAAGTGGAGCATAAGAGGAGAAAAAGTGGAGAAAAAGTGGAGCATAAGAGGAGAAAAAGTGGAGAAAAAGTGGAGAAAAAGTGGAGCATAAGAGGAGAAAAAGTGGAGAAAAAAGTGGAGAAAAAGTGGAGCATAAGAGGAGAAAAAGTGGAGAAAAAGTGGAGAAAAAGTGGAGAAAAAGTGGAGCATAAGAGGAGAAAAAGTGGAGAAAAAGTGGAGAAAAAGTGGAGATAAAGTGGAGCATAAGAGGAGAAAAAGTGGAGATTAAGAGGAGAAAAAGTGGAGAAAAAGTGGAGCATAAGAGGAGAAAAAGTGGAGAAAAAGTGGAGCATAAGAGGAGAAAAAGTGGAGAAAAAGTGGAGCATAAGAGGAGAAAAAGTGGAGAAAAAAGTGGAGAAAAAGTGGAGAAAAAGTGGAGAAAAAGTGGAGAAAAAGTGGAGATTAAGAGGAGAAAAAGTGGAGAAAAAGTGGAGCATAAGAGGAGAAAAAGTGGAGAAAAAAGTGGAGAAAAAGTGGAGCATAAGAGGAGAAAAAGTGGAGAAAAAGTGGAGAAAAAAGTGGAGAAAAAAGTGGAGAAAAAAGTGGAGAAAAAGTGGAGCATAAGAGGAGAAAAAGTGGAGAAAAAAGTGGAGAAAAAGTGGAGAAAAAGTGGAGAAAAAGTGGAGAAAAAGTGGAGAAAAAACTGGAGAAAAAGTGGAGAAAAAGTGGAGCATAAGAGGAGAAAAAGTGGAGAAAAAGTGGAGCATAAGAGGAGAAAAAGTGGAGAAAAAGTGGTATAAAAGTGGAGAAAAAGTGGAGAAAAAATGGAGAAAAAGTGGAGAAAAAGTGGAGAAAAAGTGGAGAATAAGAGGAGAAAAAGTGGAGAAAAAGTGGAAAATAAGAGGAGAAAAAGTGGAGAATAAGTGGAGAAAAAAATGGAGAAAAAGTGGAGAAAAAAATGGAGAAAAAGTGGAACACCCTTTGGTACCTTTCATGTGGCACTAAGGGGTGCTTAGCTTTGTATTTAGCCAAAAAAATGAAAAAAAAATGACGTAGGGTTCCCCCTAGTTTTGTAGCCAGCTAGGGTAAAGCAGACGGCTGCAGCCTGCAGACCACAGCTGGCAACCTCACCTTGGCTGGTAATCCAAAACTGAGGGCACCCCACGCTGTTATTTTAAATTAAATAAATAATTAAAAAAAAAAAACACGTAGGGGTCCCCCAAAATTGGAACACCAGCCAAGGTAAAGCAGACAGCTGGGGCCTGATATTCTCAGACTAGGGAGGTCCATGGTTATTGGAATCTCCCCAGCCTAAAAATAGCAGGCCGCAGCCGCCCCAGAAGTGGCGCATCCATTAGATGCGCCAATCCTGGTGCTTCGCCCCAGCTCATCCCGCGCCCTGGTGCGGTGGCAAACGGGGTAATATATGGGGTTAATACCAGATGTGTAATGTCACCTGGCATCAAGCCCTGGGGTTGGTGAGGTCAGGCGTCTATCAGATACCCGACATCACCAACCCAGTCAGTAATAAAAAAAAATAGACGACAAACACATTTTTATTTGAAAAAACACTCCCCAAAACATTCCCTCTTTAACCAATTTATTAGAATGAAAAACAAATCCAGGTCTGGTGTAATCCAAGGGGTTGCCATGACGATCCACACTGTCCCAGTCAATGAGGAGCAGAACCTGAGCTAACATCAATGGGTCAGCCCAGGTCACTGCAGGGGATGACAAGTGCTGCTGTCAGCGAGGTACATTACCTGCGCTGATCTCCAGCACACTGACAGCCCCTGTCACTGAGGTCAATGACCGGCGCCTTCACATCAAGTATCGCGAGAGGTCCGTGACGTCTCGGGTGGGAAGCGAGAGGTGATGTGACAAGCGGCGGCCATGGAGGACAGTGACAGCGCTGAGGTCTGGATGGCGGGACTTCATCACCGCAGGTAAGCCGAGCGGGGGGGGAGGGGGGGTGCGTGTGTGAGAGTGTGTGTGTGTGTATATGTATGTATACATGCCGCGGGCAGGAGGGGGCGGGGTGAGCTGAGCGGGGAAGTGTGGGCTTCCTGCACGTAACTAAGATAAACATCGGGTTACTAACCAAGCGCTTTGCTTGGATGCCCGATGTTTATCTTGGTTACCAGCTTGTGGCAGGCTGCCAGCGATGGCTCCTGCACACTGTAGCTGGGGGGGGGGGGGGTGTGCGTGAGTGAGAGTGTGTGTGTGTGGATATGTATGTATACATGCCGCGGGCAGGAGGGGGCGGAGTGAGCTGAGCGGGGAAGTGTGGGCTTCCTGCACGTAACTAAGATAAACATCGGGTTACTAACCAAGCGCTTTGCTTGGATACCCAATGTTTATCTTGGTTACCAGCTTCTGGCAGGCTGCCAGCGATGGCTCCTGCACACTGTTGCTGTAAAAAGCCCTGCTTTTTGCTGCTAGAACCGTTCTCGAACGTTTCTAGAACTATCGAGCTTTTAGCAAAAAGCTCGAGTTCTAGTTCGATCTCGAACAGCCCAAAAATCACTCGAGCCTAGAACTGGAGAACCACGAACCGCGAACCGCGCTCAACTCTAGTGGTAACATATGGATGTGAAACCTGGACTATAAAGGAACAAGACCGAAGAAAAATGAACACCTTTGAAATGTGATGCTGGAGAAGGATTAAATCAAGACCACGGATTACATGAGGAACAAACAAATCAATTTTGGAACAAGTCAAGCCAGCCATGTCACTCGTAGCAAGGACCACCAAGCTATGACTTGCCCACTTTGGACACAACATATGAAGAGAGCACTCACTGGAGAAGGAGATAATTGAAAGGAGAATAGAAGAAACAAGACGAAGAGGAAGACCATCAACCCTATGGCTTCATACAATCAAGATAATGGTGGAGAAGACCCTGGTGGATCTATCTAGGCTGCACAAGATCAATCTTCCTATAGAGCGTTCATCCATCAAGTTGCCATGGCTCGAGATCACGCTTAAGGCCTCTAAATAAATAAATACTATTATTTACTTACTGCAGGGTATTTGATCAGTTTTTTCCTAGGTTTTATCATTAACATTAGCCTGGACAACCCCTTTAAGTAATTGTTAAAGTTTGACCTTAATTTAGGACCCACATCTATAAACCAGAATCAAAGCTATCTATAAAAAGCATCTTCAGAGGATCCCAAACATCCATGCATTATTACATAGGTGGCTCATTGACTTCAAATGGTACTTCATTGCTCTTAGATGGTATATCTGGGAAATTGAACACTTGTTTTCAAGTTCCTAGTTATTTAGTGGAGAACTGAGCATTGAGAGACCCTTTGTCAGCCTTTTATTAAAGGACCCTTCTGTCAAAATCTTTAAAGTTTACCTACAAGATGCTGATGTTTTTATAGAATTATATCCATCGTAATAAGTGATAGAGAACAAGTCCAGTACAGTTCTGGACCACTGATGCCTTTCCCTATATCTGCATTTTATTTCCGCTTTTCCACCAAACAGGATTCTTTCCAAATTCTCTGCCTTTACTGTGAATAATGAAGCAGATCAAACTACAGTTCCTGGGCTATTGTTAGCCTTCAGTCATCCACAATCAGATTATCCTGTTATTCATCGCATTATCGAACCAATGTTCAAACACAAATTAACAATCACAGCTAATCTACGGATCCATCCCTGGCTGGTAATCATCACAACTCATGGGTAACGGAATTTAACAGAGGAAGTAACGAAAAATGAGAATTGTCTAGTGGAGGTTTATAGGGATATGGCCTTCTTTCGAAAGTAAATATTTTGAATTATTTCCCAAACTGCGCATATTTAATAGTTATAAAGTCCAACTACTGAGCTATAACAATATGCCCCGTATGATCACTGAACTGGATCCTAAAAATTACAAAGTGCTGTATCGGAAAAAGTGAACTTACTCTTGGATATTAATCTACATGGTAGAAAAGAACAGAAGTGTCTAAAAAGCCCCTTACCTGAAGAGTTTTGATGGTGGTGAGTTTAAAATGGTATGTTAGCAACTAGACTATTACAAGGAATGGAAGGCCTCCCATATGATGACAGGTTGAAAAAGTTAAATATGTTTAGCTTAGAAAAAAGATGTCTCAGAGGAGATCTCATTTATATGTATAAATACATGTGTGGTCAATATAAAGGACTGGCACATGACTTATTTCTTCCAAAGACAACACTAAGGACCAGGGGACACTCACTGCGAGTGGAAGAAAAGTGATTCCAACAGCTAAATAGGACAGGGTTCTTTACAGTTAGAGCAGTCAGACTGTGGAATGCCCTACCACAAGAGGTAGTAATGGCAGATACTATAACAGCTTTTAAGAAAGGGCTGGATGATTTCCTCAGTACACACAACATTGTTGGTTATAAATGACTTGGTGACCAGGTGTAGAACTGGTGGAGGAAGCTTGAACTAGATGGACCTAGGTCTTTTTTCAACCTTAGTAACTATGAAACTATGTTCTTTTTTATTTTAATTTACTGGATCCATTCTCATATTTTCTTTTTGTTTATTAATTACATTTTTTCAAGCTTTCACTTTTTCTCCCCTTCTTCCAAGAGTCCTAATATTTTTTTTCTTCAACATAGCTGTACAAGGATTTGTTTTTGTGGGACGAGTTATACTTTTGAATGACATCATACTGTCATGGGTGACAAGGGTACCCAGGGAAACCTATACTGGCCCTAAGGCAGGGGTCCCTGCGCTCACCCTAACACCCGGAGGTACCCTTGAAGGTAGGGAGGTCTGGGTCTCCAACCTAGGCCCTATCTCTTGTCCTTGTCACTGATGATAAAACCCCCCACCACAACCCACCACTGGGGGGTCTGAGCAAGAACAGAAGTAACCAACCCCACCGACAAATAAAGGCAAAACAGGGGTAATAACGACTACAACTCGAACACATGGCAACAACACACAAAGGAGCCACTAAAAGTGCATGAGGGGAAATAACACAAAAGGAAAGAAAACAGACTACTGGGTAACATTCATACCGTACAACCAGCACATTTAGAATTGCTGCAGCCTGCACCAATGCTGCAGCCCATAACACAAGTCTCAGAGAGAGGGTTTCACCAGCTCCTTTCTCCTCCTGGCCGAGTTACCAAATGATTTTTTGCACCAGCAATGGGGTGTGTACTGAACACACAACACCAACAGAACTATTGTACCAACAGCAAAGTTGAGAAACAGTTCTCTCAATCAAACTGCAATACTGGGAAATCCACACATTAGTTACCTAGTCCACCAGTTGTATCTCACTAACTAGTGATGCAGCAGAGAAGGTCCTGCACCACCGCCAGTTACCTGTGGTATCGCCTGCGTCCAGGTGGAGAGCTGGAAGAACCACGTGTCCAGAAGCGGGGTGCTCGTCAGACTGAGAAGTCCGTGCATGTGTCACGGCCGGGCGGTCGGGTAGACCCAGGAGGTGGATCCACTGGACCGGACTCTAAGATGGTGGTAAGGAGTCCGGCAGCTGAAGCACTGAAGGGCGACAGAACAGTCCGTGCAAGTGAGGGCAGCGGAGGAGTCCCTGGGACCACGGAGTCACAGATGGTGGTACTGGTGACGTAGCTCAGGTTCGGAAGCCGAGATGATAGTAGGCGGGGTCCGGAACCTCTGGAGCGGGATGACGGGTCACCGCAGGGATCCGAGATGGTACGGACTGTCAGTTGGCAGACGGACAGCGTGCGGGGTTCAGGACACGGCAGACTGGATGGCGCGGCAGGTACGGCTCTACAAAGAGAGATAGGTGAGTATAGGCACATAAACACCAGGAGACCTGACTCCTAGCTCAGGGAACACGAAGATCAGGCCCCGCCCCCTTGGACAATGACCCCCTATATACCCTGTACCTGTGCAACCTCATTTCCTGTTAATGGACGCTGGCCCTTTAAGAAAGGGTCAGTGACCGCGCGCGCGCCCTAATGCGCATGCGCGCCGCCCGAGTGCCAGAAGCCAGGGAAGGAGGCTGCGAGGAGGACGCAGGGGAGCCGGCCAGGTCCAGGGAAGCTGTCGGGCGCCGGGATCGGGGTCCAGGGACCCTGGGACGGACGGGATCCGGTGGCTGGAGAGCGGGGAGCGTGGCAGGTGAGCCGGGGAGCGGGGGTGAGGACCCGGGAAGCGTGACAGTACCCCCCCCCCCCACGCCCCCCTCCCCGCAACCGGGACATGAAGGCACGGATAAGAGGAGTGCCCACGTTCTCCCTGGGCTCCCAAGACCTATCCTCAGGACCATACCCCTCCCAGTCCACCAGGAAGAACTGCCGACCTCGTACGGTCTTCATGGCCACGATATCCCTTACCGCATAGATGTCATCATCGGCAATAGGTGGAGGAGCCGGACTGGCAGCAGCGGAGAAAGGACCAAGGACAACCGGCTTGAGCAGGGAGACGTGGAATGAGTTGGGTATCCTCATCGTGGCCGGGAGCTGTAGCTTGTAGGATACCTCATTGATCTTGCGGAGGACCTTAAACGGCCCGATGTAGCGAGGACCCAGCTTGTAGGACGGTATCTTCAATCGGATGTACTGGGAAGCAAGCCAGACCAGGTCACCAGGAGAGAAACACGGAGGATCCAGACGTCTCTTGTCAGCGTGTTTCTTCATCCGCTGGGAAGCGCGCCCAAGGGACGCCTTGACAGAGTCCCAAATGGTAGCAAAGTCACGGACAGCAGTATCAGCAGCCGGGACATCCGATGAAGGGGATATAGGCAGCGGGACGGCGGGCTGAAGTCCGTAAACAACATGGAAGGGTGATTTGGAGGATGACTCACTGACGTGGTGGTTATGGGCGAATTCAGCCCAAGGCAGAAGCGAGGACCAGTCGTCGTGATGGGCGTTGACATAGTGACGTAGGTATGAGGTCAAGATTTGATTGACCCTCTCCACTTGGCCATTAGACTGAGGATGGTAAGCAGAGGAAAAGTCCAGAGTCACTCCCAGATGTTTGCATAGAGCCCTCCAGAAGCGGGAGGTGAACTGGGTTCCTCTGTCGGACACGATGTGGGATGGAAAGCCATGCAAGCGAAAGATGTGATGTATATAGGCTTCCGCGAGTTCCTGAGCTGAGGGCAGTCCGGCCATAGGAACGAAGTGGGCCATTTTGGAGAATCGATCAACCACGACCCATATGACTGTGTGCCCGGAGGATAATGGCAAGTCCGTAATAAAGTCCATAGCTATGTGTTGCCACGGGACTGAGGGTATCGGCAGAGGCAGAAGACGGCCATGGGGCAAGTGGTTGGGCGTCTTGTTCCTGGCACAGGAGGAGCAGGCAGAGACAAAAGCAGCGACGTCCGTGCGAAGGGATGGCCACCAGTAATGGCGTACAATCGCACCCCATGTTCTCTTCTGGCCTGCATGGCCGGCTGTTTTTGATGCATGACCCCAGTGTAACACTTTTTGCCTGTCGGTCTCAGAGACATAGGTCTTCCCGGGCGGTATCTGGGCTAGAGTGACAGGGGCCACCGGAACGATGTTGCTAGGACAGATGATGGGTTGGGTAGTCGCTTCCTCCTGCTCCATGGGCATGAAAGACCTGGACAAGGCATCAGCGCGTACATTCTTGTCCGCGGGTCGGAAGTGAAGCTGAAAGTCAAACCTGGCAAAGAATAAAGACCACCTGGCTTGCCGTGGGTTCAGTCGCTGAGCGGACCGCAGGTATTCCAAGTTCTTGTGGTCAGTGTAAATTATCACGGGATACACTGCACCTTCCAGGAGGTAGCGCCATTCCTCCAGTGCCAGTTTGACTGCCAAGAGCTCTCGGTCCCCGATGGTGTAGTTGCGTTCAGACGCTGAGAAGCCCTTGGAGAAGAATCCGCAAGTCACCATCTTCCCGGAGGAGGATTTCTGCATGAGCACTGCTCCGGCTCCTGAGGAGGAGGCATCCACCTCCAAGGTGAACTGGCGGTTTAACTCCGGACGGTGGAGTACAGGAGAGGAAGCAAAAGCTCGCTTCAATGAGCCAAACGCGGCGTCGGCCGCAGGCGACCAGTCCTTTGGATTTGCCTCTTTCTTAGTCAAAGCGGAAAGTGGAGCAGTCAGAGCAGAGAAGTGAGGGATGAATTGGCGGTAGTAGTTGGCGAATCCCAGGAAGCGTTGGATTGCTTTCAGTCCAGAAGGGGGAGGCCAGTTGAGAATGGCGGAGACCTTCTTGGGATCCATCTGCAGTCCAGTCTCAGAGATGACGTACCCCAAAAAGGGGAGTGTAGACTGCTCAAAGACACACTTCTCATACTTTGCGTACAGGCGATTCTCTCTCAATCTTCGTAGAACCAGCTGTACGTGCTCTCTGTGGGTTGAGAGGTCCGGAGAGAAGACAAGGATGTCATCTAGATATACTACCACACAGGTGTAGAGGAGGTCTCGGAACACGTCGTTCACCAGTTCTTGGAAGACGGCAGGAGCATTACACAGGCCGAAGGGCATCACGCAGTACTCATAATGTCCATCGCGCGTATTGAACGCGGTCTTCCATTCGTCACCAGAGCGGATGCGCACCAGATTGTAAGCACCCCGAAGGTCCAGCTTGGTGAACACACGAGCCCCCCTAAGTCGGTCAAACAATTCGGGGATGAGCGGCAGAGGGTACTTGTTTTTGACTGTGATCTGATTCAGACCCCGGTAGTCGATGCAGGGGCGTAAATCGCCCTCTTTTTTCTTGACAAAGAAGAAACCTGCTCCAGCAGGAGAGGAGGACCTCCGAATGAATCCCCTTGCCAGGCTCTCTGAGATGTAAGCAGACATAGCCCTTGTTTCGGCTGGAGATAAAGGATATATCCGTCCTCGTGGTGGCGTTGTTCCAGGGAGCAGGTCGATGGCACAATCGTATGGACGATGTGGCGGCAGTACCTCGGATTCCTTTTTATCAAAGACATCCGCAAAGGTCCAATAGGCCGAGGGCAGCCCCGGTAGGTTCTCAGGAACCAGAGGTTGTCGGATGGGTTGTGTGGATTTTAGACATCTCTCATGACACGAAGAACCCCAGCGGGTGATGTCGCCTGTACCCCAGCTGACTGATGGTTCGTGGGCCCGTAACCATGGAAGACCCAGCAGGATCTGATGGGACATGTGAGGGAGGACGTAGAAGGCGATGGTCTCGGTGTGAAGAGCACCGATCCGCAGTTCAACCGGCCTGGTGGTCCAGGAGATGGTGTCAGAAAGGGGTCTCCCATCTACAGAGGCAATCACCAGGGGCTTGTTGAGTGGAATAACAGGCACTTGGTATTTGTCCACGGTGGCTTGCTGGATGAAATTGCCTGCTGCCCCGGAATCGAGGTAGGCCTCAGCCGTGAACCGCGTCTCTCCCGTTGTCACTTGCACGGTCCATGTGACCGGATCAGAGAGAGTCCCAGCACCTAGGGTGGCCTCTCCTACCAACCCTAGGCTTTGGAGTTTCCCGGCCTTTCCGGACAGGAACGGAGGAGGTGTGTGTCCTCACCACAGTAAAAGCAGAGGCCCTTAGCGAGCCGCTCTGCTCGTCGTTGTTCGGACTGCCGTATCCGGTCAATCTGCATGGGCTCGTGGACGGGAATCCCAGCGGTAGAAGACTGAGGTACGGAGGTCTTCTGTGGAGGAGAGGGATGCCGGACTGGACGTCTCTCCCGAGACAGCTCTTTGGAGCGCTCCTGAAAACGGATGTCTACTCGAGTTGCTAGGGCAATCAGGGCATCTAGGGTGGAGGGCACGTCACGGCCCGCCAACTCGTCTTTGATGCGGCTTGAGAGACCCTCCCAGAAGGCGGCTGTTAGGGCCTCATTATTCCAGCTGAGTTCTGAAGCCAACGTGCGGAAACGAATGGCGTATTGGCCCACCGTCAGTGTTCCTTGACGCAAGCGGAGAAGGGATGAAGCAGACGCAGAGGCGCGTCCCGGCTCGTCAAAAGTGCTGCGAAAGGCCTGCAGGAACTCTTGAAGATCCTTGGTCATAGGGTCCTCCTTTTCCCACAAGGGGTTCATCCACGCCAGCGCCTCGCCCTCCAGGTGAGACATTATAAAGGCGACCTTGGCTTGGTCAGAGGCGAACAGATGTGGCAGCTGCGTGAAATGAAGGGAACACTGGTTAATGAAGCCCCTGCAGGTCTTGGGATCTCCAGCATAACGAGGTGGTGAAGCCAACCGGAGTTGGGAAGCACCCGACGAGGCTGCCACTGGTGCGGGAGCCGTGGATTGTCCATTGGAGGACCTAGGTGCCGCAGGCGTCATGGAAGCTTGTAACGTGTACAGGCGGGTGTCCACGGAGGTCATAAATTGCAGCATGCGGGTCTGGACTTCACGCTGGCGTTGGAGTTCCTCTTGCAGGGCCAATAGTGCTGCAGCGGGATCCATGGCCTGATCTTACTGTCACGGCCGGGCGGTCGGGTAGACCCAGGAGGTGGATCCACTGGACCGGACTCTAAGATGGTGGTAAGGAGTCCGGCAGCTGAAGCACTGAAGGGCGACAGAACAGTCCGTGCAAGTGAGGGCAGCGGAGGAGTCCCTGGGACCACGGAGTCACAGATGGTGGTACTGGTGACGTAGCTCAGGTTCGGAAGCCGAGATGATAGTAGGCGGGGTCCGGAACCTCTGGAGCGGGATGACGGGTCACCGCAGGGATCCGAGATGGTACGGACTGTCAGTTGGCAGACGGACAGCGTGCGGGGTTCAGGACACGGCAGACTGGATGGCGCGGCAGGTACGGCTCTACAAAGAGAGATAGGTGAGTATAGGCACATAAACACCAGGAGACCTGACTCCTAGCTCAGGGAACACGAAGATCAGGCCCCGCCCCCTTGGACAATGACCCCCTATATACCCTGTACCTGTGCAACCTCATTTCCTGTTAATGGACGCTGGCCCTTTAAGAAAGGGTCAGTGACCGCGCGCGCGCCCTAATGCGCATGCGCGCCGCCCGAGTGCCAGAAGCCAGGGAAGGAGGCTGCGAGGAGGACGCAGGGGAGCCGGCCAGGTCCAGGGAAGCTGTCGGGCGCCGGGATCGGGGTCCAGGGACCCTGGGACGGACGGGATCCGGTGGCTGGAGAGCGGGGAGCGTGGCAGGTGAGCCGGGGAGCGGGGGTGAGGACCCGGGAAGCGTGACAGCATGGATGTCTGTTGATGATTGGAATGTTTTTTGTCAGAGGCTGGATAAACGGTTGGTAATCGTACAGACAGAGATTAAGCATAAGAAAAGGGAGAAATTCCTGAGAGATAAAAAAGATTATGAAAAGAAACTGATTTTCTGCTGGACAAAAGATGGAGCTAGAAATTATAGACAGAGATCTCATATAAAAAAGAGGGGCAGTTTTGGTTCCAACAGGGGGTACTGGACCACTGACTCGGAATCCAGTGGATCCGAGGACGTGGTTCCAGGCCCCTCTGGAGCAACATCTGATGCCATTAGATCCACTGCCCCTTTAGGAGACGGACCCGACAGGGGGGCAGGAAGAGGCGCAAGAGACAAGGGTCGCAAAAAAAAATCTGTGACTTGGAGGATTTAGACTTTCAACCAAATCCCCAACTCTCAACTGATACGATTATCAACCTGACCTCCCATATTCTCACCCCTGACATGGTCTCTGTATTAACCAAGGGTTTCAAATTTTGCATCCCTGAAAGCTTTGATTTTGCAGAATTTAAGATTGACTTGTTCAAGACTATTAGGAAGATTCATCTGTACAGACATTTTCAAATAGCACCTGATGTATCAGGAGCTGTTCCGGCTGGTCATATTCCATGCATTGTGGCTAGTACTCGGTTTGATGTTACAGGGGCTTTCAATCCAGATGTTGTCCAGGATGCTGAGTTTTTGCTCAGTTTGAATGAACCGCATCTGGTGACTGGCCCAGTTGTTAATAACACCATTATGATACCGGATAGGTTTACTAAAGGGGTTAAGTCTGATTTTAATCCCCCCACGGTGCCAGGAAATTTGATAGATCTGTATCAGGAGGCAGTTTTGAACGATGTGGAATCCTTGATATATGCTGAACCAACTCAAAACTTGAGTCAGAAGGAGCAGTCAGCGATACGTAACATGCAGGGTTGGGAGGACACGGTGTTCCGTGAGGCGGACAAGGGAGGCAACGTTGTCCTCCTAACCCGGCATGATTACATTCAGGAATGCAACAGACAGTTGGCAGACAGGTCTACGTATACTCCCCTCCTTTCCAATCCTATTCAGCAGTTCAAGAAATCTTTGGTGCGGTTCTTGGACAGGTATGTGGGACTGGGGTTTCTGTCCCGCTCACAGGCTGATAAGTTGATTCCCCCTTTCCCACCAAGCCCTCCTGGTATTGCATACCAAAAATACATAAGAGTAGGGATAGTCCACCAGGCCATCCAATAGTGGCTGGTATTGGCTCTCTCGCAGAGCCTTTATCGCACTATCTGGACTGGCTCCTAAGACCAATTTTGGGTCATATCCCCTCTTATATGAAGGATAGCGGTGACTTTTTGACACTGCTGAAAGGTATGACGTGGCAGGAGGGCTTTACTCTGACCTCAATAGATGTGGAGAGTCTGTATACTCGCATCCCCAAAAAATTGGGGATACAGACTGTCAAAGAGATGGTGGTGCAAATCGGAAAAGATGCTCTTTTTTGCAGCTTTGTTGAGGAAGCCTTGGATTTCGTTCTTTCTAAGAACGCATTTATGTTTTTGGACCGTTGGTACTTGCAGTGCAGGGGTACCGCCATGGGTCCCCCTGTCTCTTGTGCCATGGCCAATATATTTTTGGGCTCCTTCGAATGCAAATATGTGTTTTCTGATACCAATCCCTTTTTGAGACATATTCGCCACTACTTGAGGTACGTGGACGACATATTCATTGTGTGGGATGGCACTGAGGCTCTTTTTTCTAGCTTCGTGTCATACCTTAACACCTGTAACACAATGAATATGTCCTTCACTTCCTCTTTTGGTGGCGATACCCTCAATTTTTTAGATATTGAGGTTTGCATCAGGGATGGTGATATTCATACTTGGTTGTTCAGAAAACCCACAGCATCTAATTCCCTTTTACATTACCAAAGCGCCCACCCGCTCCACACGAAGACAGGTTTACCCTATAGCCAGTTCCTGAGAGGGTAATAGTTCAGAGGAATCTTTTTTTCAACAATCTCAGGAGTTGAAAATTAGGTTACAACAAAGGGGTTATCCTAAAAAACTTGTTGATTCAGCCTGTGAGAGAGCCAGTTCGCACTGTCCCGCGTCTGCCTGTAAGAATTGCACCAGGAAGGAGGTCGGTAATTTGAATAGGTTTGTCTTCAACTTTAAGTATGTACCTTTGGAACATGCCATAAGGGGTGCACTTTGTAAAAATTGGCACATTCTGGAGAAGGATCCGGTCTTATCTGAAATGAAAAATTCCAACCCTTTGGTGTCATTCAGACGGTGCGGTAATTTGCGAGATAAACTTGTAAGGAACAGACTCACTAGCCCGGCGACATGGTTAGACAGATGTTGCCCACCGGGCAATTACCGGTGTGGCCACTGTAGGTTTTGTAATCTTCATTTGATTGGTCGTTCCTTGCAGGTGGGCTCGCATGTACACACGGTCCATCGGTTTATTTCATGTAAGACAAGGTTTGTGGTCTATGTGGTTCTCTGCCCTTGTGGCAGGTTCTACATAGGCAAAACAGATGTTTGTATATACGATTTAGGGAACACTATAATTCTGTAAGGTCAGGAAAAGGCTCTCCCAGATTGATTTCACATATTCAGGAACAGCATGAGAGCAACCCAGATGTATTACGTTTTGCTGGCCTAAAGAAGGTCACTCTGCCATCCAAGGGGGGTGACCTGCATAAACTTTTACTGCAAGAAGAAGCCAAATTAATTATTAATTATGGGGCGCAAGGTCCCCAGGGATTGAATGATCGGGTTGACCTTACTGTATTCCTGTAAAATTGTTGTTCCAACATCTCTGTTGTTTGTTTTTACATTTATCCTTGATTGTTATAAGCATTTTTTGTATGCTTATTGTATATGTCGCATGGTTTTATTTTGTGATTCTATATATATACAATCTCCCATTGTTTTTATGTGGGTCTGTGGCAATCTGTGAGCACTCCTTTAAAAGGGGTGTTGCCGTAGCTCCACATGTGGACCCGTGGAAGCCTAATCAGTAGGCGAAACGGCCGTCGTCCCCCTTTGAGGAGCCAGCTCACAGTGCGCCTTCAGCCTTTTACCCTGCACGTATGTGAATAAAGATATCCAGCACAGCGGACGGAGTGCGGTCTTTCATTGCTCTCACCTTACTATCTCACTAACTAGTATTGGGTATATCAAATTACTCATTTTTAAACATTACCTAATAAAAGTAATATTTTAATAAAGCTACTACTGGATATGGTGGAAGACTAAAAAATGTTTCAGTATATTTGGCCATTGTCATTCACATATCATGCTACGTATGCCAATCTTTGTCTCCCCATTGAAATAAACACTATGCTCCACCAAACTAACTGAGCATGTTTATGAAGGAGTCATCCAAATAGGCACTTAGAGTCTGCGAACACAAGAGTCTACTGTGTATGAATACGGTCAAGTGTGCTTCAAGGGTTTTCCAAGGGCCCCCACTTTGCTTTCACTCCAACATGTCTACAGGTATATAACTCATACTATAACTCTGTATTTAGCTTTACATACAATAATGGGTGAAAGTGTTGGCACCCTAAACTTAATATTTGGTTGCATACCCTTTGGAATAAATAACTGCAATCAGTCGCTTCCTATAACCATCAACAAACTTCTTATACCTCTCACCTGGAATTTTGGACTCTTCTTTCGCAAACTGCTCCAGGTCTCTCATATATGAAGGCCCCTTCTCCCAACAGCAATTTTAAGATCTCTCCACTAGTGATGGGCGATCCCGAACTGTAAAGTTCGGGGTTCGTACCGAACACATAGTGATCGCGTACACAAGCTTTCCTGGGAAGCTCGTGTTACAGTTCGGGTCCAGTTCAGGTCCAGGGGCTGTAAAAAAAACCCCACATTGTTAAAAAACATTATGATCATACTTAAGCCTGCTTTACACGGGACGACCGATTATGCGATTTCACAATCGATCGTACCCGCCTCCGTCGTTTTTGCGTCACGGGCAAATCGCTGCCCGTGGCGCACAAACTCGTTTAACCCCCGTCACACGTACTTACCTTCTGGACAACCTCGCCAGGTTCAACCTTCCTGAAGTTGGAGGGACGTTCGGCGTAAGAGCGACGTCACACAGCCGCCGGCCAATAGAAGCGGAGGGGCGGAGATGAGCGGGACGTAAACATCCCGCCCACCTCCTTCCTTCCGCATAGCCGGCGGGTGCCGCGGGACGGAGGCAAGCTGCTGTTCATTGTTCCCGGGGTGTCACACGGAGCGGAGTGTGCTACCCCGGGAACGATGAGCAAACGGCGCCATTTTAATTAAACGAGATTATGAAACCAAGCGACGACTACACGACTCACAATTTGTGAGCGATACTGCGTCGCTCGAAGGTGTCACACAGCCCGACGTCGCAAGCGATGCTGGATGTGCGTCACAAAAACCGTGACCCGACGATCTATCGCACGATAGATCGTCTTGTGTAAAGCACCCTTTACAGGTCCCGCGACGCATCCTGCAGACTCTGTTTCCCGGCCGCTTCTGCTTCCACGTCCGATCATTGCTGTGCCCCCCGGGCAGGGCCACCATCAGGGCATTACAACCGTGACTCCTGTACGGGGCCCACTGAGCAGAAGCTAGGAGGGGGCCCGGCCGCTGACAGCCCAGGCATCTCCCCTTTCATCCCTCAGCTCACCGGGCCCCAGGGGTTGGGGCCGCAATCAGGGCAATGAGGGGGGCCCTGGTCACTCATAGAGAGCTGCCCTCTCTTTTCCTAATCTGCACTGACCTACGTGATCGGTGCAGAGCAGGACTGGAAACTTATCGGAGCAGAACGGAGGCTGCAGGACCTGGGAAGGTGAAGGACTTTCTGCCCGAGTAACTTCAGGACCTTTCAGATCATCTGACTAATCATGTGCCCGATCACATGACCAAAGTGTTTCAGAGACTGTGGAACAAAAGGCGCCTAGGGTCTTACCAGATATAAAGCGATAATATATAATTAAGTTCACTCACCTATAGGGGTTGTGAAAGGTCACAATTCCTATAATTGCATAGCAATGGTTGTAAACAGCTGCAGCCCCCCATTCATGTAGGATGAAGTATAGGAAGGAAAATTGGGGCTTGTGCCGCACTTATCACCAATTCAAACCAATTAATAAATCCAAGTCTTTATTTGTATTAGCTAGGCAGGTCTACGCGTTTCAGGGTTCACAGCCCCCTTCCTCAGGACAGTATAGCAGTGACACGGAGGGCGTGTGCGATGGGTGACGTGGCCGTACGAGCCTAAGCGCATTGGATATAGTGGCTATAGTGGCGGTCACATGACCGTCACTATGACTACATAAAGGTCTTGTCAGGTTACAGGTACAGTACACACTTCCCCATGAATAAGTGGCTATAACCAACGTGAAACGCACATCGGGGTTCTCCACATGGAGATTGTCTTCTACCCAGCACTGTTGCTGGCACTGGCACTTTAGCAGGTATATTTTGTCTCCTCTACGTCCTAATTGATATTTTGACTGAAACACTGTTTTGCTCATGCTGGCAAAATATGCCTCAATGGACATTATACATGAGGTCTGATATACCCCCAGTGTTGGCAATGTGCAATACCCACTGCATCTATATTTTATGTGTCTGTGTATTTTATGTCTTTGTTTATCTGCTTCAAGTGTTGGATTTGACACATTGTCGGTATCCATGTATTGTGTACCCATTGTAACAAATTTTGGTATGTTTATACATGTATTTTAACCACACTATTATAGGTTCTATTGTTTAACCTATTTTTAATCATGCTTTAATAAAGGTTTTGTACAGATTTTTGACCTTCTTTGACCTCTCCTTTGTTCTTAACCTTGGTGAGTACATAAGGGAAAGATGCATGCAGCATCTAAATAGTAACACATTAGAATCTAAGGTGTTACTAATGTGTTACCTAAGTGTGAAACTCATTAAAAGCACAAATAAACACAACAATCAGAGATACATGACATACTAGGAAAGGGCAGATGAGTTTATACAAAACATACAAAGAGCAAGAGGAAAAATGTTGCATTGGAAATCAATAATGGAGCGTAATTTCATTTTTAAGATTTAAACCAAAAGGTGTTTGGGAACCTAAAGAAAAAACCCAAAACGCCTCTCTATTCCGCAAAGTCTGTTCACAGTCACCTCTACGACCATGTTTTTTTATGTTTTCTATGGCATATATCTGGAAATTACTTGTATTGCTTTTATGGCAATTAATAAAATGTTTTGCTGCATTAGATATATTTCTGTCAGAGGTGTAAATGCTCCTATATATTTCAAATTACATTGTCTACATGAGATGATGTAAATGACAAAGTCTGAATTACAGTTATTATTATTATTTATTATTACAGCGCCATTTATTCCATGGCGCTTTACATGTGAAAGGGGTATACATAGTAGGGACAAGTACAATAATCATAAACAAAACAAGGCACAGACTGGTACTGGAGGAGAGAAGACTGACACGCCTGCGCCGGGGCTCTGGGGTGACTCGTTACCGGGCCGCGGTTCTGTTTCTGGGATGCTGCGGTGGCAAGGCCCGGCTCTGTGACCCCAGCGTTGTCAATTAAAGTGAATATGACATCATGGAGGCCTCTCCATCTTAAAAAAGCAACTATACCGTGCGAACGCGCGTCGATGAAGACCAGGTTCCTATCTGGGGATTTCCATGTTTGTGGGAACTCACCTTTTATGGTCTCTCCACTGTCTTACCTAAGGTATATTCATTTTCTTTTTTTTTTTTTTTAATTTAAAATTTTTATTGAATTTTCATAAGCATACAGTAAAAGAGCATGGGACCATGTAATGATAGATAGTTTTCATCAAACATCTGGACAAAATTAAACTGTCATAGGAGTCATAATGGATTATAGGTCATTACGGTAACACATGGATCCTCATTTTAAACCGTAGAAACCAGTAACACAGGGAGGAAAGACAGGGGAGAATAGCAGTCATGAGATGTAGGAAAGATAGCGTAAGTCGGAGAGAAAGGAGGAAAAATAGAAAGTAGAGCGCGGTGACCGGGGCTAATACACTGTCCGCTGGACCAAGGCCATTCGAAAAGATGATGTGTGTCGTCTGAAGAAGAGAGGGGGCCGGGGTGCTTGTTCCTCAGGAGTTACATTAGATCCAAAAATTTTTTACTAGACAGAAAAGATTCCCACTGGGACCATTTGGTGGCTGTCTCCACTGTCTGCCCGCGTGACTGGGCCATCACCACCTCCATACGGTGGATCACATTAACCTCCATTACCCACTCTTCCAACGAAGGGGGAGCAGAGTCCTTCCATCGTCGTGGGATCACTGTCTTGGCTGCCTGGAGAAGATGGCCTAGGATAGAATTTTTATAGACCTTTTCGGATACATTAAAGATGTACAATAATACCGCCTCTGGGCGACTCGGGACCGGAACCCCGGTAACCTCATGAATGGCCGCCAGTATTTTATTCCAAAAGGCCGACAAGCTCGGGCAGTACCACCAGATATGCGCCATAGTGCCCCCCTGCGCTCCACAGCGCCAGCACGTGTCAGGAATTTCGGGATACCATGCATGAAGAGATGCTGGGACCCTATACCATCTAGAAAGTATTTTATAGCTGGTTTCTTGCATCCTGGTGGCCACCACGGACCTGTGGGTCAAACGGAAACAACGTTTCCACTGATTCTCAGGGAAAGTCTGGCCGAGCTCCGCCTCCCATGCCGCACAGAAGCGGGGGGGAGACGTCTCCGCCGCGTTCGTCATACATTTGTACACCTTTGAGATTGCATGGCGTGCATCAGAGGACCCACTACAAAGGTTTTCAAAAGGCGTTTGGGGCAAGTGGTGGGCTCTGTCAATGTCCTGGGAGGTTATGAAATGTTTGAGCTGGGCATATTCAAAGTGGAACCGCAGTTTGAAGTTGCGGTTCTCTACAATCTCCCGGAGCGGAAGGAGGGATCCTCCCGAAGCTACCTGGTTTAATCTTAGGGGGTTTAGCTTCGTGCGTCCCAGAAAGTTGTTAGACGACGCTCCCGGTAGAAACTCCGGGTTGTCAGTTAGTGGCATAAGGGGTCCCCTAGGCTGGATCATGAGGTTGCGTGATGATATAGAGTGTATCGTTCGTAGTGTTTGTTTGGTACTATAGGACATCTCAATTTTATGCTTGGTGAGGAGGGGCCAGGTCCACGGCAAGGTCGATGTCGATAAAGGGCACAGATCCTGTGCCAGGCAGACCCAGAGCTTAGACCTAGAGCAGTGCAAAAGGTCCAAGACCCTGGCATAAGCGGCTGCCATATAATATCGCCTACAATCGGGCAGACCTGCTCCCCCCGCGATTTTGGTCCTGGTTAAGACGCTGCATCTCAAGCGAGCACGTTTTTTGGACCAGACAAATTGGTTAAATATGCGTTGTATCTTGGCCCAATATGTTGCCGGGATATATACCGGAACCGTCTGGACCAGGTACAGTAATCGCGGCAGGGCGGTCATCCTGAGAGCGCCAATCCTGCCAAACCACGAAAGAGTGCCTTTTTGCCATGAGGCTAGGTCTCCCTCGAGTCTTGTCAGAAAAGTTTGATAGTTTAATTGAAAGAGCCTATTCAGGTCGGAGGGAATCTTTATGCCCAGGTATTCAATGCTACCATGGGATGGCCATTTAAAGGGAAAGCTTGGTTTTAGGGCGTTTACCATTGTGTGGGGCAGAGAGATATTCAGCGCCTCCGACTTGTCAAAATTGATTTTGAAGTTGGACCATTTACTAAAGCGGTTTAGCTCCACTAGCAGGGACGGGAGGGATGTAAGAGGGTTACATAAATAAATAAGGAGATCATCGGCAAACGCGGCACATTTATGTTCCCGGTTGGCAACCCGAATGCCCTGAATATCCGGGTTAGCCCTAATGGCCGACAGTAAGTGTTCCATTACTAATACGTATAATAAAGGTGATAGGGGGCATCCTTGCCGGGTCCCATTCCGGATGGGGAAGGGCCTCGACAGAGTGCCATTAATCTTAATGTATGCAGTCGGAGAGTGATATAAAGCCATAATCTTAGAGGAGCAAATGGGTCCCAGGCCCATATGCTCCAATGTCTGTGAGAGTGACTGCCATGAGACTCTGTCGAAGGCCTTCTCAGCATCCAAAGATAACAACATCAAGGAGAGTTTTTTAGTGTGCGCATGTTGGATTAGGTCTAAGGTCTTTATAGTATTGTCCCTAGCTTCTCTGCCCTGGACAAACCCGACCTGGTCTGGATGGATCAGGTCAGGAAGCAAAGGGCCCAGTCTATTTGCCAAAAGCTTGGCATAGATTTTTAAATCTACATTAAGGAGTGATATCGGTCTGAAACTGCTACATATTGTGGGGTCCTTTCCGGCCTTACGAATCAGAGAAATATGGGCCGTGGTTGAATGGGGCGGGAAAGGGACCGAGTCCGAGATTGAGTTGAAAGAGAGGAGCATTAAGGGTGCTAACTGTTCCGAGAAGGCTTTATAAAATTTAGCGGGGAATCCGTCAGGTCCAGGACTCTTATTACCCGGTGTATCACGGATCACCATCAACAATTCATTCAATAAAAATGGACTTTCCAGGTCCTCAATTGTGGAGCTACCAAGGCGCTTAAAGGGTGAGGGCATTGAGGGGCACTCGGCACTCGACTCAGAGGGTTCGACAGGTAAATTATATAGCTTGGAATAATAGTCATGAAACGTGTTGGAGATGTCGGGGGTGGCGTAGAGTAGTTCGTCACGTGAATTCTTGATGCAAGGTATAAGGGTGTGGGCTCTTCCCTCTCTCAACGCGTTGGCCAGTAACCTGCCCGGTTTATCTCCAAACTCATAAAACCTCCCTTTCCCTACCTGTATCAGGCGCTTATATGAGGAATCCAACAACTTTTTGACCTCCATCCTGGCCTGTAAAAGGGCCTGTAGGTTCGCGGCCGATAGTGCTCGTTTGTGGATAAGCTCACGTTCAGAGACCCTACGAAGGGCTGTTACTATATCCTGGGCCCGTTCTTTTTTGATTCGGGACCCATGCTTAATAAAAATACCTCGTATGACACATTTCAATGCTTCCCACTTATAAGTGGGGGCTGTGTCATCAGTTAAGTGGTCTGTTACGAACCCCGTGATAGAGGTCTGAACGTCGGAAACACAGAGCTCATCCAACAGCAACGACTCATTAAGCCGCCACGAACCCCTGGGGGTCGAGAGGGAGGGTATCTCAATTGTACAATAGACCGGAGCATGGTCCGACCATAGTATGTTGTCCATCCCAGTGTGTCGAATCCAGGGGAGAGCGTTATGTTGTAAAAGTATATAGTCTATGCGACTGTATGAGTCTTGAGTGTGGGAATAGAAACTATAATCTCTGTCGGACGGGTGTTTCAGTCTCCAGGTGTCGAACAGTTGAATACGCAATAGAGCTTTTTTAATACGTTTGATTGTGCTGTAAGCAATGTTAGATTTCCCCCTGGAGTTGTCCAATGTGGGGTCGAGGGTGACATTGAGGTCGCCACATAGAACCACTGTACCCTGTATCAGAGGGACCGCAACGTCTACCAGGCGGGTGACAAAGCTATCTTGCTTTTGGTTTGGGGCATATGCGTTAATGACTGTGAGTGTTTGATCCCCTACCTTCAGCGAGAGGATGATGTACCGTCCAAGACTATCAGTCGTACATTTTAGGATTTGATGTGGGAGGGATTTATGGATGGCTATCGCCACCCCTTTAGATCGGGAATCCGGGTTGTCTGAGGATACCCATGTCTGATAATACTTATTTTTGAAAATGGGGGCATGCCCTTGTTTGAAGTGGGTCTCCTGGAAACACACCATGCTCACCTTCTGTTTATGGAAGTGGTACAGGATCTGTGTTCGTTTCTCCGGAACATTGAGGCCCCTGGCGTTAAAAGAGGCAATAGTCAGGTCCGCCATCTATAAGAGAGTGTGACATTAAAGATACATGAGAGAGGGGATCGAACACGATCAGCCCGGCCGCCAAGAGAGGAAGGAGGGAGAGGGTTGAAAGAAGTAGAGTATAGCGAAGAAGAAGACAAAGAGAACATCAGAGCACAAAACCTTGTATAATAAACTAGATTCGAACAAACGTTCCTAGGGAACATATCCGCCTTTGCTTGGCAGGACAGGGGATCCCCACCTATTTGGGGAAAAAGGATGTCAGACATAGCAAAGCAAAACAGAACTCCGGATATACTAAAAATATTAAAGATAACCATAAGCACCGGCTAAGGTATTGATGGCTAATGTAATACGGGCAATGAATAGGTTTAAACGCAGCAGATGAAAGTCACTTAGTTGTAAATAACTGTAAATAACTGTGTATAGAATAAGTCATAAAGGTGCACACGGCCTCAGGGCTTCTCTATGTCGGGTATCGAGAGCGTCCTGCCCCACGGCCCCGTTCTCCTCTTGGAGGCAGGCCCCTATTGGGCCCCGGGAATGGGGTTGGTTTGGTGGATGTGATCCTTTCCCTGGGGGTCCAGGTCTGAAGCAGAGTAGTCGGCCAGGCCGCTATAGGGATTGTAGGTAGGCCCAGGCTCCTGATGAACGCCGGGAGGTCCTCCGGGGAGCGCAGGACCCGCCATTGAGAGTCTTTTTGCACCGCCAAGGAGAATGGGAACCCCCACCGGAACGGAAGTCCCTTTTCTTTCAAAACATCCAGAAGGGGCTTCAAAGTAGCACGTTGGGCTAGAGTGTGCCTGGAGAGATCTGGCATTATGCGGATGGCAGATCCATTGTATGACAAGTTTGGTTTCTTCCTGGCTGCCTGTAGAATAGCCTCCTTTGCTGCAAAGAAATGCACCCTACAGACCACATCTCTTGGGCGGGGATCATCCGGATCTGGGGGACGTAGAGCCCTATGTGCTCTATCGAGCTCTAGAGGGGCACCCGGCGGTTTCTTTAACAAGTTATTAAAAATGGAACGGAGGACGCCGGGGATGTCCGGAGCAGCTATAGACTCAGGAAGGCCTCTGATTCTTAAATTGTTCCTTCTATTTCTGTTCTCCTGATCATCAACGTGTTGTTGAAGGGCAAATAGCTGCTTAGACTGATTTTGTACTGTCTCTTGGATAGATTGTATGGAGACTTGTGAATTTGATTGCTGCTCAGTGAGGGTATCAACCCTATGGGTGAGTGAGGAAAGATCAGATCGCAGCTGGATAAATTCTTGCTTACATTCCGCCACCACTTGATTAGCCAGTGCTGCAATGTCATTCTTGGTGGGGATCGCTTGCAGCAGTGATCGCAGGTCTGCCAAGGACGCCGGGCGGTCCTCACTTGTCGAGGCTGCAGCGTAGGATATATTGGGGTATGCACTGAAAGAGTCCTGCACAACTGGACCGTATATCATTTGCTGTGTACTTTGGGGATTATTTATGCCGCTCCATGATGGTGACACGGTTACAAGACGAAGTGGGGCTGCCCCTGATACCATGGGCCCTTTATTCATGGGCATCAGTACACCCCCTTCCGGAACCCCGTCTGTGTCCCCCAGGCTCTCAGCCCAGGAGGATCCTGTGCACCAACTATTGGGTGAGGTGGGGGGTATTTCCATCTGGGGCGTCCCCCAGAACTCGGTGGCCGTCTCCCTGGATTCATGCAGTCCCCCTCCAGTCACTGGACCCCCCAGGGGTTGTGTGTCCCTTGGCCAGGAAGTGTGGCTTGTGTTGTTGTTGCCACTACTGATATGGGCCCTCGTCAGCAGGTCCCCCCTCCAGCCCTGCACTGGGGGCCTGTGATCAGGCAGTCTGTTAGGGGTATCTGCTGCTCCTGTCTGGGCCTCAGCCGCTCTACGTGGAGCCTGCTCTCCCTGAGTCTGAGGCTGGAGCGGTGACTCATCCCCTAAGCCTGACCTCGCGTGCAATCCACGGCCGCACGCCGATATCTCCCTGATCCCGCCGACACCAGCTGCGGGTGGGCTGCGAGGACTCACCGCTCCCATCGGCGATGCAGCGGCGCGTGAGGCAGGCGAGGTCGCGGCTGCGAGTGTCCCGTCTTCCAGCACCGGACCCTTGGGCTGCGGTTCAGGTAGGTGAGCGCCATCTTGGAATGGCGTCTGCAGCTTCACTAGTTCCCCCGCCGCAGGGCTTTGAATCTTGCTCACCGCTGCTGTGGGTCTCCCGGTGGGCCCTCTCGCATCATGGGGGATCTCAGCTGTGTCACCCTTCTCTCGGGTCCCCGAAGTTGCTGTATCCTCAGGCATCCGGACAGGGGCAGGATCCATTTCAGATTCTGCAGGCCGCAATTCCTGCTCCGGCTGCGAGGTTGCCCCCGATTCTTTGGAGCGGGTAAAGTAGGCTCCAATATTATTCAGGGGAGCAGGTGGCCGTCCTGGGGTGCAGGGCTTGCCCTTCTTGGCCGATGATTTGCCCATTTTATGTATAATAGCCGGCGTTATGGAGGATTATAAGCAGGAGCTCCAGAGAAACACGTCTTTACCCGGCCATGTCCAGCTCCGCCCCCAAGGTATATTCATTTTCATAGTCTCGGTATAACCTCTTGTCTATTATACATTTGTGACACATGTCATTTTGGTATATCACTTAAGTTAAGGTTATTCCTTGCACTTTATTATAACCTTCCCCCATTATATATGGGAGTTGGTGTGTGCAGGTTCTATTACAAATCCCTCCCCTGGGACCTACACTTTAGGCAGACGTCTTCAGAGTGTTTTTATAATTTTCTAGCCTGATACCTTGATCCTATTACTATATATTATTTGATTACCCTTTGTATCTTTGGTATTTCAATACAACTCTTTAAATACACTCTGAAACATTTGACTCTGTCCTAATGATTGAATTGTCAATTCCCCATGATATTTTTCTATGGTGACATTTTATTTGTTTTTAATTTTGTCTTTTATTGTGTTTTTTCCTAATAAATTTTCAATGTTTTGCACATATACTCAGTGTTCTCCTCATTCGTTTAATATTCTCTGTGAGTAGTGCTGTCGGAGATTTTAGCTCATTGAGGCCAATCTCTGGCTAACCTGTAATGGTTCATATGTTGAGAATTTTGCTCATGATATGTTTAGGATCATTGTCTTGTTGGAAGACAAATCTCCGTACCAGTCTCAGGTCTTTTGCAGACTCCAACAGGTTTTCTTCAAGAATGGTCCTGTTTTTGGCTCCATCCATCTTCCCATCAATTTTAGCCATCTTCCCTGTCCCTGCTAAAGAAAAGCAGGCCCAAACCATGATACTGCCACCACCATGATTGACAGTGGGGATTATGTGCTCAGGGTGATGAGCTGTGTTGCTTTTAAGTCAAACATATCGTTTGGCATTGTGCCCAAATAGTTTGATTTTGGTTTCATCTGACCAGAGCACCTTTTGCACATGTTTGGTGTGTCTCCCAGGTGGCTTGTGGCAAACTGTAAATGACACTTTTTATGGATATCTTTGAGAAATGGCTTTCTCCTTGCCACTCTTCCATAAAAGCCAAATTTGTGCAGTGTACGACTGATTGTTATCCTATGGACAGACTCTCCCACCTCAGCTGTAGATCTGTGCAGTTCATCCAGAGTGATCATGGGTCTCTTGGCTGCATCTCTGATCATTCCTTGTTTGAGATGAAAGTTTGGATGGACGGCCGGGTCTTGGGAGATTTGCAGTGGTATGATACTCCTTCCATTTCAATATGATCACTTGCACAGTGCTCCTTGGGATGTTTAAGGTTTTGGAAATGTTTTTGTTACCAAATCTGGCTTTAAACTTCTCAACAACAGTATCATGGACCTGCCTGTTGTGTTCCTTGGTCTTCATGATGCTCTCTGCACTTTAAACAGAACACTAAGACTTTCACAGAGCAGGTGCATTTAAACGGAGACTTGATTACACACAGGTGACTTATATGTATCATCATCGGTCATTTAGGACAACATTGGATCATTCAGAGATCCTCAATGAACTTCTGTAGTGAGTTTGCTGCACTGAAAGTAAAGGGGACTAATAATATTGCACACCCTAATTTTCAGTTATTTATTTTTTTAAAAAGTTTAAAATAAGAACTAAATTTCATTCTACTTCACAATTGTGTTCCATTTGTTCATTCTTCACCATAACTTTAAAATTTTTATCTATATGTTTGAAGCCTGAAATGTGGAAAAAGGTTAAATTCAAGGGTGGGCCAAATACTTTCACAAGGCACTGTATAATAAAATATTTGTAAAAATGTGAGGAGTGTACTCACTTTTTTGATATACTGTGTATATTTATATATATACTAGCTGTAGTACCCGGGCGTTGCCCGGGATAGTAACTGTCTCTCTGTCAGTCTCTGTCTGTTTGTCTCTGTATGTCCCTGTCTGTCTGTTTCTGTGTGTCTGTCTCTGTCTGTCTCTCTCTGTCTGTCTCTGTCTGACTCTGTTTGACTCTGTCTGTCTCTGTGTGTCTGTCTCGCTATCTGTCTCTTTCCCTGTCTGTCTTTGTCTGTGTGTCTGTCTCTATACATATGTGTCTCTGTCTCTATCCATGTCTGTCTGTCTGTGTCTATCTCTATGTCTGTCTATGTCTATTTCTTTGTCTGTCTCTATTAGTCTCTCTGTCTGTCTCTCTTTATCTCGGTGTCTGTCTCTATCTCTGTGTCTGTCTCTCTCTGTGTCTGTCTCTCTCTATCTCTGTGTTTATCTGTCTCTCTGTGTCTGTCTCTCTCTATCTCTGTCTGTCTCTCTCTATCTCTGTCTGTCAGTCTCTTTCCCTGCCTGTCTCTTTCTCAGTCTGTCTGTTTCCTTGTCTGTCTCTTTCCCAGTCTGTCTGTTTCCAAGTCTGTCTCTTGCCCCATCTGTCTCTTTCCCTGTCTGTCTCGTTCCAGGTCTGTCTCTTTCCAGTTCTGTGTCTTTCCCCACCTGTCTCTTTCCCCGTCTGTCTCTGTCTTTTTCCCTATCTATTTCCCTGTCTCTGTCTCTTTCCCTGTCTTTTTCCTTGTCTCTGTCTCTTTCCCTGTCTCTGTCCCTGTATCTTTCCCTGTCTCTTTCCCTGTCTTTTTCCCTGTTTTTGTCGCTTTTCCTGTCTCTTTCCCTGTCTGTTTCTTTCCCTGTCTCTTTCCCTGTCTGTCTCTCTGTCTGTCTTATTCCCTGTCTGCCTGTCTCTTTTCCTGTCTATCTGTCTCTGTCTGTCATTGTCTGCCTCTTTCTCTTTGACTGTCTGTCTCTCTTTGTCTTTTTCCCTGTCTGTCTGTCTCTGTCTGACTCTCTCTCTCTGTCTCTTTCCCTGTATGCCTCTTACTCTGTCTGTGTCTATGTCTGTCTGTCTCTTTCTGTCTCTCTCTCTATCCATCTCCCCACCGACATCTTATTACCTCTCACATGAGCTTCTTATACTAACAATTTATTTTGTTCCTATAGCAACCACTCACAGCTGCTATTAATAACCTATAGCTCGCAGTTCCATTGACTTTAATGGAGGCATTTTTTTTGGAGAGTAACTGTAAAGCACAGAGTTAAATTTTCCTGTCAAAACATAGTCTATGACGTTCCCTGAGTCACATGGGGTGCCTGTGCAAAATTTTGTGATTGTACATGCGACAGTGCGGATTCCTTTAGTGGACATACACAGACACATGCACACACAGACACATACACTCAGCTTTATATATTAGATATACAGTGTGTGCCCGCGATAGTTACGGTCTCTCTATTTCTCTCACAGTCACCGTCTTTCTCGCTTTCTGTCTGTCTCTTTCTCTATCTGTCTGTCTCTCTGTCGCTTTCCCTGCCTTTCTCTATCTATTGTCTGTCTGTCTTTTTTCCCTGTCTGTCTCTTTTCCTGTCTGTCTTTTTATCTCTTTCCCTATCTGTCTCGCTATCTTTTTACCTATCTGTCTCTCTATGTCTTTCCCTGTCTGTCTGTCTCTCTCTGTGTTTGTCTTTCTCTTTCCCTGTCTGTCTCTTTCAATGTCTGTCTCTTTGTCTGTGTCTATCTGTGTCTGTTTGTTTCTTTGTCTGTCTGTCTCTGCCTGTCTGTATATTTCCCTGTCTGTCTCTTTCTGTCTCTTTGTCTGTCCCTGTCTCTCCATCTCTTTCCCTGTCTGTCTTTTTCCCTGTCTGTCTGCCTCTTTCCCTGTCTGTGTGTCTCTTTCCCTGTCTTTCTCTTTCTGTCTCTTTGTCTGTCCCTGTCTGTCTGTCTCTTTCCCTGTCTGTCTTTTTCCCTGTCTGTCTGCCTCTTTACCTGTCTGTGTGTCTCTTTCCCTGTCTGTCTCTTTATCTGTCTCTCTTTCCCTGTCTGTCTCTTTGTCTGTTTCTGCCTGTCTCTGTCTGTCTGTCTCTGCCTGTCTGTCTCTTTCCCTGTCTGTCTGTCTATTTCCATGTCTGTCTCTTTGTCTATTTCCCTGTCTCTTTCCCTGTCTCTTTCCCTGTCTGTCTCTTTGTCTATTTCCCTGTCTCTTTCCCTGTCTCTTTCCCTGTCTGTCTCTTTGTCTGTCTGTCTCTGCCTGTCTCTGTCTGTCTCTGCCTGTCTGTCTCTTTCCCTGTCTGTCTGTCTCTGCCTGTCTGTCTCTTTCCCTGTCTGTCTCTCTTTGTATGTCTGTCTCTTTCCTTGTCTTTCTGTCTATTTCCCTGTCTATTTCCTTGTCTCTTTCCCTGTCTCTTTGTCAGTCTGTCTGTCTGTCTGTGTCTTTCCCTGGCTGGATTGTGACACTCCAACATTCTTCTGAAGTTCTGGCTGCACTGTTGCTCTCAGCTCCATTGACTTTAATGGAGGCAGGTTTTTTGGCAAACAACTGTAAAGCGCGAAGTTAAAATTTCCCTTCAAAACAAATCAGTCAAATGGAGCGTATGTGCAAAATTTCGTGATTGCACATGTGACTGTCCGAACTCCTTTAGTGAACATACACACAGACATACCTACATGCATACATAAATACATACATACATATATACAGTACAGACCAAACGTTTGGACACACCTTCTTATTCAAAGAGTTTTCTTTATTTTCATGACTCTGAAAATTGTAGATTCACATTGAAGGCATCATAGCTATGAATTAACACATGTGGAATGAAATACTTAAAAAAGTGTGAAACAACTGAAAATATGTCTTATATTCTAGGTTCTTCAAAGTAGCCACCTTTTGCTGTGATTTCTATTTTGCACACTCTTGGCATTTTCTTGATGAGCTTCAAGAGGTAGTCACCGGAAATGGTCTTCCAATAGTCTTGAAGGAGTTCCCAGAGATGCTTAGCACTTGTTGGCCCTTTTGCCTTCACTCTGCAGTCCAGCTCACCCCAAACCATCTCAATTGGGTTCAGGTCTGGTGTCTGTGGAGGCCAGGTCATCTGGTGTAGCACCCCATCACTCTCTTTCTTAGTCAAATAGCCCTTACACAGCCTGGAGGTGTGTTTGGGGTCATTGTCCTGTTGAAAAATAAATGATGGTCCAACTAAACGCAAACCGGATGGAATAGCATGCCGCTGCAAGATGCTATGGTAACCATGCTGGTTCAGTATGCCTTCAATTTTGAATAAATCCCCAACAGTGTCACCAGCAAAGCACCCCCACACCATCACACCTCCTCCTCCATTCTTCAAGGTGGTGTCACGCTCCCCGGTGCCCGTGCCTTGTTCCCCGGTGCCCGTGCCACGCTCCCCGGTTCTCCTGCCTTGCTCCCCGGCTCCCCTGCCACGCTCCCCCGCTCCCGGACCTCGCTTCCCCGCTCCCGTGCCACGCTCCCCGGTCCCCCGCTCCTCAGCTTCCATGCTCCCTCACCTGCATCCTCCAGGCAACCCAGTCCCCGGTCCCGGCGCTCGTCTGCTGTCCTGAGCCGGCCCGGCACTCTTGCCTCCTGCACACCGCATCCTGCTCTGGCTTCTGGCACCCGGGCCTCGCGCATGCGCATTAGGGCGCGCGCGCGGTCATTGACCTTTTCTTAAAGGGCCAGCGTCCTCCAACAGGATATTGAAGATGCAGGTACAGGGTATATAGAGGGTTCCTTTCCAATTGGGCGGGGCCTGTTCTTCGTGTTTGCTAAGCTAGGAGTCAGGTCTCCCTGTGCCATTGTCTCGTACTTACCTATCTCTCTTGTAGAGTCGCTCCTGTCTCGCCAACCGGTCCTGACGATTCCAGAACCCCGAACGGTGACTGTCCGCCATCTCGTCAGTCCCTACCATCTCCGATCCCTGGATCCGTGTGGTGACCCACCTGCTCGCTCCGTTGGTTCCGGATTCTGCCTGACATCATCTCGGCCTCCAAACTTGAGCTCCGTCACCCGGACTGCCTTCAGAGACTCCGTGGTCCCAGGGACTTCTTCACTCCACTCCTCTGAACGGACTGTCCTGCTACCCGTAGTGCTCCAGCTACCGGGCACCTTGCCCTTGGTGAGGTGTTTAGCCCAGTGGATCCACCTCCTGGGCCTACCCATCCTCCTAGTCCTAACAGGTGGGAACCAGGCATATAGAGTCCATCCGTTCACCTTTTCTGCGCAGCACAAAGACATGGTGGTTAGATCCAAAGATCTCAAATTTGGACTCATCAGAACAAAGCACAGATTTTCACTGGTCTAATGTCCATTCCTTGTATTCTTTAGCCCACACAAGTCTCTTCTGCTTGTTGCCTGTCCTTAGCAGTGGTTTCCTAGCAGCTATTTTACCATGAAGACCTGCTGCACAAAGTCTCCTCTTAACAGTTGTTCTAGAGTTGTGTCTGCTGCTAGATCTCTGTGTGGCATTGACCTGGTCTCTTATCTGAGCTGCTGTTAACCTGCAATTTCTCAGGCTGGTAACTCAGATAAACCTATCCTCCGCAGTAGAGGTGACTCTTGGTCTTCCTATCCTGGGGCGGTCCTCATGTGAGCCAGTTTCTTTGTAGCATTTGATGTTTTTTGCCACTGCACTTGGGGACACTTTCAAAATTTTCCCAATTTTTCGGACTCACTGACCTTCATTTCTTAAAGTAATGATGGCCACTCGTTTTTCTTTAGTTAGCTGCTTTTTTTTCTTGCCATAATACAAATTCTGACAGTCTATTCAGTAGGACTATAAGCTGTGTATCCACCAGACTTCTGCACAACACAAATGATGGGCCCAACCCCATTTATAAGGCAAGAAATCCCACTTATTAAAACTGACAGGGCACACCTGTGAAGTGAAAACCATTTCCGGTGACTACCTCTTGAAGCTCATCAAGAGAATGCCAAGAGTGTGCAAAGCAGTAATGAAAGCAAAAGGTGGCTACTTTGAAGAACCTAGAAAATAAGACATATTTTCAGTTGTTTCACACTTTTTTCGTAAGTATTTCATTCCACATGTGCTAATTCATAGTTTTGATGCCTTCAATGTGAATCTACAATTTTCCGGTCATGAAGATAAAGAAAACTGTTTCAATGAGAAGGTGTGTCCAAACATTTGGTCTGTACTGTATATACACTCAGCTTTTTAAATATATATACAGTTAGGTCCAGAAATATTTGGACAGTGACACAAGTTTTGTTATTTTAGCTGTTTACAAAAACATGTTCAGAAATACAATTATATATATATATATATAATATGGGCTGAAAGTGCACACTCCCAGCTGCAATATGAGAGTTTTCACATCCAAATCGGAGAAAGGGTTTAGGAATCATAGCTCTGTAATGCATAGCCTCCTCATTTTCAAGGGACCAAAAGTAATTGGACAAGGGACTCTAAGGGCTGCAATTAACTCTGAAGGCGTCTCCCTCGTTAACCTGTAATCAATGAAGTAGTTAAAAGGTCTGGGGTTGATTACAGGTGTGTGGTTTTGCATTTGGAAGCTGTTGCTGTGACCAGACAACATGCGGTCTAAGGAACTCTCAATTGAGGTGAAGCAGAACATCCTGAGGCTGAAAAAAAAGAAAAAATCCATCAGAGAGATAGCAGACATGCTTGGAGTAGCAAAATCAACAGTCGGTTACATTCTGAGAAAAAAGGAATTGACTGGTGAGCTTGGGAACTCAAAAAGGCCTGGGCGTCCACGGATGACAACAGTGGTGGATGATCGCCGCATACTTTCTTTGGTGAAGAAGAACCCGTTCACAACATCAACTGAAGTCCAGAACACTCTCAGTGAAGTAGGTGTATCTGTCTCTAAGTCAACAGTAAAGAGAAGACTCCATGAAAGTAAATACAAAGGGTTCACATCTAGATGCAAACCATTCATCAATTCCAAAAATAGACAGGCCAGAGTTAAATTTGCTGAAAAACACCTCATGAAGCCAGCTCAGTTCTGGAAAAAGTATTCTATGGACAGATGAGACAAAGATCAACCTGTACAAGAATGATGGGAAGAAAAAAGTTTGGAGAAGAAAGGGAACGGCACATGATCCAAGGCACACCACATCCTCTGTAGAACATGGTGGAGGCAACGTGATGGCATGGGCATGCATGGCTTTCAATGGCACTGGGTCACTTGTGTTTATTGATGACATAACAGCAGACAAGAGTAGCCAGATGAATTCTGAAGTGTACCGGGATATACTTTCAGCCCAGATTCAGCCAAATGCCGCAAAGTTGATCGGATGGCGCTTCATAGTACAGATGGACAATGACCCCAAGCATACAGCCAAAGCTACCCAGGAGTTCATGAGTTCAAAAAAGTGGAACATTCTGCAATGGCCAAGTCAATCACCAGATCTTAACCCAATTGAGCATGCATTTCACTTGCTCAAATCCAGACTTAAGACGGAAAGACCCACAAACAAGCAAGACCTGAAGGCTGCGGCTGTAAAGGCCTGGCAAAGCATTAAGAAGGAGGAAACCCAGCGTTTGGTGATGTCCATGGGTTCCAGACTTAAGGCAGTGATTGCCTCCAAAGGATTCGCAACAAAATATTGAAAATAAAAAATTTTTTTTGGGGTTTGGTTTATTTGTCCAATTGCTTTTGACCTCCTAAAATGTGGAGTGTTTGTAAAGAAATGTGTACAATTCCTACAATTTCTATCAGATATTTTTATTCAAACCTTCAAATTAAACGTTACAATCTGCACTTGAATTCTGTTGTAGAGGTTTCATTTCAAATCCAATGTGGTGGCATGCAGAGGCCAACTCGCGAAAATTGTGTCACTGTCCAAATATTTCTGGACCTAACTGTATATATATATACATATATATACACATATATATATTTAAAAAAAAAAAAAATATATATATATATATATATATATGTATATATATTTATTTATAATATGCAGCTGGTTGCCATGAAAGGAGGGACCCCCCCACCCAGGCTATTAGTGTCTGCCATGCTTAGACTTGTATTGAAAAGTGACCTCCAGCTCGCACCATGAAACACTAGAGCGATTCGGCAGGTCACAACCTGCTAAAGACCGCTTGGAGAGACGCTGATAGAAGGTGAATGGGGCAGGGACCTTAGATTAGAAGCAGAACTCCAGAGCTGCAATAAATAAAATGCTGGAGTGGTGCTTTAACTATAGGAATGGACTTAAAGAAGAAGTCAGCACCTCTGTACCTACAGATATAAGGGCTACATTATCTGTGTTATAAGGACCGATCAGAAAATCCTCAGATCCTTCAGTTTTCCAGTATTTACCTGCTTATTTCATTTACTACTCGTCCTCTGATGATGATCACATTCCGTGATGTCACATGAGGTCACCATTGTGCTGTCACTGCCCGTGTGGTTCTAATGAGTGACGCTGCAGGCAGAGGCTCTGTTTGGAGTGGCTGACTGTGTACTACACAACAAGCGATATTCCTCCAGGCTAAAATGCGATTTGCAATTCTTCTATTTGTCAGTTTGCTATTAGCATCTGTGGATGGCGCGCCTATCACCACCGGCCGCCATGATTCCAGGGCTTTGATCCCTGCAGGTAAGTGCTTTACCAAATATTCACTCATTATGGGATTATTGTTAGTAACTGAGATAATACATTTCATGGAGGAATATTCATAAGTTACTTGTAATTTTAGGAGTCTTCTCGCATCATGTGTTCCCTATTCCAGGCCCTCAAACAAATTGTAAACTTGAATGGGGATTCATCTGTGTGATTTCATTAATACTTTTGGGGGAAATAATTACAAATGTTTGATTTTTAAGGAATGTCTCCACTTTTTGGGATTTACTATTATCCTGATCTGTTCAGTCCTAGAGTTCAGGCCCGCCATACTCATGAGACTAACGAGAGTCAAACTCGCCGATCTCAGCAGCGCTGCCCACAGTCCAATGTCCAATTTCCAAGTGTTGCTAATTTGGTCTCAGCTAAATAAGCCGGCCCCAGAGGGGTCTACCAGCGGCCTTCTTACAGAGAACATACAATAGGTGCGGTTGGCAGAGTAAGCGCTCCTGTGTATGGAGGAGTCCGGAGAAATATCTGCCAGCTGAACCTCTGGTGGACAGATATTTATTGTGTCTGCGTTCCCTTACTCAGAGGGATGGTCCTAGGTCTGGTTAAGTAAATTAGGTGCAAAATATAATGTATATATTAGTAGCTCTAAATATCTGACATGTTCTTGATCTTTTCTCCCTCTAGAATTCTATACTATGTTTGATATATCTGCTGCCGTTCTCTTCTTGTGTGGATTTTTCCTTGGTATCATCTGTACCATCTTATGTGGGTAAGTCTTATAATGATTTATGGGCTACACAGGAGCCTGTATAAGAAATATCACATCTTCAGGTTATCACACGATTCAGTAAAAGATATAATCTACTGTAGATGTTTGGTGACTCCTAAACTAAAGTCTGACCTGCTGGAAGCACAATGGACCTTTCTGTAAACTATTAAAAAAAAAAAATGCTAATTGTAAAAGATACCAAAAATTACTGCAGATAGGGCTAATAAAAAAAGATGATAAATCTGTCTTTATAAGAGTCTGCAGAACATAGATAGGGTTTATTTCAACAACTGACTTTTGTTTTTATCATTTTATAGACACCTGACTAAGAGTAAATTCTGGATACGGATTACAAGACGATATTCCACAGAAGCAGATAAAAAGAGTGGGGCTCATCCTAGCGGTAAGTACGGTCTGACAGTAATATCGGTGTCTATACAGAGACTTCTCGGTGACGCAGTCCACAGTGTAAAGTTGGATAATTACTCTAGTGACTTTCTGATCCGTCTCTTTCAAGACATGAAATATATTTAAAAGAGAAAATAATAAAAAAGTAAAAATAATTTCTTAGTAGATGTTGCAAGTGAATGTATCATAGACATAGAGGGAAGAATCTAGAAGAAACATATAGAAGTTTTTCCTTTTGTAATGCTGACTTCAATGTTCTGTTACAGGAGAAAAAGAGGATGAAACACCTATTATAAATGATGGTGCTCCTCCTGGACCCATGGATGACCACAGAGATGTCCCCATAAACAGCGACATCTCTACGTGTGGCCCCCATTATGTCACAATCAATATGGATCCATATGAAGATGTGATCGTCTCCTCTGACAGTAAGTTTTCCAGCTTTTATCATCTAATATAAAAAGCTGAGTGTATGTATGTGTGTATGTGTGTATGCCCGCTAAAGGAATTCGCACTGTCGCATGTACAATCACAAACTTTTGCACAGACACTCCATTTGACTCAGGGAACGTCATAAACTATGTTTTGAGGGGAAATCTTAACCCTGCACTTTACAGTTATTCGCCAAAAAACCTTCCTCCATTAAAATCAATGGAGCTGGGAGCCACAGTGCAGGCAGAACTTCAGAATGTGCAGCCATGCCCTTAAATGGAATGTTGGCATGTCACAATGCAGCCAGGGAAAGAAGCAGACAGGGAAAGAGGCAGACAGGGAAAGAGGCAGACAGGGAAAGAGACAGACAGGGAAAGAGACAGACAAGGAAAGAGACAGAGACAGGGAAAGAAACAGGGAAAGAGACAGACAGACAGGGAAAGAAACAGGGAAAGAGACAGACAGACAGGGAAAGACAGACAGGGAAACACAGGGAAAGAGACAGACTGGGAAAGAGGCAGACAGGGAAAGAGACAGACAGACAGGGAAAGAGACAGACAGACAGGGAAAGAGACAGACAGACAGGGAAAGAGACAGATAGACTGGGAAAGAGACAGACAGACCAGGAAAGAGACAGACAGGGAAAGAGACAAAGAGACAAACAGGGAAAGAGACAGACAGGGAAAGAGATAGAGACAGACAGGGAGAGAGACAGATACAGAGAGACAGACAGGGAAAAAGACAGACAGGGAAAAATACAGACAGGGAAAAAGAGACAGATAGGGAAAGAAACAGACAGAGAAAGAAACAGACAGAGAAAGAGACAGACAGAGAAAGAGACAGACAGGGAAAGAGACAGACTGGGAAAGAGACAGACAGGGAAAGAGAGAGACAGGGAAAGAGACAGACAGGGAAAGAAACAGACAGGGAAAAAGACAGACAGGGAAAGAGACAGATAGACAGGGAAAGAGACAGACAGACAGGGAAAGAGACAGACAGACAGGAAAAGTGACAGACAGGGAAAGACACAGACAGGGAAAGAGACAAAGAGACAAACAGGGAAAGAGACAGACAGGGAAACACAGGGAAAGAGACAGACAGGGAAAGAGATAGACAGAGACAGACAGGGAGAGAGACAGATACAGAGAGACAGGGAAAGAGATAGAGAGACAGACAGGGAAAAAGACAGACAGGGAAAAAGACAGTCAGGGAAAAAGAGACAGACAGGGAAAGAGACAGCCAGAGAAAGAGACAGACAGAGAAAGAGACAGACAGAGAAAGAGACAGACAGGGAAAGAGACAGACAGGGAAAGAGACAGACAGGGAAAGAGACAGAGACAGGTAAAACAAAAAGACAGGGAAAGAGACAGATAGATAGATAGGGAAAGAGACAGACAGGGAAAGAGACAAACAGATCAGGAAAGAGACAGACCAGGATAGAGACAGACAGACAGGGAAAGAGGCAGGGAAACACAGGGAAAGAGACTGACATGGAAAGAGACAGACAGAGACAGACAGGGAAAGAGACACACAGAGACAGTGAAAGAGACAGATACAGAGAGACAGGGAAAGAGATAGAGAGACAGACAGGGAGAGAGATAGAGAGACAGACAGGGCAAAAGACAGACAGAGAAAGAGACAGACAGACAAAGAGATAGAGAGAGACAGACAGACACAGAGAGAGACAGACAGAGACTGGAAGAGAAACAGAGAGACAGTTACTATCCTGGGTAATGTCGGGTGCTACGGCTAGTGTACTATAACGTGTATTTAACAAAGAAAAGCTTCCAAATACAAATTATTTCTAAAAGGAGCATGTCGGTGAATAAAACCCAATACAAAACTGTAATTCTGAGAGTTTGGTCCCTCTATTTTCATAATTAACTTGACCATTAAGAGATGATAAAACCTGTATAATGTTTAGATTTTTAAGAAACATATAAAACTTTAATATTATTAATGCTAATTTCAATGTTCTGTGTTACAGAAGAACAAGAGGATGACATCACTAATGTAAATGATGATGGACTGATGGCCAAAACAAGAGATGTCATAGAAAAAAACAACATCTCTACACTTGGCCCCCATTATGTCATAACTGATACTGACCCATATGAGGATGTGACCATCGCCTCTGACAGTAAGTTCTCGGGATTATATAAGGTGTTTAACAGAAAGAAAATGGGCAATTAAAAAAGTCTCTAAAAGAGGTGTTTAATCTCTATACATAGAATGCATACTGGGAAAGAGACAGACAGACAGGGAAAGACAGACAGGGAAACACAGGGAAAGAGATAGACAGGGAAAGGGGCAGACAGGGAAAGAGACAGACAGGGAAAGAGACAGACAGGGAAAGAGACAGACAGGGAAAGAGACAGAGAAATAGATAGACAGACAGGGAAAGAAACAGATCGGGAAAGAGACAGACAGACAGGGAAAGAGACAGACCAGGAAAGAGACAGACAGCCAGGGAATGAGACAGACAGGGAAAGAGATAGATAGACAGGGAAAGAGACAGACAAAATGACAGACAATGAAAGAGACAGACAGGGAAAGAGATACAATGAAAGAGACAGACAGGGAAAGAGACAGACAGGGAAAGAGACAGACAGACCAGGAAAGAGACAGACAGACAGGGAAAGATACAAAGAGACAAACAGGGAAAGAGACAGACAGGGAAACACAGGGAAAGAGACAGACAGGAAAAGAGATAGAGACAGACAGGGAGAGAGACAGATACAGAGAGACAGGGAATGAGATAGAGAGACAGAGAGGGAAAAAGACAGACAGGGAAAAAGAGACAGACAGGGAAAGAGACAGACAGAGAAAGAGACAGACAGAGAAAGAGACAGATAGGGAAAAAGACAGACAGAGAAAAAGAGACAGACAGGGAAAGAGACAGACAGGGAAAGAGACAGACAGGGAAAGCGACAGACAGGGAAAGAGACAGACAGAAAGGGAAAGAAACAGAGACAGGGAAAAAGACAGACAGACATGGAAAGAGACAGACAGGGAAAGACACAGACAGGGAAAGACACAGACAGGGAAAGAGACAAAGAGACAAACAGTGAAAGAGACAGACAGGGAAAGAGATAGACAGAGACAGACAGGGAGAGAGACAGATACAGAGAGACAGGGAAAGATATAGAGAGACAGACAGGGAAAAATACAGACAGGGAAAAAGTGACAGACAGGGAAAAAGTGACAGACAGGGAAAGAGACAGACAGGGAAAGAGACAGACAGGGAAAGAGACAGACAGGGAAAGAGACAGACAGACAGACATGGATAGAAACAGAGACAGGGAAAAAGACAGACAGGGAAAGCGACAGACAGACAGGAAAAGAGACAAACAGATCAGGAAAGCGACAGAAAGATCAGGAAAGAGACAGACAGACCGGGATAGAGACAGACAGACCGGGATAGAGACAGACAGACAGGGAAAGAGGCAGGGAAACACAGGGAAAGAGACTGACATGGAAAGAGACAGACAAAGACAGACAGGGAAAGAGACAGACAGAGACAGACAGGGAAAGAGACACACAGAGACAGTGAAAGAGACAGATACAGAGAGACAGGGAAAGAGATAGAGAGACAGACAGGGAGAGAGATAGAGAGACAGACAGGGCAAAAGACAGACAGAGAAAGAGTCAGACAGACAAAGAGATAGAGACAGACAGACAGACACAGAGAGAGACAGACAGAGACTGGAAGAGAAACAGAGAGACAGTTACTATCCCGGGTAATGCCGGGTGCTACGGCTAGTGTACTATAACGTGTATTTAACAAAGAAAAGATTCCAAATACAAATTATTTCTAAAAGGAGCATGTCGGTGAACAAAACCCAATACAAAACTGTAATTCTGAGGGTTTGGTCCCTCTATTTTCATAATTAACTGGACCATTAAGAGATGATAAAACCTGTATAATGTTTAGATTTTTAAGAAACATATAAAACTTTAATATTATTAATACTAATTTCAATGTTCTGTGTTACAGAAAAACAAGAGGATGACATCACTAATGTAAATGATGATGGACTGATGGCCAAAACAAGAGATGTCATCGAAAAAAACATCTCTACGCTTGGCCCCCATTATGTCATAACTGATATTGACCCATATGAGGATGTGACCATCGCCTCTGACAGTAAGTTCTCGGGATTATATAAGGTGTTTAACAGAAAGAAAATGGCCAATTAAAAAAGTCTCTAAAAGAGGTGTTTAAACTCTATACATAGAATGCACGCTGGTGGTTTATTCTTTCTGTTTTCATACTTTACTGTTCTATTTAAGCATTACAAAACTTATATAATAATATATAATATTAATATTCTTTTTTTAAAATTTAGCAACTGTAGTGGTGCAGTAAGTCCAAGTCTCCTGCCCCGTGTGCCATTCACATTTGCTGCCATTTTCATCTTCTATCACCGGCACTCCGGTCGGTCTTCTGTGATTTGTGACCTGCTGACAGCTCCAGTGTTTCATGGGGGTGCCCGGAGGTCACAACTCAATACAAGTCTATTAGAGCCTGATTCTGGCCTTGCTCCGGCTCTCATAGAGATGCTTTGGGAGCTTGTGACGTAGCGTCTGACTTCTGCCCAGTCAGAAGTTACAGTCACAAGATGACGAGTGGGACCTGAGTGGCGCTGAAAATGCATGAAAAAAAAGGTGAGTATAAGAACGGGCAATCGGCGACTAAGATTTAATGCCTCACTCCTGCACTGAAAGAGAAACAAACGCTGGGGTGCTGCTTTAACAAACATATAGAACTTATTTAACATATTTTAGAAATGCTAATTTCAATGTTTTATGTTACAGAAGAACAAGAGGATGGAATCAAAAAAGTAACTGATGATGCTCCTCATGGACCGATGGATGAAAAGAGAGATGTCTTTGAAGATATCGACCTCTCTACGCCTGGCCCTTTTTGTGTGATCATCAATAATGACCTAGATGAGGATGTGATCATTGCCTCTAACAGTACGTTCTTAGGTTTTAATATCAAGTATTTAATAGAGAAACTGATATATTTATTTAAATATATATTTAATCAATATCTAAAAGATTAACTGGTGGTAGATCATTTTATTTTCATAGTTAGGTATAAGGGTTATAAAATCTGTATAATACTAATATTCTTTAACAAATATATAGAAACTTTAATTTTATTAATGATATTTTCAATCTTACACCTTACAGAAGAACAAGAGGATGAAATAAATATTGCAAATGATGATGTTTCTCATGGATCGATGGCAGAAAAGAGAGAGGTCCTCGAAAACCTCAACAGCTCTACGCCTGGTCCTGGTTATATAGTCATCAATATGGACATAGATGAGGATGAGATCATCTCGTCTGACAGTAAGTTCATTTTTTCTTCTTGTTGATAAGCAGATTGTTTAGTACCTTTAATATTATCTGTTCTTCTAATTTACATAAGTCACATAAGTTAAAATCTAAAATCAATATATTTTCGAATTGCAGTTAGAGCAACTTCCTATTGTCCTAGTATCTCTGAACAGAGTAGAATCAATGTCCATTAATGATCTAATCTTATACACATTGTCTGTTACAGAACAAGAGGACAGAGAACAGACTCCACCTTCTCCTCTGAATCCTCCGCTGTTGACTACTCCTCCGCCTCCTCAAGATTTTGACAAATATCTTGGCCTGGGCAAATACATTGCGACAGCTAAAGGCTCCATGACATTTGCCTGTCAGGAGCTTCTGGCCTTTTTTGGTCAAAACCAAATGTAAGTTCTTAGAGCTTCTATGTTTTATGATATATATTATGTTTTAGTATTAAAAGTATTAATAATTAGAAATTGGGCACTAACGACCTAAACGATGGAAGCATTATTTTTCTTTATGCTGTGAGCTAAGACTTTCCGGCTACGTGAGAATCGGTTGTTGTCATTCTCGAATCACAAATATGATAAAGAATAATATAAATTATGTTTAAGAAATCACAATGGCTGATCATATGACTAACAAATTAAAAACACGAAGAAGAGTGGGTGAGCATGACCAAAACAATGAGATCAATATTTGGTTAAGATCACAATATCCATATACAGCAATACTAGCTTAAAATGGAAATGTACTAAATCAAAAGAGCTGATTGCTTAATAAAAAGTGCTCAATATCGGCAATCAATTTTACTACCAGATGCCATAAGCAAGTTCTTGTACCAGTACTAAGCCTTATTAATGCACAAAACTAATAACAAAAAGTCATGTCAGGGCTAAGTATGTTTAGACATGCTGTAGTAGCAAAAATGTGAGGCCACCACTTCAACCCTTGCAGTTGTTTCGCCATAACAGCTTTTTCAAGGGGTTATAAAAAACAAGATGGAGCGTTGTATATGTACCATGAGTGAGGGATTGCTAGGAAGCTGTAATCTGATCAAACAAGATAAAAAAAAATGGTGAAGGGTACTATTCCCATCACTTATAGGGTGTACAACATACCTGAATATAGACATTAAATAATGCCCACTATATATTACATAATGCTGTATTACATATAATCTAGAGACAATGGATGACATTATTCTGTTGCCCCAACCATTATATTCTGTGTTCATGTACTTATAATAATCTTTACTGTTTTGCTGATTTTCTAACCTATATATTACAGGTGAGGAAGAGCGGCGTCTCGCTGTGTTCCCACAAAGAACATGGGATCCAGCTGGAGATGACAAATTTACACCAACAAAAAGTGGCAGATTCCGGGCTCGGTCTCTGACCCAAACCATTGAATACGACAATTACTGGACTTTACGCAGCTAGACGCACTTACAGAATATGTAAGATACCTACTGCACCACGAGGCAGATTCCGGGCTCGGTCTCTGTTCTCTTCACCGGATACTACATTTACTGGACTTTCCGCAGCTAGATGCACTCACAGATCATGTGAGATACCTACTGCACCATGAGGCAGATTCCGGGCTCGGTCTCTGGTCTCTTCACCGGATACTACATTTACTGGACTTTCCGCAGCTAGACGCACTCACAGAATATGTGAGTTACCTACTGCACCACGAGGCAGATTCCGGGCTCGGTCTCTGTTCTCTTCACCGGATACTACGTTTACTGGATTTTCTGCAGCTAGACGCACTCACAGATCATGTGAGATACCTACTGTACCATGAGGCAGATTCCGGGCTCGGTCTCTGTTCTCTTCACCGGATACTACGTTTACTGGATTGTCTGCAGCTAGACGCACTCACAGATCATGTGAGATACCTACTGCACCATGAGGCAGATTCCGGGCTCGGTCTCTGTTCTCATCAGTGGATAAAATTATTGAAGGACTTTCTGCAGCTAGATATAATCCCAAATAGAGTGACTTACCTGCTGCACCATGAGACAGATTCCGGGCTCGGTCTCTGTTCTCATCAATGACCATCTACAGCCTAAGGGAAGGGCAGTCCTTCAGTCAAGGTTCCCTAGAGGTTTCCTCCACTGGGGGTTTTTCCTCTCCTGAGTACTGAAGGCCGACTCTTTGTGAGTCCCATGGCCCTTTATCATCCTTAACATCGGGGCACTTTTTAATAATATTGCCATGACTTCTAATGGGAACTTCTACATTACCCATCTTGAATGAAATTAATAAAGAAGTCAGTGGATAAAATGTTGCAGTGTATCTGAGCTTTTGTTACTCTTTACAATACAGCAGAGTGTACACATCACTGAGGAGAGAATATTTTATGTAGTCATTAAACACATGGAGGCTTATAGTTGCCACACATTTTAGGTTACTCGTTAATCGTGCACATCTTCTTTGGACTGTTTCACAATGAGACTGAGACCTACACTTTGACCAGGACCTTTATGTCACTGCACATCATACCACTATGGTGCACATCATGACATCACAACTTAATGACTTGCATCGCCCAGGTCTAGTTATTGCTTTTGGAGATGCATATCCGTGATCACGGCCCAAAAAAACATCAGAGGCCTGGTCAAGCTGGAAATTCCAACCCAGGGTGAAGAAGACACAAGATGGCTGCAAGTGGAGGAAGATTAAGTAAATCTGTGGCTGCACCTGGCAGACAAATTGCTCAATTCGTGTGATGCAAATTGCAAAAAATCTTCACTTTGAAGAATACAACATTTTTGTACAATAGAAGTTGAATTCTTTCATCTCTATTAAGAGTCTTTAGTAAGGATTAGCAGACCCATGGATATTCGAGTTCACCAAACTTCCACGGACTGAAAGAAAGTTTGGTTCAGGAACTGATGTTGACTCCCGACAACGAACCCCATACAAGTCAATGGGGACCAGAAGCTCTGTGCTGTAAAATGTTTGTAGTAAGGGTTAAGGGGCTGAAAAAGGAAGCTAAATAGGATAAGAGCAGGAGAATTGCCCTGCAAACAAATGTACATAGGCAAATGACTTAACCCCTTAACGACCCATGACGTACTGGGTACGTCATGGATCGTGTGCCAGTAAGCCCCGCCCCCTGCCGCCGGCAGGCGGCGGCGTTCCGCGCACATATCAGCTGTTATCAACAGCTGACATGTGTGCCTGCTAGCTGCGACTGGAATCGCTTCCACCTGCGGCCATTAACCCCTTACATTTCGCTGCCAAAATCTTGGCAGCGATATGTATATGGGCGCCGCCATGACAGTCACTTACCCCGCCCCCACCGGAAGTCACGTGACATGATCACGTGACTTTCGGCGGTTGCCATGGTAGCACAGGGTCATGTGATGACGCCTGTAGCTAACATGACTCACTTCCTCTCAATGCCGGAATACAGCCGGCATTGAAAGTGAAGCAGCAAATCTGCAGTTCTCAGCTCTGTAGCTGAGATCTGCAGATAGTGCAAAGCGATCGGATTGCTGATCGCTATAGCCCCCTAGGGGGACTAGTAAAATAAAAAAAAAAAGTAAAAAAAAAAGTTTTAAAAAATTAAAAAAAAATAAAAAAACCTAAAATTTCAAATCACCCCCCTTTCACCCCATTGAAAATTAAAGGGTTAAAAAAATAAAAAATACACACATATTTGGTATCGCCATGTTCAGAAATGCCTGATCTATCAAAATATAAAATCAATAAATCTGATCAGTAAACAGCGTAGCGGCAAAAAAATTCCAAACGCCAAAATTACGTTTTTTGGTCGCCGCAAATTTTACGCAAAATGCAATAACAGGCGATCAAAGCGTAGCATCTGCTCAAAAATAGTACCGTTAAAAACGTCAGGTCGAGATGCAAAAAATAAGCCATCACTGAGCCTCAGATCCTGAAAAATGAGAACGCTACGGGTTTTGGAAAATGGCGCAAAACGTGCGCCACGTTTTTTGGACAAGCTTGTGAATTTTTTTTAACCCCTTAGATACAAGTAAACCTATACATTTTGGTGTCTACAAACTCGCACCGACCTGAGGCATCACATAGATACCTCAGTTTTACCATATAGGGAACACAGTGAATAAAATATCCCAAAAACTATTGTACGATCACACTTTTTTTGCAATTTTTCCGCACTTGGAATTTTTTTGCCGTTTTCCAGTACACTATATGGTAAAACTTATGGTTTCATTTAAAAGTACAACTCGTCCCGCAAAAAACAAGCCCTCATATGGCAAGATTGATGGAAAAATAAAAAAGTTACGCCTCTCGGAAGAAGGGGAGCAAAAAACAAAAATGCAAAAACGGAAAGTGCCCGGGGGCTGAAGGGGTTAAAGGGCTTCTGTCACCCTAGTAATTATGGTAACATAGCATGTAAATGAAGAAACAAAAAATTTTAACAGTGACCGAACAGACACCTATTTGTTGATTGATAACAGTCCACAGCTTCTGTGTGGTGTGGGATTTGTCCACCAGACAGATGAGTTTCAGAACAGGCTTCTGTCTTTTTTCATGGCTGTGCTGAAGTTGGGGGTGCTGATCTTAGGGTGCGTGCCCACGATCAGTGTTTGTAGCATTTTGGATGCAGCGTTGTTTTGCTGCATCCAAAACGCTGCGTTATACAGTACAAGCATAGTGGTCAGGATTTCTAGAAATCCCGTGCCCACTGTGCTTGTTTTTTCAGCAGCAAACATTGACCTGTGGTGCTTCTTTCCAAGCCATACTGTGGTGCCCCTGAGCCTTCAGGCACCACAAGGTACTGCACCTCCATTAGAGTGTAGTACTTATCCTGGTTCCAGGGAAGGTCGGTACCAGTTTCCTCTCACACAAACATATATTACCAGTGGGTTGCCCTCTCCAATGGGGACCGGACCAGAGTCAGGTCACAGTAGGGGGTCACTACAGCAGTTAGGTTTACAGGACGCCACCGTACCAGGGGCTCCCCGATCCACTGGAACTTGGGACTCAGGATCAGAGACCAGCAACCACTAGGGGGAGTCAGAAGTACACAGTGGGAGAGTAGGTTGACCTAGTGAGAGTAGTGAACCAGCCGGTAGCAGCGGCTGGGGGCAACAGCTCAGAATACACAACACAACTACAACAGAGAGAACAGCTACAGACATAGAGCAGAGCGGACGTGCCACGAGCAGCTCTGTGGGCCAAGGCATTCAACATGGTCCCTGGGGAGAAGCAGGCAGTTGCTTCCACAGGACTGGCGCTGTCGGGGTCCAGAACCCTAGGGCAGGCATACTTCACGTTGTCTACCAACTTTGCAAGGGTAGCGGGAAAAAGCTAGAACAGTCACCAGACCTGTCCCACCGAGTCTGCAGCCAAATAGCATATACTGTAGAATCTGGGGCCGAGGTCTTCGGCCAGCTCCACATCGGAACTGTGCTATCAGCATACAGAACGAGAGACTTTACTGACACTGGGATCAAGTGCTTCACGCCACGGGGGTCTGATACTTAGCGAATCAGAGGAGGAAGAACCCATAGGCTGACATACACACCGGACTTGACTTTTCACTCATCCGGGATCAGCTGGAGCCCATCGTGGCGGAGAACGGTACTCTGGGGCAGCGCCTGAACTACTTGTGAGGTACAGACCTGGAACCAAAGACCCTGTCTCTGCCTCTCCCTTTCCGGCGCTGGCGCCCAGCACTGCTGCGCCAACGGGGACTACCACCACCCCTGTCCATCCTTCATCATGCTCCCCAGGGTAATCCCACTCTGCCTGTGGAGAGAGAAACCATCCCGGCTGCGACCTTCACTATCAGCACTGGAGAGCAGCACCCGCAGCGATGGCCCATCCCTGGCTGCGTACCACAGGTGGCGTCACATCATAAAAGAGTTTCCTAAGCGTCATTGCCACCCCCTTCCTACATTCTGCATCCCGTCCACCATCTTTCCTCCCTTCTGTACATCTTGGGGTCATGAAACCGGGCCCGGCCAGCCCGTGATGACGCAGAGCATCTGCACCCCCGGCCCGGCGATGTGTCGGGTGAAAACCCCCTCGACCCCGGCTTGTTATAGTAACATGTCAATTGTTTTCTGCGGATTCGCATGCGTCTTTCATAGGGAGAACACAAGCGAAAGACCGCAGCGCACTGAACCCTGATCGTGGATACGAGCAGCTGCGGTCTCCTGCATTCTCCTGTGGAGGACACTTGCAGACCCGCAGGTCAGGACCCGTTGCCTCCAGGATGCAGTGAGTCCTGATCGTAGGCACATACCCTTACTCTGACTGGATGAGGAGGAGGTGGAGGAAGTGGAGTAGGAGGAAGAGGCAACACTGACAGATGTTTCCACCGATCCTAGGTGCTGGTAGGACATGCGCTTGAACGTGTTTCGCCTCTGGCCCAGCTGCTACTACATTTTCTCTGTGGGCAATTAGGGAGATATAATGTTACTGCCCGTGCTTACTGGTCCCCGTATCCATGGTTATCTGGACCTTTCCATTAATGGTGTTGCGCAGTACACAACAGATTTGGTCCACAACATGTGTGTGCAGGGCAGGGAATTCAACGCGTGGAAAAGTGGTGGCGACTAGGGACAATGTACTGCGAAAACCCACCCACAGACTGGTCTCCATCAGCTGGAATGGCAGCATTTCAAAAGGCAAGCAATTTTGAAATGCAGTTATTCAAGGCCAGGGCTCGGGGTCGTATAGAGGGGTATTTCAGCTGTCTATCAAGGGTTAGGGGGATGGAGAACTGAACACTTCCATGGGAAGGTGGAAAGATGGTATAGGACGCTGCTGGTGGTGTAATGGTTACAAGCCCACGGGGTCTGAGGGGGTTACTCGTCACCGGGCCAGTGTTGGGGGGGTGGAATGTCACAGCGGCCAGGCCTGGTTCTGTGACCCCGGCGGAGTCAATAAAGATAGGGAGCTGGGGTGTATTTACAGAGGAGAGAGTTTGTATTCGTGACGCCACCTGTGGTATATGGCCAGTATAGGGGCCGCCGCTGCGTGAGGTATTCCCTGGGGCACATGGTAGTGCAGCTCGGTTGGTACAGCTCTCCACAGGCAGAGCTAGGCCCAGGGATATTGGGATTAGTAGTAGTCTATTAGATGAGCGCAGGGTTGGAGGCGATTGAAGAAAAGGAGTGACACAGGAATTGCGGTCAAAGTTCTTTACTCACTTTTGTATGTCCCTCAGGAGCACGACATGTCAGTGTCCACCTTTGGAGTGCTGGGGCTTTGCTGTGATGGGCTCCAGCCGCTCCCGAGTAGTCCGTAGGTCTAGACCGGTACACCTTTCTGTATGTTCGTCCCTGGTCGTCTTCCTGCGCTGACCTCTCCCGCCTGTCCTGTGCCAATGCGCACAGTGCCCTGAGCCGGTGTCCGCGGGCCCTATGGGGGTGAATAGCAGCTCGGTCCCCTGACCCTATGTGGCCACCTTCCAGCGGATTCATACTCGGGTTCTTCTTCGATACTTGAAGTATTCTAGGCTTCTGGTTTACTAGTAGAGCTCGTAGTTATTCTCTCCTAGTCTAGGGTCCAGTCCCCGTTCTTGCGGCCAAGTCCCTCCGCTCGGCTGGCTATAAGTGGCATGAGTCCACGGGTGTATGGCGCACAACCCGTCGCTCTTAGGACCCCTTTCCACGTTGCAGCTGGGTTGAGCTTTCCCAGCTCCAGACCACGGGTCTCTCCACCTCGACTCTGCTCAGTTCTCTTGTTTCCACACACCTGCCTCCCATTCACTAAGCTCCACCCCTGGGTAAGCCGGAATGGGGTACCATCACCAGTGGTGGCTATCTCTAGTATTAATTGGCCACCCCACCCATGTCGTGGTGAAGAGCTGCTAACTAGGAGTGTTGTGTGCTTTGTGTGTACCGGTGGTCGACCTTCTCCTTACCCAGGAATGGGGTACCACACCTCTGGCTGAGGTACAGTACCTCTGTGGCGATTGAAGCCTCAGGGGCGCCACACTAGCACTTGTTTTTGCAGGGAGGCAGGTGGCCCTGGTGATCATGAATGGGAGGAAGAGACTGACAATGGAGCAAAAGAGAGCAGGAGGCTGAGCATCAGTTCTTTCCTGAATTCTCAGGAAACTACTTCACTGCAGCTCATGCTTGAAAGTCAGATGATGCATCATACAGGTGGTGGTCAGGATCTGAAGATTTTTGCCTTGCTTCAGAATCTGACGACAAAGCGTTCAAAGCACTTGTCTCTTGTAATCAGCAGATTACCGGAAAAAAATGCCACGCCAGGGAGCTCTTTGGAGCTAACTTAGTTGTGAGGTTTTTCATGGCGTGGTGGTCGGGAACAGCTGACATACTAGCTATTGGACAGATGCTGGGCCTTTTCTGCCAGTTTCCTCTTTTTCTGCGTTTTTTTTTGGTCTTCGTGAGCACCTCCTCTTTCTCCGAACTGCTCACTTAAGCAGCATAGTCTTGGCTCATTAGAGGGTCTAATACCTCATCATCCAACCCATCATCTTCCACCCACTACTCACTCCTGCCCTCCTGGCCGGTCTGCACACGGCAGAAAGTCACAGCAGTTAACATCTGTTTTGTCATCCCAAGTTGTGATCTCGTGGTCTGCTGACCATGGGCACTAGCTTTGCCACAGACTCATCCTCCAACATAATAAGTGGTTGGGTGTTAGTGCACTCGGTCTCTTCCACCTCTGGGGCAACGTCAAGTGGATGGGCCATGGGACCCCAGTCAGTAGAGTTATTAAAAGCATAAGTGACTGCTACATAATTTGTGGCTCACACTGCTTAACTGTTTTTGAAGGGGTTGAGGTGGAAGAAAGAAGACCATGAACCTCAGGTCCCTACTTTCCTTTCAGCTGTGGACCGGCTGGAAGACAATATGTAGCAACTGAAGGCACTGTTTGCCATAAAATAGAAAACCGCCTCAATATCTTCTTGCCTCGATATTCGTACTGCAGTGTTTGGGCTTATGAAATGACAACGGACAGCCTTTGGCGTGCATACAGCAGAGAAAGGTGTTTCATTTTGGCACATAGCAGGCACAGATCTACCATATCCTCGTCCTGAAGCAGCTCACCAGCAGCAGCACCACCACCATAATGTCTTCTATTTGATGTTCTCATATGGTCATAAAAATAGTGCAAATTAGCTGATGGCCCTGTATGCAGAGTGCCCCAAAAGACCCTTTTGAAACAGTACGTACACAGATTCTTTTTAGGAGTACAAGCACACAGCATGCTGCACTGAAATTATTTTTTTTTCAGAGATTAGGTCCACAAAAAAAGGAGCCACAGTATACACACACAGCTTTTGTGGAAACTCAGGAAAAAGAGACTGCTACACTTTGGACATCTACTAATTATTAAATGGCCCACATGGGACTTGGTGGCTGCTCTGAGATTACATTTATTTCAGAGATTAGGCCCACAAAAAAAGGAGCCACAGTATACACAAACAGCTTTGGTGGAGATTCAAGCTACACCAAGTGCTTTACCAAATAGGAACCGAATGTACAGTCAAATGTCTGTGTTCGGGTCCGAGACCCGAACACCCGGTGTTCCACATGAACCCCAAACTTTACAGTTCTGGTTCGCTCATCCCTAGTCTTTAGGATACAATGATTATGACTCTCATTCAAAGCACATCACTCCACCGCTAAGCAGGGCCGTCATCAGGGCATTACAATCGTAACTCCTGTACCGCGCCCGGTGAGCAGTGGCTGGAAGGGGGGCCCTCCATTTTTATCCCTCTGCCCAGGGACAGGAGGTGGGGACGTTTACATCATTACATTACACAGGGCCGACCAGGCCATGCAGGCAGCCAATCAAATTGAGGAGGCGTGCTGACGTCACGTGACACCCACGCGCAATCCTCACATTCCTTCCTGGTAGTGACTCCCAAATCAGCAAGTATTCAATCCTCCGTCCGCAGGCACAGGCAGCGTCAGGACGCGGCGAGGGATTCAAAAACACGAGCAATCACCTGGGTGGCAGGTGATCAACTGAGCGGCAGTGGCAGTGGCAATCACCTGGGCGGCAACGGCGGCTACACAATAAGACCGGCCGGGTCCTCTACTTAGTCACGGGGTGTGTTTGGTGGGGGGCTCCTCGGTGTTTAGAGCAGGTGTGTGAACAATCGCCACATGTAATCAGCATTCAGCAGGAAAAAGTATTAATTTTTTCTTGTCCAACTTAAAAATACTATAAGTACTACTACTATCTGTAATACTATTTATCTAAGAAGATTCTGTATCAAAGCCTGGCTAGTAGGGCAAGGGGCACCCAACATTCTTTGATAGTATCAGAGAATGTTGTGTGCCCCCTACCCTAAGGGTACTGTCACACTTTAGCAACGCTCCAGCGATCCCACCAGCGATCTGACCTGGTCAGGATCGCTGGTGCGTCGCTACATGGTCGCTGGTGAGCTGTCAATCAAGCAGATCTCACCAGCGACTAGTGACCAGCCCCCAGCGACGCATGGAAGCGATGCTGCGCTGGTAACTAAGGTAAATATCGGGTAACCAAGCGCTTGGTTACCCGATATTTACCTTGGTTACCAGCGCACACCGCTTAGCGCTGGCTCCCTGCACTCCTAGCCAGAGTACACATCGGGTTAATAAGCAAACCGCTGTGCTTATTTACCTGATGTGTACTCCGGCTACGTGTGCAGGGAGCAGGGAGCCGGCACTGACAGCCTGAGAGCGGCGGACGCTAGTAACCAAGGTAAATATTGGGTAACCAAGCAAAGCACTTAGCTTGGTTATCCGATATTTACCTTGGTTACAGCTTACCGCAGGCTGCCAGAAGCTGGCTCCCTGCTCCCTGCACATTCAGATTGTTGCTCTCTCGCTGTCAAACACAGCGATGTGTGCTTCACAGCGGGAGAGCAACGTCCAAAAAATGAACCAGCACTGTGTGTAACGAGCAGCGATTTCGCAGCAGGGGCCAGATCACTGCTCAGTGTCACACACAGCGAGATCGCTAATGAAGTCACTGCTGCGTCACAAAAAACGTGACTCAGCAGCGATCTCGATAGCGATCTTGCTATGTGAGAAGTACCCCTAATAGCCAGGCTTTGATACAGAATCTCCTTAGGAAAATATAGCAGTCCAGTAAGGCCTTTATATCAGAGAATGTTGGATGCCTCCTATCCTAATAGCCAATCTTTAATTCAGAATTTCCTTAGGAAAATATAGGAGTCCAGCAAGGCCTTTATATCAAAGAATGTTGGGTGCCCCCTGTCCTAATAGCCAGGCTTTAATACAGAATATCCATAGGAAAATATAGCAGTCCAACAAGGCCTTTATATCAGACTGATACAAAGATCTTGCTGGACTGCTATATTTTCCTAAGGACATTCTGTATCAAAGCCTGGCTATTAGCAGATGAAAATACAATGGGGGGCTTGGCACGGGGCACCCAACAGTCTCAAATCCTGGTATGGGATAATGCCTCAGTTCTAAGTACTGGATATAAAGTCACTAGAGTTTTGTTTTTTGGGGGGCGAGTGGGGGGTCAACTTTAATTTTTGTTATCAGTTGATATGTATGGTGATGGGTCCGTACAGTACACTTGAACGCAGCTGTTTTGTTTCTGCAGCAGCGCCTTCTTGTTCAGGGTCAAAGTCCTGTCTGGGACTAAATCTGAACTGGAAAACTTTTAGAAATCTTATTTGGGGTGGGAAGCGGTGGACAACAACCACAGCTCCGTGGCCCCTGCAGAGCTCAGCTGACCCCTCATTGCTGCCTCCACCTCACAGTATTGCAATGTGGTCTATATGTGATATGATTGTGTACTGACTGTATTATAATGTCTAAGGGGTACTTTGAAAGCCGATGGTAGCGATGCCGAGCGCGATAGTCCCTGCCCCCGTCGCAGCTGCGATATCTTGTGATAGCTGCCGTAGTGAACATTATCGCTACGGCAGCTTCACATGCACTTACCTGCCCTGCGTCGTCGCTCTGGCCGGCAAACCGCCTCCTTCCTAAGGGGGCGGGTCATGCGGCGTCACAGTGACGTCACACGGCAGGCGGCCAATAGAAGCAGGGGGGCGGAGATGAGCGGGACGTAAACATCCCGCTCACCTCCTTCCTTCCTCATAGCAGCCGGGACGCGGGTAAGGCGATGTTCCTCGCTCCTGCGGCTTCACACACAGCAATGTGTGCTGCCGCAGGAACGAGGAACAACATCGTAACATCGGTCCTTCCAAAATTATGGAAATGATCGACGCTACACCGATCATATGATTTCGACGCTTTTGCGCTCGTTAATCGTAGTAAAAACGATTCACATACTCCGATGTCGACAGCGACACTGGATGTGCGTCACTTTCGATTTGACCCCACCGACATCGCACCTGAGATGTCGTAGTGTGCAAAGTACCCCTAAGATTTATCATGTCATATAATACGGGAAGATCCAAGAGCAAGCAACAGTAACTACATGTACTTTGGTGTACTAGGTAGTGAATTGTACCATCAGTATTAAGCTCAGTTCATGTGCCCACTAATTATCTGTTGGCATGGATCTGTCAGATCCGTTGGGGAAAAAAGTTTTGCAAACAACTTTTTTTTTTTGGTTTACCCTTTAGGTTCACATCAATTTTTAAAGCTGATAAAGAAGGCTTTTTCTAAATTCCTTCTTTTTCTAATTCTGCATGTTGCAGCAGTGGTGAATGTGAGAGTGTGTTCAATGCTGGGCTGTGACGTGCGGTGAAACTCTGCCGACAGCCAAGTCACTCAGGGAGATTGGATTCTGCCTCGGTGATGTTGGGTCAACTTCCAATTCCAGAAGTTGATGTGACATCATAGGACATCAGAGGTTACTGAGCTGGGGGTCATGTGATGGTGAGCTCACTTCTCAATGGCAGAATTGGCAAAAGAATGTATTCAGAAAAATAACTTCTTAATCAGCTTTAAATCAATGTGGCCACTATACTTTGTAGAGGACCACCTCTTTAAATAACTGATTTCTGCCAAATCATTTTTTTTTAACATGTGGAGTCTATGGAGGATGGTTGCGGTAACAGATTGTTATTTACCCTCTGTTGTTCTTGTGTTGTGCCCCTGAGGCTTCAGTCGCCACAGAGGTACTGCACCTCATTCAGAGGTGTGGTATTCCGTCCTGGGTATGGAGGAGGTCATCACCGGTTCGCACAAAACACAACACCCTCACTCAGCAACACCTCATCAGACATGGCAAGGGCATATTATGCCCGAAGGAAACAGTGGAGGATGAAAGACCTGTGGTCTGAAGCTGGCACGGCTCAACCCAGGTGCAAGACAGAAGGGGTCCTAGAGACCACATTAAGTGCAACATACTCCTGTGGCCTTGTCCACATCTAACCTTTGGGTAGAAGGACTAGATCGCAAATCGGGGACTGGTCCCTAGGCTAGACGAGAAGAACCTACCTACACCGCTTGTAAAACCAGCGGCCGTGGCGACTGCAAGCATCAAGGCCACATCCACACACGAATTTGCAGGAAGGTGACCCCAAAGGGCCAAGGGATAAAGCTTCATGACACCCAAAAAGGTCCGCGGGCACCGGCTCAGGGCTCAGCGAGCGAGGGCGCAAATCAGGAGTAAGAAGCAAGTGCAAGAAGACAACCAGGGAAGGTACACATAAGAAAGGTGCACCAAACTCGACCTCCGAACTACCCAGGATCGGCTGGAGCCCATCACAGTGAAACCTGGCACTCCAAAGGCGGTCACTGGCATGTCGTGTTACCTTTGAACCTGCTGCAGTGAGTAAAAAACCTTGAGACTGCACCCCTGTGTCGCTCCGTTATTCATCTGCACCTCCCACCCTGCAATCCCTGCCATCATAGACCACTACACCCGTCTGGCCTGGGGCCCAGCTCTACCTGTGGAGAGCTACACCAACCAAGCTGCGTCACCATCTGCCCCAGAGGTCCCCATCTCGCAGCGGTGGCACCTAACTTGCTGCATACCACAGGTGGCGTCACGAATAAACTGTCATCATCCCCTTCCTATTTACTAAACGACACCGCCGGGGTCATGGAAGCGGGCCTCACCACCGCAGCGTCCCAGGAGCAGAACCGCAGCCCGGTAATGAGTCAACTCAGGCCCCGGTATGACTTGTGTATGACTCGTCCAGTCTCACATCGGCATCACCCTACATGGATTGACATTCTCCGGACAGGAGCGCCTCAGCTGCATGGAAATACATACAGCCGACTTCTCCTGTTAGGAGATTGTGCAGCCGTACTGGGTGAGGCCAATGCAACATTCGCATAGTGACAGTCAAAGTTCAGTTAACAGGATCTTCGATGACGTCATAGTCATGTGACCAGTCTGTAAGCCAATGTCTGTACAACATTCACACCAGACTGGTCACATGGCTATGATGTCATGGTCATGGAAGGTCCTTTAAGCAGTGATGCTTATCGGGGGGCACAGCAATGATCAGATGCAGAAGCAGAAGCGGCAGGGAAACAGAGTCTGCAGGACACGTTGCGGGACCTGTAAGTATAATGACAACGTTTATTATTAACTATATTCTTTATTTTACAGCCCCCGCCGCCCCAACCCATAACTGTAAAGCCTGAGTTCGGTGTTCGGACACAAGTTCGCGTTATCTCGAACCCGATCTCGATCTTTACCAAATGTTCTGGCAAGGCTCCCGATCCCGAACATCGAGGGGATCACCCATCACTACTCTCCACAGGTGTTCAATGGGATTTAGATCTGGACTCATTGTTGGCCACTTCAGAACTCTCCAGCGCTTTATTGCCATTCATTTCTGGGTGCATCTTGATATATAAAAGCTTCACAATGCTCTACAAAAAGATGACAGGTTAAAAATAATATTCAAAGACCCTCCCTTGTTATGCTACAGACAACCTCCTAATTTAAGAAACAATGTAAAATAAAAAATAAATCTGCAAAATCTGCACTCATTTAGAGACCAAAGAGAGGACACTAGATCCACAACATGACTACAAGATTGCCGGCACGTTCACATGTTCCTCTTCCAATGTGGTGTACATTATTTTGCGCATAATATATCCTATAGGGGGTCTCTTTGGTGGAGAAACTGGACAGAAACAGACCAAGAATAAGATTTCATCACCAAACAATTAGACAAAAAAAAACCATATACCTCTGGTCAAACATTTCTGTGCTCCAGGACAAAACATAAACTATATCAAAGTTGTCATATTCAAATCACAAAAACATCGAAGGAATCCAAATTCATTGCAGTATTTTATTTTTGTCCATACAGGACTAAATCTGTCAGGAGGATTTATGACTCACTACAGAATCTGAGGAGTCTGCTGCAGAGACTGCGAGGGCACCAGGCCTCTGATCGTACATTGATATTGGAGCTATGAAACTTTTACACCACTAATCTAAGGAAATGAAAGATTCACTCTCTGAGTTCAGTATTTTATTTTTTTTTTTTAATTTAAATATCCATTTATTATTCCAAGCCTCTGCTCTGTGTATACATTTGTGTTTCTTCAGATACTTTGTTATACCATGCCTGATAAAGACACCTAAGAAGTTTTGAAACTTTGCCTTGTAACATCATTCATTTTTTTTTTTTTTTAGCCTTTAACCCCTTATCGACCAAGGACGTACTGGTACGTCCTTGGTTTCCCTCCTACGGTTACTCGGTTACTGCGAGCTCTAGTGGTAAGACTGCAGAATTCCCTGCACAAGTCTGCTGATCTGATCAGCAGACATGTGTGGCTAACAGGTTCAGATGCATCAGAGATCAACCCGCACCTGTTAACCCGTTATATCATGCTGTCAAACAATGACAGAACGATTTAAAGCAGGGTTGGGGAGCCTTTTGGAGCCTGCAATGACTTTTCCTGCGGCCTCCAGGCACATTCCCGGTGACTGCAGTGTTGGAGCGGCAGCCACGGTCTTAGGCCCTGTGCGCACTAGAAAAAGGATTTTTCTCAAGAAATTTCTTGAGTTTCTGAAAGATTAGCTCACTTGCATTCAAAAAATGCACCAATAACGCACCTGCGTTTTTAACGCATTTTTGATGCGTTTTTGATGCATTATTGATGCGTTATTTCCCGCAGGTTGGTCCCTGCATTTTTTTATCAATATCTATGGCAAAAACGCAGGTACCTGCAGAAAAGAAGTGACATACTCATTATTTTGCTCAAGAAATTCTGCAAAAAGAATTTTCTTGAGAAAAATACGCAGTGTGTGCACAGCTATTTTTTCCATTGGTTTTGCTGGGGAATGTCTGCAGAAAGGTCACAACCATTTTCTCAAGAAATTTCTGCAGCAAAAACGCAAAAAAGCAGGTAAAAATGCAGTGTGCGCACAGGACCTTACAGGCTGCTGGCACTTTAAATCTCATTTGTGATGTGAGGACATGCAGACAACTACGTGAGCATACCATGAGGTCCTCATGCTGCTCAGGACTTACCTTGTGGGTGGGATAAGCAGCGCGAGTTGCGCTCCTGTCCAACAGAACTAGAGGAGCAGCAGCTTTACCGGACGATCTGCTTTACATGCCTCCCGCACCTGAGGTGTGTGACCCTCAGCATGCAACCAAGTGCTGTATACTCCTTAGTAGTGTGTGTGTCCCCCTCAATGCTGTGTACCAGCCCCCAGTGCTGTGTGCCCCATAGTAGTGTGTATACCATCCCCCAGTGCTGTGTGCCAGCTCCCAGTGCTATGCACCATCCCCCAGTGCTGTGCCAGCCCTCAGAGCTGTGTACCCCCTAGTAGTGTGTGTTCCCCCCTCAGTGGTGTGCGCCAGCCCCCAGTGCTGTGTGCCCCCTCAGTGCTGTGTAATTCCCACTGTTGTCCATTCCCCCCCTAGTGCTGTTTGTGGCCCTCTGGTGATATTTATGCCCCCCAGGTGGTCTATGGTCCCCCAGTAAGGACCGTGTCTCCCAGTCCTGTTCGTGCCCCTAGTGCTGTCTGTACCACCTAATGCTGTCCATGGCACGGTCAGTGCTGTCCATGTCCCCTGTCATGTCCTTGCCCCCCTAGCGCTGTCCGTGCTCCTCAGTGCTCTGTACCCCCAGTTCTGTGTGCCACCCTCCAGTGCTGTGTACCACCCCCCAGGACTGTATACTTGCCACCTGTCTGTTCCCCCCCATTGTTGTCCGTGCCCCCCTGGTGATGTCTATGCTTCCCTAGTGCTGTCCATGCCACCACCAGTGCTGTCCGTGCCGCCACCAGTGCTGTCTGTACCGCCATCAGTGGTGTCCGTGCCCCTCTAGTGCTGTCCATGCTGCCTGTGCCACCACCAGTGCTGTCTGTGTGTGCCAGTGCTGTCTGTGGCCAACAGTAATATCTATGCCCGCCAGTGCTGTCCATGCTCTCCCAGTGCTATTCGTGCCCCCCAGTGATGTTTGTGCCCCACCCCCTCCTGTGATGTATATGCTCTAGCCTCTCCGGTGATCTTTATGCCCCAGACCCGCCGGTAATGTATATGCCTTTCCTGTGATATACTGTATATGCCCCCAGCCTCTCCTGTGATATATATACCCCAGCGTCTCCTGTAATTTATGTTCCCCAGTGTCTCCCGTGATGTGTATGTCCCAGCGTCTCCTGTGATGTGTATACCTCAGCCTCTCCTGTAATATATGTGCCCCAGTATCTCCTGTAATTTATGTGCCCCAGTGTCTCCTATAATTTATCCGCCCCAGCCCCTCCAGAGATGTGTATACCCCCATGTCTCCTGTAATTTATGCGCCCCAGCGTCTCCTGTAATATCTATGTCTCCTGACCAAGACAAGCCTGGAAAAGCAGTTGTGAAAAGGAACATTATCAATATCATCTAACATCACAGCTGCAGCAAAGAGAAGCAGTTCCAGCCACCAAGTAGGGGTGAGTTAATTAATTGTTTGTCCAAATAAAGCCAGGTAATTTTCAAGTTGATAATTTTGTGTGGCTTTCGAACGTTGGTACAATAATTCAAAAGGCCCCTGGTAGTAAAAAGGTGCACCGCTGCCATCGGTGGCCCTGTGACGCCATCACGGGGCACCATGGTGTTGTCTTGATAGCGAGGAGTCAGCTGATGACCCCTGACTCTACCATGACTCAGCATCTCTCTAATTAGGAGAAGCGATCGGACTGTCAAGTGATAAAGTCCCCTAGGGAGACAAGTAAAATAAATAAAAAATGTTTAAAAAAAGTTTAAAAAAATATGGAAAAATTAAATCAACCTAAAAGTTGAAATCACCTCCCTTTTGCCCCGTTAGAAATAAAACAGTTTTAAAAAAATACACATATTTGGTATCACTGTGCTCAGAAATGCCGCATCTATCAAAATATAAAATCAATCTAATCAGTACACGGCGTGGTAAGAAAAAAAATTCAAATGCCAGAATTACATTTATTGGTTGCCACAAAATTTCTTTAAAATGCAATAACAGGCGATCAAAACATCACATCTACACAAAAATGGTAAAATTACAAACATCAGCTAAAGATGCAAAAAATAAGCTGTCACTGAAAAATGAGGACGTTACTGGTCTTGAAACATGGCGACTAAAGAGCTATTCATTTTTTGGACAAACTACAGAACTTTTTTTTCACCTTGTAGATAAATGTAATAGTATACATGTATCTTGGTATCTACTATTGTATACCAATATGAGGCATCCTACGAATACATCAGTTTTACCATATTGTGATTGATCATGGTGAATAAAGAACCTCCCAAAACCATTGTGTAATTTCACTTTTTTCACTCTTTCTCCACATCTGGAATTTTTTCCCCATTTTCCACTACACTATATCGTAAAATTAATGGTCTCAATCAAAAGTACAACTTGTCCCGCAAAAAATAAGCCCTCATATGGCAAGATTGCCGGAAAAATAAAAACGTTATGGCTCTTGGAAAAAGGCGAGGGAAAAACTAAAATGAAAACCGAAAAATCGCGCAGGTGTGAAGGGGTTAAAAGGTATCAGTACCACAAGATTATTATTTCATTTCTACCACTGGGAGCATTTTTTTTTAAACTGCCTAACTGGGTCCGAAACCTATTTTTCTTTATTTACAAATAAAATAAACAAGTGTATGACAAAACGTGTAATTGCAAACATTTTCTGGGAGAAATTCTTCATGTTCTCAAGGGTGCCAACACTTTTGGTCATGACTGTATAAACATTTTGGATCTAATGTCAACTTGGATTTATTGGTGCTGAGAGTTGCAGTGGCTTGAAATAGTATTCATACCACGTAAATTTTTCGACATATTTCATCCTAACCCCACAAACTTAAATGCATTTTATTGGGATTTTATGTGATATACCGACACTAAGTAGCAAGTATCTGAGAAGTGTAAAGGAAATGATACATGGTTTTCTAAATATTTTAGAAAAAAAAAAAAAAATACATACATATATATATATATATATACATAATATATATATACAGTATAGACCAAAAGTTTGGACACACCTTCTCATCTCTAGAACAACTGTTAGGGTACGCTCACACGAGCGACAAATACAGACGAGAGCAATGCGAGAATTTCTCGCATTAAACTCTGACCAATGTTATTCTATGAGTGCGAGCTGTTGGTCAGCTTTTCTCGCATCCAGAATCTGGATGCGAGAAAAGCGGCAGCATGCTGCGTATTCATGCGTAAAACGGCCGAGAATCGCCAATGAAAGCCAATGGGTGTGATTAAAAAACGTAACACACACGGACCGTCCGTGTGTTTCACGTATGCTGTGCAATTTTGATTCGAGTTTAAAAGAAAAAAAAAGGAAATTACATCATATAAATTCAGTGTGCATGTGTTAAAAACAAACAAACAGGAAGTTCAGCCTCCACGGACAACTTCCAGACAACATGTCCAGGCACATCAATGTAGAGCTGCTGCTGGTGATGGTGCAGGAAAGGCCTGAAATTTGGGATACAGGACACCCAGGCTACTGTGACCGTGATAGGCGTGATGCCAGCTGGATAAACATATGTCAACAATTATTTCCCATTTATAATGAGTCATCTTCTGAAGTTCGTCAAGAGATAAGTAAGTGCAAATGTCAAAATTTGGAGATGTTTTATATCACACATGTCAAAAATGTATGTTAAGATAAATTTTTATGTATGTGGTTTCTCCATAATATAGTGTCTGATGTAACTCGGCGCTGGCGTAGTTGCCGGGATCAATACCGACGGGAAAGGCAACAGCAATGTCGTAGTGGATCTGAGGCACAGCGGAAAAAAAAATATATATATTTTGATCGTTTACATTTTTTGGCACCAATAATGGATTTAAGGCCGTAAGTAAACATATATATTACTTTAAACTAAAAATAAAAAGGCTTGGAATTAAGATTATTTATAATATTTCAGAATAGACAGTAATTTAAGAAGTCGGTCAACATCAGAATCTGAGGCACAAGTTGAACAAGCAGCGGAGCAGAGAGAAGAGGGCACCTCTTTGGCACATCCACTAAACAATGATAATGAATCGCAAGATTTCAATAACACACCAGCATTGTTACATAATCCTGATGAGGAAGTTCAACAACAGAGCAGCAGCCCTACAGTGGCTTTAGACTACTCCCCTGTTGCCCTGGCATTGTCACGCCGACCACGACGACGTTGAGAACTCCCCATCAGCAATACACGGCGCGAGGTAGATAATGGAGTTTTACAATATCTATCTCGCACTGTTTCTGATGATGGGGAGGAGGCATTCACAAGAAGTATGGGAAACTATCTTAGGCAAATTCCAAGAGAAGTGCGTCTCCGTGCTAGAGCAGCCATGCAAATCGTCATAGATGCATGTACCTCACCAAACAACCCACAAATAGTGTTTCATTCACTAGAACAATGGCAACAGTCAAATAATAATCAGCTGAGAATGCCACAACCTGATAATGCAGGTAGGCAGCAAGCACAACCTGAAAATCAAACCAATACACAAACAGTAATGCATCCACAATTTCAAACACAAACATTACAATCAATACAGCAACAACCAACACCAAACCAATCCCAACATCAACAATATGTACCACACAACACTTTTGTTGCTCAACATGTTTCTAGTGAACAAATTACCTATGGCACTCATGTAATTGAGCCACCTGGATCAGGTGCCCAACACGGTAATCAATCCTGGAATTTTGTAAGGCCTCATCAAGGTTCTAATTTGCCTCAACATATGCCCTATCATGCACAACAACATGGTCAAGCATCAGGATCAGCCCATAGTCAACAAAGAAATCAATACATCACACCAAATTCAAACATATCAACACACCAGCCACTGAATGTTAACATTCCACATTCACCACACACATATCAGAATTTATGAGCATATTAGTTTGTATGTTACATGTTTCTTGTTAAATTTTATTCCATAGAAAGCAAATATGAAAGCACTATGTTTTTTGCACAAATAAAAAACAATGTTTTTTTTCAAAAAATAATATGAAGCTAATCTAAAGAAATCAAAAATGTTTGGTCATTTTCACACATAGTTGTGGCAAGTTAAGTTCTGAAAGCATTATTTATGCCAAATAAATGAAAAGTTTGTTTTCATCAACAATGAATATGTATTTTTTAGACATGAACAGCTTATTTCAAATTTATTTAACATTAAATTTAGGGCTAGGTCATGTTTACATGCTCCATCAAAACATGTTGGGGCAAATCTATTTCACCCTCTGGTGAAACAAAGTAATTTGTGAAAATTTCTCTCACACGTATGGCAGAAGGGGCACGTATGTTTCTTGCCATGACTTGGCTGCCATGTGTTTCATTTGTTTCCATTGAAGATGTAATGTTATCTTCAATGTTATCATATTTTTTGACAAAATTATGCAACACAACACATGCTTTTATAATGGTGTTGACATTGTTTTCACTCAATTGCAATGGTGTGATCAAGACTCTCCATTTGGCTGTCAGGATGCCAAACGCGCATTCAACAACACGTCGTGCTCTGGTTAATCGATAGTTAAAAATACGGCGTCTGTTATCCAGAACACGACGTGGATAAGGCCTAAGGACTTCTCTACGAAGTTGGAAGGCCTCATCACCTACTATTACAAAAGGTGCCTGTGTATCAGATGTGCCAGGCAATAGACGCGGGGGTGGTACAGACAAATCATTGGACCTTAGTCTCTGACCCATGACTGAATTATTAAAGATTCTGGAATCTCCTGTTCGACCATACGCACCGATATCTACAGCCACAAAATTGTAATTAGTATCAGCTATGGCCAGTAGAACAACAGAAAAATATTGTTTGTAATTAAAATATTGTGTTCCTGAGTTTGGTGGCTTTTTAACACGTATATGTTTTCCATCAATGGCACCAATGCAATTAGGAAATTGTGTTTTTTCATAAAAGCCATTTGCTATCCGGTACCAATCTTCAACACTTGGCTCTGCCATCACTAGAGGTTGTAATTTCTCCCAAATGGCATGACATGTTTTCCTTACAATGATTGAAATAGTAGATTTGCCAAGTAAAAATTCAAGATGTAAGGCAGAATAGGATAATCCAGTTGCAAGGAATCTATATCATAAAGGGAAAAAGTGGAGAATTTTATTAAATTTAAGTGTTGTCAATAATTTGAAAATAAAACATTATTTTAAAATAAAAAAAAAAATACCTTATAGTGATTAGCAAACGTTGCTCAGGAGATATGGCACAACGCATATTTGTGTCCTGGTATGTGATCATTGGCCTAATCTCATCTAACAAACGATCAAAGGTAGTTATGGTCATGCGGGTGTAAGCGTGGAATTTGTCTTCATTTCTCCTTAACGCAATATAAAGACGATTGAAATGTCCTCTGCTGTATCGTTTGCATAGTAGAAAATGGACCCAAAAGCGACGACGCCTCAGCGGAACATGTTCTTCTGGGTATTGCGTGCCAAACTCTCTGGACAATAACCAATGGTATAAAATTCTTTCAGTTGTGTTGAAAGTAAGATGCAAAGACATTTCTCCAAAGGACAGGACACAATGGGTACACAGGACTGAAAACACAGTTGGACAGTGTAATGTGTAGGAGTCCAACTGTCTCATTGTTCTGCCGTTCATTTATTTGTTAGCCCAAACTACTTACTCATGAGCCCAATTAAAAAACATTGACAACATATGATGTCAAATGTCAATTTAAAGGTTAAAAAATGCATTCCACACGTATTACACACGGACTGCACACGGACTGTAATACGGATGAAGGTTTGACACACGCATCACACATGCAGTACACACGGAAGACCACACGGATCACTATGGCACGACTATCGCACACGATAATGGGAACGTTTTTTCATACGTTCGTGTGAGTCCAGCCTTAAGAGGAGACTTTGTGCAGCAGGCCTTCATGGTAAAATAGCTGCTAGGAAACCACTGCTAAGCACAGGCAACAAGCAGAAAAGACTTGTTTGGGCTAAAGATCACAAGGAATGGACAATAGACCAGTGGAAATCTGTGCTTTGGTCTGATGAGTCCAAATTTGAGATCTTTGGATCCAACCACCGTGTCTTGTAGTTACAATATTATTATTATTATTACATATTAGAACATTTCTATATTACATTAGTTTAGTGGAACAAAGTAGAAACATTAGACAATTTCTTAGTAAACAGTTCAAACATTTGCGTTTTTTGTTTGAGGGGAGGTAAGCCGGGGAGGGAAGGCGGAAGGAGAGATCTTTATAGGGGAAACCGGGAAAAGAAAGGTGAAATGGGATTAGGAAAATGGTTAGAAGGAGAACTACCATGCACAATAATCATTTGCAAAGACTTCTGTGCAACATATATATAGCTTAGTTTAGTTATATCTTCTTTGCAAATATTGAGAATCATTTCTTTTAAGAAATATGTACAAGAAAGAAAAAAAGAGGAAAAGGAAAGAAGAGAAAGAGGAAGGAAGGAAGAAAGCAAGCCAGAAAGAAAGGAGAAAATTGATTGGGGTATTTGTCAGAGGACTGTTTGTGTTTTTAGCTTCAAAATTTCTACTATAGAAGCTTATGGTTTGAATTGCTCGATGTAGGATAGCCAGGTACCCCATCTCTTTTGATAGGGTTGGAACAGGTTATTGTATATCGCGTGTTTATTTTCAAATTCATGGTGCATGGATAACATCTTGATTACTTCAGAAATATTTGGAACAGTATCACTTTTCCATTTGGCCAATAAAAGTTGTTTTGTGATCAAAAAAATGTGAATCACAATCGGGATCTGCATTTGGTCTAGTTTTTCCATATCCATAGAAAGAAGCGCCATTTGGGGCGATAATTTGATGTTGGAATTTGTAACTCGATTAATTAGATTTGACACTTCCCTCCAGAGATGTCTTATCTTTGGGCAATTCCATAAGATGTGGACCAACGTTCCTTTTTCGTTACAATTTCTCCAACAAAGTGGAGTATTTTTGGTGTCTATGTTATGTAGCTTAGAGGGAGTGAAATACCAATTTATTAGGACCTTATAGAAGGACTCGTGTAGTATAGCCGAAATATTAGAGGAAAAAGTCGCTTTTAGGCTAAATTGCCAGTTTTCTTCTGTAAAATCCTTGTTTAAAGTTTTCCCCCATTTAGCCATGTAGTTTAAAAGAATGAGTTTAGTGTTATTATTTACAAGGTCATAGATATATTTGGTATTCCAGATGGTTTTCTTTTCCGTATTACAAAGGAGGTGGTTTATAATCTCTGGAAGGGGATGTTTACCAACCAATAATTTATTAAGGGATTCCCTTAGAGAAATCAATGTTTTGAAGTCCAAGTCTGTGATTTTATGTTTTATTTTTAGATCTAAAAAGGAAATAAAATCTTTTCCATCATGTATGTTACTAATTGTTTTTAGGCCAAGATTTTGCCATGAGGAAGGAAACGGCACATCAGTTAGGAATGTTAAAATACTTAGAGAGAAGTTTTTAATTTGATCATATTTCGACATCTTGGTTTTAATCTTACATAAACTCCGCCAAGCAAGAATAGTAGATGCAAGAGTAGGGTGGTAATGCAGGGAAACTTTGGGATTAAGTATATGGGTTAAAAGAAGAGAACGGAGAGAAGAATAGTTGTTTAAAGCAGACTCAAGGTCCAACCATGTCGGAGAAAAATCACTATTTAGCCAACAAATACTTTGTTTTATTATATTAGTTTTATAATAGCTTTCAAGGTTTGGCAAACCATATCCGCCTCTGATTTTACGTTTCATTAGAGTGGACTTAGAAAGTCTTGGTTTTTTATGATTCCAAATAAACCCACTTAGAATTGATTGAAGTTTACCAATGAATTTTATTGGAATGGTGAGTGGAATAGCCCTAAAGTAGTAAAGAATGTTGGGTAAGATCATCATTTTGTAGGACATGAGTCTGCCTAGCCACGTAATTTCTTCTTTATATAAATTGTTAGTGGCCTTTTGAGTGGCTTCGATGAGATCCTCCATATTTATTGTTATTAAGGAATGTAGGTTGTCGGTAATTTTGATACCCAAATAAGAGATTGATTTAACTTCCCATGTAAATGTTGACATTTTTTTATTAAGTTAATAATTTTATCTTCCATGAAAAAGGGAAGTATGTTGGATTTCTCCATGTTCAGTTTATAATACGAGACTTTGGAAAAGGAATCAAGCACTTCCTGTACTGCTCTAACAGAGTTTATTGGGTCAGACAATGTAAGGATAACATCATCAGCGAATAAGCCTATCTTATGATGGTAATTGCATGTTTTAATTCCTTTTATTCGCTGATGCACTCTAATTAATTCCGCAAATGGTTCAATGGCTATTACGAATAGTAAGGGAGATAGGGGGCAGCCTTGTCTAGTTCCGTTTGTTATTTTAAATGGGTCAGATAAATGATTATTTGTATATATTTTGGCAGAATGACATTTATATAGGGCCATAATAGTTTTTATAATTTGGTGATTAAATCCAAATTTAGCAAGAGCAGCTTCTAAATATTTCCAGTTTATTCTATCGAATGCCTTTTCTGCGTCTAGAGCCAATAACAAAGAAGGTGTTTTCCTATAGTTAATATGAGAAATTAGATTTAATAATCTTCTAGTCCCACCTGAGGTTTGGCGACCTTCAACAAATCCTATCTGGTCATGACCAACAATTTTTGGCAGTATTGACTTTAATCTATTGGCAATGATTTTTGAATAGATCTTGATATCCATATTAATAAGTGATATAGGCCTATAATTGTTAACATATTCCAAATAGCCTTTTGGTTTCGGAATTACCGATATTAAGGCCTCCAGCATTTCTGTTGGAAAGGAGCCTATCTCAGCTGCCTTGTTGTAGACCCTGACCAAATGGGGAGCCAGGACTGCAGAAAAGGCTTTAAAATACTCATTTCCGAACCCATCTGGACCTGGAGATTTTTTAATTTTTAGGCCGGAAATAGTTCTAATCACTTCCTCTATACCAACCACCATGTCTTTGTAGAAAAGGTGAACGGATGGACTCTACATGGCTATTTCCCCCCGTTAAGCATGGAGGAGGAGGTGTGATGTGTGGGGGTGCTTTGCTGGTGACACTGTTGGGGATTTATTCAAAATTGAAGGCATACTGAATCAGCATGGCTACCACAGCATCTTGCAGCGGCATGCTATTCCATCCAGTTTGCGTTTAGTTGGATCATCATTTTTCAACAGGAAAATGACCCCAAACACACCTCCAGGCTGTGTAAGGGCTATTTGACTAAGAAGGAGAGTGATGGGGTGCTACGCCAGATGACCTGGCCTCCACAGTCACCAGACCTGAACCCAATCGAGATGGTTTGGGGTGAGCTGGACCGCAGAGTGAAGGCAAAAGGGCCAACAAGTGCTAAGCATCTCTGGGAACTCCTTCAAGACTGTTGTAAAAACATTTCCGGTGACTACCTCTTGAAGCTCATCAAGAGAATGCCAAGAGTGTGCAAAGTAGAAATGAAAGCAAAAGGTGGCTACTTTGAAGAAAATAGAATATAAGACATATTTTCAGTTGTTTCACACTTTTTTAAGTATTTCATTCCACATGTGTTAATTAATAGTTTTGAAGCCTTCAATGTGAATCTACAATTTTCAGAGTCATGAAAATAAAGAAAACTCTTTGAATGAGGTGTGTCCAAACTTTTGGTCTGTACTGTGTTTGTGTGTGTGTGTATATATATATATATATATATATATATATATACATATATATATATGTATATCTTGGAAAATTGTGACGTGCATATGTATTAAGTCCGATACCCCTAAATAAAATCCGAGTAACCAATTGCCTCCAGAAGTTACAGAATTATTATTTTTGTCCATCTGTGTGTAACTTATTCTCAGTGTAACTACAGCTGTTCTGTGAAGGTCTCACATTAGAGATCAACCAGCATTATGAAAACAAAGGAGCACACCAGACAGGTCAGGGATAATGTTGTGGAAAAGAGTAAAGCAGAGTTAGGTTATAAAAAAATAACCCAAGTAAACCAACATTTTTTATACAACTGAGCCGTTTCGCATTTCTCTTTTCATTCTATCTTGTTACATGTACAGCCTGAACGTGTATCAGTCATTTTACTTTAGCCATTGAAGAAATATTGGAGATTGAGATCTGAATCTTCTCATCAATGGCTAATTTTAATAACCATGGTCCAAGTCATTTTGAGATCTTTCAGATTATTATTAGAATTTATTATTAATATAGCACCATTTATTCCATGGCGCTTTACAAGTGAAAAGGGGTATACATAAAAATATAAAACAAGTAAAACAATCATGAAAATTACAAAAACAGACTGGTATAGGAGGAGAGAGGACCCTGCCCGTGAGGGCTGACAGTCTACAGGGGATGCGTGAGGGGACAGTAGGTGAGGACAGAGCTGGTTGTGCAGCGGTGTACTGGACTGAGGGCTATTGTAGGTTGTAAGCTTGTCGGAAGAGGTGGGTCTTCAGGTTCTTTTTGCAGCTTCCCATGAGAGGTGATAGTATGATATGTTGGGGTAGAGCGTTCCACAGTATGGGGGAGGCACGGAAGAAATCTTGTATGCGATTGTGGGAAGAGGAGATAAGAGAGGAGTAGAGAAGGAGATCTTGTGAGGATCTGAGGTTGCGTGCAGGTAGGTACCGGGAGACTATGTCATATATATAAGGAGGAGACAGGTTGTGGATGACTTTGCATGTCATGGTTAGTAGTGTTTTGAACTGGAGTCTTTGGGCAATGGGAGGCCAGTGAAGTATTGGCAGATAGGAGAGGCTGGGGAATAGCGAGGAGAGAGGTGGATTAATTGGGCCACAGAGTTTATGATAGATTGGAGGGGTGCAAGAGTGTTGGAAGGGAGGCCACAGAGCAGGAGGTTGCAGTAATCAAGGCGGGAGATGAGGGCATGCACTAATCTTGTTGCTGATTCTTGATCGGTAGGCTTACTTTTTTTTCCAGATTTCAACACCCCTACCGTCTGTACATAAGTGGCAGAATCTTCCCCATCCTATGTATAATTGTTACCTCTACTAGGTATAACAGCTGCCAGCGGGAAATATTGAGTATTTTGGAACGAGAATTGTTTAGAACTGTAACTGGGGTAAATAAAGAATATACAGTTTTGTTTGCCAGAGTTCTGCAGTAATAGCGTGGAATATTCATGCCCACATCACCATAATATCCGGTAAGGTCACCATATAACCATGAGCAGAACAAATCCTGGTTTGATTTCCAGATCCTTTGTATTGCAAGCTTGACAGGTTTATATAATAGCACACTTAAGTATTATTATATAAAGGAGAAAGTGACAGATCCGTGGGGAAATGCAAGAGCAGAAAATGATCATACACTGGAAATAAATCATGTAGGCAGCTCTGAATAAAAACAATACGCTGTATGCTATTTTCTGCCTCTGCGTCGCCCTGTAATTGTCAGAATTTTACATTCATATGCTGTCTTAAAGGTAGTCAATCAGCAATTTCGACCCTGGGAAACCGTTAACTGTGCTAGAGAGGAGACCTGCAAGGTTAGCTTCCCATGATGGGTATTTGGAGATTTTTGATGTTTAAGATTTCCTGCAGCATTTCTGTACCTAATATGGTTTCTATTGCAAAATGAAGCTACTTTGTTTTTGATCCTTCCTGATATTTGGGCTGAGGCTGTAGTTGTGGGAGAGGTACTCATCTTCCACACTCCACCATGCTGCACGAAAATGGGGGCATGGCTGGGTGTGTGCTGCTGGTACCTTGGCGATAAACCTCTGCAGGCCACATGCTGCCGGGACATGGCAGGCCAGGACCAGATGGTACAGAGATGAATGAGGGAGACCAGAATCCGAATATAAACCTTATACTGGAGAACTTGAAGAGAACAGTATACATATCAGAGAGCAGGCACAACACTTCATGAATGCTTCTTGTGCAGAGTTCATAGGCGGCGCTTTACGGATACCCGTGGCTGTGCATTACTTCCATTACATGTTACAACAGGCCAGCAATCCATTGTGGGTAGCTCTGTCTTCTCCTGTGAAATGTGTCGCGATGGCACTTCACAGCTATGCTCAAGTTGATTAGTGAGGACTCCACATGCTGAGGTACATTGGTACAATACATCACGAGAACTCTCAAAGACCATTCAATGACTGCTACACGCTCCTTCCTGTGCAAATGTATCTTCAGCTCTTCGATGGAGAACTTATGTCTCGATATGGTGACATTCTAGCTTCACCTCTAGTATAGGTAATTGTCTTGCTTAACACCCACCGAGATAAGGAATCCTTAGTTCTCTGAATGACCTCATCCAGCTGCTCCCCTGAGTGATGTTCCATTCTGTTAGTTTGGCTTCCTGGCTGTAATAAGGGCCTTGTCCTGCTGCTCCCGAGCGGTGATCCGTTAGTTTGGCCTCCTGGCTTGTGATAAGGACCTTGTCCTACTGCTCTCCCTGAGCGATATTCTGTTCCATTAGTAAGGCCTCCTGGCCTGTCATAAGGACCTTGACCTGTTGCTCCCCCTGAGAAATGTTTTCTTCTGTTAGTAAAGCCTCTTGGCCTATTATAAAGATATTGTCCTGCTGCTTCCCCTGAGCGATGTTCTGTTCCATTAGTAAGGCCTCCTGGCCCGTAATAAGGACCGTGACCTGCTGCTCTATTTGACTGATGTTCCATTCCGTTAGTAAGGCCTCCTGGCCTGTAATAAGGACCTTGTCCTGCTGCTCCCTGAGTGATGTTCTTTTCCATCAGTAAGGCCTCCTGCATTGTAATAATGACGTTGTCTGCTCTTTATCTTGTTTAGTTCCCTACCTGAGATCTAGAATCCTGCTACCATTTCACCTTCGTACGTTCTGAAGGAAAGCAATCTGATCTGTGGTGTTTCCCCTCTTCGCACACAACACCATTTGTAGGCAAATCTGCAAGCAGCTAGACCATAGGTCTGTTACTTCTCAACACTACACTCCATCTGCTTACAAACAGGATATTGTAATCCTTTGGACCCATGTAACTTCTCCCATCATGGGCTGGTCCCCATCTATTAACCCGATCTATTGCTAACTGTTGCTGGGCAGATAAGAGATAAAACATTTTAAACACTCCTCTTCCTCCCATTCTCATGAAGCAGGGATGCACAAAATGTTTTGATCCAATTGCAATTTTGCTATACTGAACCAATCCCAAGGACAGCAAAAAAAAAAATTAAAGAGGTACTTACATAAACACATCACCAAAACCACTGTCAGTGCATAAAAAACATCAACAGAACCAAGTTTTGAGTATTTGGAGGGTTTCTTATCAGTTTAGGATTACAAAAATCAGTGAAGATACATGCTAATTAAATCAAAAGAGAAGTGAGTGTGCACCACCGCCTTGTGCTATATGCTGGTGCCAGGGAGGAGTGAGTCCGATCCGGTCAACAAACCAGTGCACTGGTCCTGGGTACTCGTGGAAACAGGAAGGAGATCTATAGTCCACAATAAGAAAGAAAGCCACGGCACTCACAGTAAATATCCAAATCCATTTTTTATTCGTTCTATAAAGCAGGGTAAAAGAGCAGTAAGAGGACCGGGTGCATGCTCTTTGGGGACGACGACCGTTTCGTATCTCCTGGTACTTCTACAGGTCCACTACAGCGGAAATAGAACGCTCCCCCTATATAGGGGGTGCAACACCCGGTCACTATTACCGCTAATTAAAAACAAACACTGAGTGAAATCTTGGGTGCATTAACTAGTGAAAAAACCCCACAAGGAAATAGAGTTGCAAAGCTCTTTAATACGCACATACATTGGGCGAATTGTTTTGCCTATATAAAATCTCCCGCATGTACACATGATTATATACACTACAAATTTAGTGTAAATTTAGTACAGCAATCAATTGCAATATCATGTCCGCCCCATATACAGTGGAACCTTGGTTAACGAGATCAATCTGTTCTGGGAGTGTGCTTGTTAACCAAGTTACTCATTCAGCAAAGCAAGATTTCTCATAGGAAATCATTGCAATGCAGACCATTCGTTCCACACCTTGTTAAATGTCCCATTCCACACACGTACAAATACACACAAACACACATGTTATGCTCACCTTACCTTCCCTCGCCGGCCTCATGGAACTTGTAGTTCAACCCGTATACGCTGTGTATCGGGTAACCATGCGACCGATTCTGGAACTTCTGCTCCCAGTGCGCTGACATCAAAGTCAGGAGCCGCTTGCCTCTGATTGGCCAGTGCGCTGCCTTTGAGTAGCGGCTGACAGGGGAAGGTCCTCACTCGTCACTACAGGATGTCTATTGGCAAGCCTCGCGACGAGGGTGGACCTTCCCCTGTCAGCCGCTACTCAAAGGCAGCGCGCTGGCCAATCAGAGGCAAGCGGCTCCTGCCTGAAGGTCCGGCATCGGTCGCGATGGTAACCCGATACACAGTGTGTACGGGCGAACTACAAGTTCCATGAGGCCGGCGAGGGAACGGAAGGTAAGGTGAGCATAATATGTGTGCGTGCGTGCGTGTTTGTCTGTGTGTGTGTTTGTGCATGCTTGTGTGGACTGCAAGAGCGGGTTAGAGCGCGGTGGATGTACGGAACCGGAAGTGTGTGCGGCTTTCTCGTAAACCGAGTTACATATTTACAGCAAGCTTTGCTCGTTCAGCAAAATACTCGCTAACTGGGTTACTCGTTAAGCGAGGTTCCACTGTATACAGTGTACAGTGGGTGCGGAAAGTATTCAGACCCCTTTAAATTTTTCACTCTTTGTTTCATTACAGCCATTTGGTAAAGTAATGTACACATTTATTAAACAAGAAAAACTGAAATATCACATGGTCATAAGTATTCAGACCCTTTGATCAGACACTCATATTTAAGTCACATGCTGTCCATTTCTTTGTGATCCTCATTGAGATGGTTCTATTCCATCATTGGAGTCCAGCTGTGTTTAATTGAACTGATAGGACTTGATTTGGAAATGCTCACACCTGTCTATATAAGACCTCACAGTGCATGTCAGACCAAATGAAAATCATGAGGTCAAAGTAACTGCCCAAGGAGCTCAGAGACAGAATTGTGGCAAGGCACAGATCTGGCCAGTTACAAAAGAATTTCTTCAGTACTCAAGGTTCCTAAGAGCACAGTGGCCTCCATAATCCTTAAATTAATGAAGCTTGGGACTACCAGAACTCTTCCTAGACCTGGCCAAACTGAGCAATCGTGGGAGAAGAGCCTTGGTGAGAGAGGTAAAGAAGAACCCCAAGATCATTGTGGCTGAGCTCCAGAGATGCAGTAGGGAGATGGGAGAAAGTTCCACAAAGTCAACTACCACTGCAGCCCTCTACCAGTCGAGCCTTTATGGCAGATGGCCCGACGGAAGCCTCTCCTCAGTGCAAGACATGAAAGCATGCATAGAGTTTGCAAGAAAACACATGAAGGACTCACAGACAATGAGAAATGAGATCCTCTGGTCTGATGAGACAAAGACAGAACTTTTTAGTGATAATTCTAAGTGGTATGTGTGGAGAAAACCAGGCACCGGTCATCACCTGCACAATACAATCCCAACAGTGAAACATGGTGGCAGCATCATGCTAAGGGGGTGTTTTTCAGCTGCAGGGACAGGAAGACTGATTGCAATTGAAGGAAAGATAAATATGGCCAAATACAGAGATATCCTGGAAAAAAAACCTTTTCCAGAGTGCTCTGGACCTCAGACTTGGCAGAAGGTTCACTTTCCAACAAGACAAGGACCCTAAGCACACAACTAAAATAACAAAGACGTAGCTTCAGAACAGCTCTGTGACCATTCTTGACTGGCCCAGCCAGACCCCTGACCTAAACCCAATTGAGCATCTCTGGAGAGACCTGAAAACTGCTGTCCACCAACGTTCACCATCCAACCTAACAGAACTGGAGAGGATCTGCAAGGAAGAATGGCAGAGGATCCCCAATTCCTGGGGTGAAAAACTTGTTGCATCATTCCCAAGAACACTCATGGCAGCTCAAAAGGGTGCTTCTACTCAATATTGAGCAAAGGGTCTGAATACTTATGACCATGTGATATTTCAGTTTTTCTTGTTTAATAAATTTGCAAAAAGTTCTACATTTGGTGTTTTTTTTGTCAAGATGGGGGATGGGGTGCAGAGTGTACATTAATGAGAAAAAAAATGAACTTTTTTTGAATTTACCAACCGGCTGCAATGGAACAAAGAGTGAAAAATTTAAAGGGGTCTGAATACTTTCCGTACCCACTGTAATTGTATCACATGAACCTACCACGACCAGTAGGTCCTTAACAATGATATGGATATGCTGGGAGTTGTTACCAGCCATCTTTAGACTGCGGACCATACAGGAACTATGGTTCTGTTGAGACGCAGGTGGTTAGAAATAAACATTTATATCCAGGTACCTTACAGGTTACATCTTCTCTGATGGGAATCAATCCCATCTCTTTTTCTCCATATAGTACAAACTCCATGATGAGAGTCTACATCCATCACTCGTTTTTCCAGACTTCTCTCTTCTCTGGTCTTCTGCAGCACTTACGAAAAGGTGCCCTTAAAAATTAAAAGTACCATTATACTGCCCCATAAATATCTACAATGTAAAAAAATGATTGCCCTTACTGTGCTTCCTGCACAAAATATCTTCCCCCCACACTGTCCTCCATAATGTTGCCCACACATACAGCCTATCTCCATAATATCCCCCCAGATGCTGCCCCATTGTATAATATCCCCCCACACTACCCTGTTCATAATATGGCCTCACAATACCCCTCTCTAAAATATCCTCCCACATTACCAATCCATAATATCTCCCCACACTGCCCCTTTCCATTTTCTATAATATCCCCCCCACCTTTTTCTATTATATCCACTCCCACACTAACCCTCTAAAAATTATCCCCCAATATTTCTCCTTTTGTATTATGTCGAATACCTCCTTGCTTACTGTTGCCCATAATCTCCAACTCTCCACTGCCTCTTCGGCACTGCGCTGACAGTAGCACTGTGATGAGGTCAGCAGCGTAATGAGGCCAGCAGTATTATGAGGCCAGCATTGTAATGGGGCCAGCGCTCTGATGGGGCCCAGCAGCCTGATGAGGCCTGCTCTGTAATGGGGCCAGCACTGTGATGAGGCCAGCAGCGTGATGAGGCCAGCAGCGTGATGAGGCCAGCAGCGTGATGAGGCCAGCAGTGTGATGAGGCTTGCTATGTGATGGAGTCAGCAGTGTGATGAGGCCAGCAGTGTGATGAAATTAGTAGTGTGATGAGGCTAGCAGTGTGATGGTGTCAGCAGTGTGATGGGGTCAGCAGTGTGATGGGGTCAGCAGCGTGATACGTTTAGCAGTGTGATGACCTCAACACACCATTACATGCTGGAGAGGGGGCTGCTGAACGCTCCTCTGCGTTTAAAATAATTTATATTGAACCAGAGCCGCTAGTGTGGATGACGTAGGACGCATCATGCACCGAGTTCAGAAAAAGGAGAACAAAGATGTCAGAAAGGGCAGGCTACGGACCAGGATACACCTATCCGACCAGTCTGCACCGCCCCTTTGGTATTATAAAGTGATTTTTACGCTCTACACAGCGGCCTGGGCTCTTCTATGTTAGAATGCTGTATATAAGAGTCCTGGATACAGCGGGACTATCACGCTTTGCAGAGTTTGTCCCGTTGCCACGGGCGGGAGGTCCGTATCCCGTGGCTCCGCCCACCCACTCTCTCCCCGCCTCGCTGCTTTTCCCTCCTACCATCCTAACACGTGTCTTGAGCATTACAGAGCAGAGCGCGATAGTCTCTGTGCTGCTGCTGCTGCTAAGGTAATGAATCTCCCCAGCGCTGATTCCCTCCCCCTACCTCCCCTCCCCTACCCCCCCTTCCCCCCTCCTCCCTCTCCTCCGGCCTGGAGCCTGTGCTCCTCTAGCTGATTCTCTGACTCCTGTGTGTTTGTGTCCTGATCTGTCGTGTGTGCAGTATTTGCTTCTCAGTGCTGCAGGCACACACCACAGTAGATCAGGACATTGGGGAGAAGACAGTGTGTACTTACCACTTGTGCCCTCTCCTGCAGGTGCACAGCACTGGCCGGTAATATGCAAAGATAGAAGCATTGCCAATGCTTCTATCAGCTACCGACCACATGACCTCCTGCCTGGCAGAGCTGCTGCATATTAGGCTAAGTTCACACCTCCGGTTTTGCAGAGCCGGCCAATCCGGCTCTAAAACCTATGCAACGGATGCGGCGACAAAACCGCATCCTTTGCATAAGTTTTTTACATGCAGCCCGTACGGTTTTTGCCGCTTGCAGCAGGCTACTGAGCATGCGCAGTGGAAAAAAACGCATGCGGCGTCCATAGGCATGCATTGCAAATTGCGCCGCATCGGCCGGATACGGCGCGATGCGGTTTTTTTTTGCTGGACAAAAAAACATGCCAGGCACCGTTCCATCCGGCCACCGCATCGGCTAAATCTGCCGCATGCGGCAAAAACCGGACCGAACGCAAGCCCATGCGGCACAATACGGCACTAATGTAAGTCTATGCAGGAAAAACCGCAACCGGCGACAAAAAAAAACGGTTGCGTTTTTCTTGCAGAGCGCCGTATTGTGCCGCATAGCAAAAACCGGATGTGTGAAAGCAGCCTTGGGCGAAGTTCACACATCAGTTTTTTCCAATCAGGCACAATCCGGTTTGTGCCTGATGCAACGGATCCGTCTCACATTGTGAAAAAACTGATGTGACGGATCCGTTTTTTTTGTTATGCTGAGAGAGAGACAGAGACCCCAACATCACTGCACAAATACCGGCACTACCTCACACGCATCATCACCGCACACGCCAGCACTACCCAGCACGCATCATCACCGCACAGGCAGGCACTACCTCACACACATCATCACCACACATCCCTGCACTACCGCACACCCTGTTCAGCCCTCCTCCTGGGTCCTAGCTGCCTGCACACCCTGTTCAGCTCTCCTCCTGGTTCCTAGCTGCCTGCACACCCTGTTCAGCTCTCCTCCTGGGTCCTAGCTGCCTGCACACCCTGTTCAGCTCTCCTCCTGGGTCCTAGCTGCCTGCACACCCTGTTCAGCTCTCCTCCTGGGTCCTAGCTGCCTGCACACCCTGTTCAGCCCTCCTCCTGGGTCCTAGCTGCCTGCACACCCTGTTCAGCTCTCCTCCTGGGTCCTAGCTGCCTGCACACCCTGTTCAGCTCTCCTCCTGGGTCCTAGCTGCCTGCACACCCTGTTCAGCCCTCCTCCTGGGTCCTAGCTGCCTGCACACCCTGTTCAGCTCTCCTCCTGGGTCCTAGCTGCCTGCACACCCTGTTCAGCTCTCCTCCTGGGTCCTAGCTGCCTGCATACCCTGTTCAGCTCTCCTCCTGGGTCCTAGCTGCCTGCACACCCTGTTCAGTTCTTCTCCTGGGTCCTAGTTGCCTGCACACCCTGTTCAGCTCTTCTCCTGGGTCCTAGCTGCCTGCACACCCTGTTCAGCTCTCCTCCTGGGTCCTAGCTGCCTGTACACCCTGTTCAGCTCTCCTCCTGGGTCCTAGCCGCCTGCACACCCTGTAGTTAACTCCCTGCCTGTTCTGCACATTGCTGATCTGTGGTGGCTCAGAGCGATCACGGACAGCTTCTGCAGTTTCAGTTTGCTGGATGGGTGTAGATGGGGAGTGGATATGGGTGTGGCCGTTTGTAAAATGGGTGTAGTTAGGGGCGTGGCCTAAAATTGCCGCGCCGCAAACTTTGTCCCTCTTTCCCTTCTTTAAGGCCCTGTGCGCACTGGAAAATGGAATTTTCTCAAGAAAATTCCGCAGGTATTCAAAGATTACCGCATTACCGTAAAAAAACGCCGCAAACCGCACCCGAAAACCGCATGCGGTTTGCTGCGGTTTTTTCATGGTATTGCCGCAGTTTTGCCGCGTGCGGGTTGGTATGTGCTTTATTGCATTCAACGCAATAAAGCACATTGGAAAAAAAAAAAAAGTAATTTCATTCTGATATAAATAGACAGAAGAATAGATAGACAGACAGAGGGATAGATAGAGGGATAGATAGAGTCCCTGTGAGCACACTGCATTTCTCACGGTCGGCAGTGAGTTCACATTACCGGCCGTGGGAAATGCCCTGTGGTTACCTCTGCTGTCTCGCTGCGAGGCTGCATTCAGCTGTGTCTGTGTCAGTCGCGGCTGGATGCAAGCCTCGCAGGACGTCGGAGCTGTGGATTACGCCGGAGCTTTGTTTCGTGAGGGGTTAATAAAAGGGTGAACGAGGCTTGTTTGTGTTTTATTTAAAATAAAGGATTTTTCTGTGTGTTTTTTCACTTTACTTACGGGTTGATCATGTCAGCTGTCACATAGACGCTGCCATGATCAAGCCTGGAGTCAATGGCGGTCATCCACCACCATTAACTCCTTGTATTACCCTGACTGCCACTGCTACACGGCTGCAGGAAGAGCCGAGGACACTCCTGTAGTGCCGCATAATGCATGCGACAGTGTCGGGGCAGCTGCGGCTGATATTCTCGGCTGCGGGAGGGGGAGTGAGGTGGGGGACATTATCCCTGCCCCTCTCCCTCCCCAGCCTGAGAATACCGGGCCGCCGCTGTGTGCTTACCTCGGCTGGACGGTAAATATATAGCGGAGCCCACGTTCTTTTTTTTATATATTTCTGTTTGCTTTCTATGTGCTTTCTATGTGTCTGTGTTCTATGTCTGTGTGTGTGTGTGATCTGTGTGTTTACTCTCTGCTCTGCTTCCTCTTCCTGTAATGACATCACTTCCCTGCAAAACCGCAGACAAGTGATGCACATTACCGGAGGTAAACCGTGAAATACCGCAGGGAATAACGCAGGAAAACGCAGTGAACCGCACAGAATTTGCTGCCTGCGTTATTCCCTGCGGGATTTCACGATTACATTGCAGTCAATGGAGGGAAATCCCGCAGCGATGTGCGGAAAAGAAGTGACATGCACTTGTTTTTGCTGCGGGATTCCCGTAGCAAAACATGCAGCTGTCAAATTCCGCCCAGTGCGCACAGGATTTTTTTTCTCCATAGGATTTGCTGGTGATTCACTGCAGAGATGTTATGAACATTTTCTGCAGCGAAACATGCAGCAAATCCGCGGCAAAATCCGGTAAGTGCGCACAGGGCCTAAAAGTTGGGAGGTATGCACTGGTGGTGGCAGCAGCGTATAGGCCCCAAATCTGGTGACAGGTTCCCTTTAAGGGAATTCTGCCTGTTTTGCAGAGTCCGGCGTCACGGCTGATGTCGCACATGCCGACACTCTCATCCAAGTCAAGCCTGTCGTTTCACAGCAGCTTAATCGCGTCACCTCTCGCTTTACGTGCAGCCGTCTGATTGGCTTGACGCCGTCTAATCATTGCGCTTCTAGACGTTTCCCGAAGGTCCAATCGCGTTCTTTGTTTGGTGACGTCACGCCGCCTCAGACGTCCTCCTGCCCCCACCCCTTTTCCCGCCTCTGCTCTGCGCAGGCGCTTTGCGGTCTTTCTCGGCCCTGTTGAGCCGTGGCTCGCGTTGTTCTTGCTGAGCGCCTTTCCCGCACACGTGACCTCGGAGGCGCCGCGGCCTAAGCGAAGCGGCCAACATGTCCAAGCGCCACCGACTGGACCTGGGCGACGACTACGCCCCGAGCAAGAAGAGAGGAGACGGGTGAGTGCGGGGCGGCGCCGAGGACGCTTCTTTGTCCGCTCTGGAATATGGCGGCGGCCATGAGTCCGGAAACCTGCACGGTATATAGCGCGTGTGCTGCTCGGGTCAGACACCCGGGGCCGGCGGGGAATACTACTCCCGGCAGCCCCATGTCATACCCGTCCTTACATAGGACTGGCGCAGTGCAGCCGGCTCTATGCAGGAGACGCGTCTGCTTGTCACTGGGCTGTGTTCACACGTGGGGGACACGATGCGGCATTCACCCCATCTTCACCCCCCGTTCTGGTGCCTGTTATCACCTACGTCACGACCTCAGTGCGCTTCAGGTTGCCATGGCGGCCCGGCGCGGTGTTCTCCTTGGATAGGAGTTGGGCAATGTCATCGTATATTGGAGAATTGTGTGATCCCGCACAAGTGACTCCTAACGAGAACGGAGACGATTAAAGCTTTAAGGATATAAAAAAAACCCATTTAATCCCCTCCCAAAAATATCCAGTAACTGCACATCTTTTAGAAGTCTCCACCCCCCTCCCAAAATAAACACAAGTTTATCAAAACATCACATGTACATCTAAATACAACCAGAATACACCAGCTCCGCTGTCACCTAGTGGTGCCCACAGCAGTCACTGCATCCCCCACTGTGAGATGTGCGCTGCCACTGATCGCCACAGTCACTGCATCCCCCACTGTGAGATGTGTGCTGCCACTGATCGCCACAGTCACTGCATCCCCCACTGTGAGATGTGCGCTGCCACTGATCGCCACAGTCACTGCATCCCCCACTGTGAGATGTGTGCTGCCACCGATCGCCACAGTCACTGCATCCCCCACTGTGAGATGTGTGCTGCCACCGATCGCCACAGTCACTGCATCCCCCACTGTGAGATGTGTGCTGCCACCGATCGCCACAGTCACTGCATCCCCCACTGTGAGATGTGTGCTGCCACCGATCGCCACAGTCACTGCATCCCCCACTGTGAGATGTGTGCTGCCACCGATCACCGCAGTCACTGCATCCCCCACTGTGAGATGTGTGCTGCCACCGATCACCGCAGTCACTGCATCCCCCACTGTGAGATGTGTGCTGCCACCGATCGCCACAGTCACTGCATCCCCCACTGTGAGATGTGCGCTGCCACCGATCGCCACAGTCACTGCATCCCCCACTGTGAGATGTGCGCTGCCACCGATCGCCACAGTCACTGCATCCCCCACTGTGAGATGTGTGCTGCCACCGATCGCCACAGTCACTGCATCCCCCAGTGTTAGATGTGCGCTGCCACCGATCACCGCAGTCACTGCACCCCCCACTGTTAGATGTGCGCTGCCACCGATCACCGCAGTCACTACATCCCCCACTGTGAGATGTGCGCTGCCACTGATCGCCACAGTCACTGCATCCCCCAGTGTTAGATGTGCGCTGCCACCGATCACCGCAGTCACTGCATCCCCCAGTGTTAGATGTGCGCTGCCACCGATCACCGCAGTCACTGCATCCCCCAGTGTTAGATGTGCGCTGCCACCGATCACCGCAGTCACTGCATCCCCCACTGTTAGATGTGCGCTGCCACCGATCACCGCAGTCACTGCATCCCCCACTGTTAGATGTGCGCTGCCACCGATCACCGCAGTCACTGCATCCCCCACTGTTAGATGTGCGCTGCCACCGATCACCGCAGTCACTGCATCCCCCACTGTGAGATGTGCGCTGCCTCTGATCGCCACAGTCACTGCGTCCCCCAGTGTTAGATGTGCGCTGCCACCGATCACCGCAGTCACTGCATCCCCCACTGTTAGATGTGCGCTGCCACCGATCACCGCAGTCACTACATCCCCCACTGTTAGATGTGCATTGCCACCGATCACCACAGTCACTGCATCCCCCACTGTTAGATGTGCATTGCCACCGATCACCGCAGTCACTCCATCCCCCACTGTTAGATGTGCGCTGCCACCGATCGCCAGTCACTGCATCCCCCACTGTTAGATGTGCGCTGCCACCGATCGCCACAGTCACTGCATCCCCCACTTTTAGATGTGTGCTGCCACCAGTTGTCGCAATCAATGCATCCCCCACTGTTTCATGTGCGCTACCAATCTCCGCAGTCACTGTACCCCCCAACGAACACCACAATTACTGCATCCTCCACTATTACATGTGCGCTACCACCAGTAACAGCAGTAACTGCACCCCCCGACTATTACATGTGTGCTGCCACCAATCACTGCCGCTTTGACCCCACAAGGCATTTACTTTTCTCTAGTCCCTTCCACGACAGCATAGGAGGTTGTCTCTCCACGCCCTAATTGGGACAGGAAGTTCAAGAGGTTTAAAAGGACCCTCCCACCTCCCATAGCCAGTGTCTTTCCTGTCCCCATGGGGCATGGAGAGGTTTTGTTTTTTCTCCTATGCTGTGGTGGCCGGCGAACTGCAGTATATTTTTTTTTTTTTTTTTTTTTCCCCCTATTACCTTCAGCCGGACGGCATCGGTCGGGCCTTCACCGCTCCTCCCTTGCTGTTCCCTCACGCTGTGGGGGACCGCTGCTCCAGCCTTCCGGATCCTCCTGAGGGGTGATGCAGGCTGTTGAGCTCCCCGGCCGGCGTCCTCCCTGAGCCGCCGGCCGCCTCCCGCATGCACGCTGCCGGAGCGATCCGGAAGTGCTCCCGGAGGCGGGACTTCTGGTCTTGCGGACTTCCGGTCGAGCGCTTCCGGTTTGCGGAGGCAGCGTGGAGGCACGCCGACTGCGACTCGACCTGCCCAGGACCGGATGCGGGAGGCGGGGAAACGTGCACCGTCACTGGGGAGGCAGGCCCTTGTCCATAAGGGCTGCCACGAAGACATCAGATCATGGTAAGACCGTGCTCCCTGTCATGTCTTCCGCTGCAGCTGCCTCTGCAGAACCCAGTGTGCCCCCTGCTACTGTGAGTATGGAGGGGTCTGGTCCCTCGGACATAGGTCTCATCAGTGATTATGGCTCTCTGCTCTGTGTTTTCTAGGAGGACAAGGCCACCAAGAAAACTGACAGAAATGAGAAATCTGAGAAGCCTGAGAAGTCAGAAAAAACTGACAAGTCCGATAAGCCTGATAGACCTGACAGAGTGGACAAAATTAAAAAATGTCCCATCTGTATAAAGAAGCTCCCTGCAGTATGGGATAAAAAGCTTTGCCAGCAATGTACGGACCAGGTTATTAGGGCCGAACAACCATCTCTGATAGATGAGTTGCGGTCCATGATGAAACAGGAGATTAGGGCCTCACTGGCTTCTCTCCCTGTGCCTGGCCCTGTTCCTGGCCCTGTTCCTGGCCCTGTGCCTGGCCCTGTTCCTGGCCCTGCTCCTGGCCCTGCTACTGGACCCTCTCCTCCAAAAAAGAGGAGACTCCAGTCGACCCCTTCTGATCAGGAGGACGCTGATTCCACCTCTGAGGGTCCTGATGAAGGATTTCCATCTGGGGGGTCTGACCAGTCCTTTCTTTTTCACTCAGAAGAGTTGGGGGATCTTATTGAGGCAGTTCGGAGCACTATGGGTTTAGAGGAAGTGCAGTCTCTTCCTTCAATCCAGGACGAAATGTTTGCTGGCCTGAAGTCAGTCAAACAGTTGGGATTCCCAGTTCATGCCAATATATTGGATATTGTTTCTCAGGAATGGGAATGTCCTGAGAGGCGGGTACGGAGTGACCTTAGACGCCGGTTTCCTCTGGAACCTTCGGGACTACATTGGGAGATCCCAAGAGTAGACGTTCAGGTGGCTAGGGTAGCTAAGCAAACGGCTCTTCCCTTTGAGGATACTTCCCAACTGAAGGATCAAATGGATAGGAAGGTAGAGGGCCTGATGAAGCGGTCCTGGGAGGCATCGTCTTCCTCTATTCAAGCCAACATTGCCTCCACCTGCGTATCCAGGTCCCTAATTAGGTGGTTGGACCAGTTGGAGGCTCATATTTCCCAAGGGACCCCTAGGGAGGAATTACTGGAATCCCTTCCCTTGCTTAGGAAGGCTACCTGTTTTCTGGCAGATACCTCGGTGGAATCGGTCCGCCTGGCAGCCAGGACCTCGGTGCTTTCTAACTCTGCCCGACGTGCCCTCTGGCTTAAGGCCTGGAGTGGAGACTCCACCTCTAAAATGAGGCTTTGTTCCCTTCCTTTTAAAGGGGATTTGGTGTTTGGACCTGCCCTGGATGATATCCTGGACAAGGCGACTGATCGTAAGGCCTTGCCCGATCCTAGACCTACCAGGAAGCGGTCCTTTCGTCCCTCGATGCCTCAGGCCTCCCAGCCCAGAGGGAAAGGGAAGGCAGGCAGGTGGAGCTATCCCAAAGGTAGAGGGAGAAACATCCTCATCCCTCCACATCAGCAACGTCCTCAGCAGGACAAGCAGTGACTCGGCCCGGGTGGGGGGAAGACTCTCAGCGTTTCTTACCCAGTGGCAGTCCATAACCTCTTGCCAATGGGTTCTGAAGATCATCTCGGATGGTCTTCTCATAGAATTCCTTTCCCCCCCTCTTCCGGGTCTCCGAGTCACTGCGCTGGCATCGCCGGGTTCACAGACTCTGTTGTACACAAAGATTTTAGAGTTAGTGCACTCGGGGGTCGTTTCCCCAGTCCCGAGTCGGGAAGAAGGGATAGGACACTACTCCCGTCTCTTCCTGGTCAAGAAGCCATCCGGCGACGTCCGTATAATTATCAATTTAAAAAGTCTAAACCGTCAGGTCAGGTACCGGCGGTTCAAGATGGAGTCGGTGAGATCAGCTATTCCCCTGATAGGTCTACACCACCAGATGGCCTCTATCGATCTGAAAGATGCCTACTTCCATGTACCCGTCCATCCGGGACACAGACAATACCTCAGGTTTGCGGTGCTTCACGGGGGGGGTTGCCTGGACTCAGAAACCCCTGGTTACACTGACCACAGATGCCAGCCTACGTGGATGGGGGGCAATGGTGGCAAATTCCCCATTTCAAGGGGTCTGGAGTCCTTACGTCAGCTCCCAATCCTCCAACTACCGGGAGCTCAGGGCAGTCAGGGAAGCCCTCCTTGCGGCTCAGGACCTCGTCCGGGACTCTCACGTCCTGGTATATTCAGACAATGTCACAACAGTGGCACATCTCCGCCATCAGGGCAGTACACGCTCCGGCGCCCTGAAGTCGGTATCCTCCCGAATCTTTCAATGGGCAGAACAATCTCTGCTCTCCCTTTCTGCGGTCCATCTGAAGGGCTCCCTCAATCTTCAGGCGGATTTCCTGAGTCGTCGGGATGTTCATCCAGGGGAATGGAGCCTGGATCAGGCAGTGTTCTGCTCTCTAGTGGCAAGGTGGGGTGCACCAGAGGTGGACCTCTTTGCCTCAGCAGAGAATCGCAAAGGACGAGGCTTTAGGGGTAGACGCTTTCTGCCACAGTTGGTCCTTTCGCCTCGCTTACGCGTTCCCCCCTCTTCCTCTTCTCGCACGGGCCCTGAGGAAGATCAGAGACGAGGGGGTCCCAACTATACTGGTAGCCCCTCTGTGGCCCCGGAGGAGTTGGTACAGCTTGGTCATGACGCTAGGAATCGACGGCCCAGTCCTCTTAGGTTCGGACCCCAGCTTACTGTCACAGGGTCCGATTTTCCATCCGGCTCCTCAGAAACTCAACTTGGCTGCCTGGCTTCTGAGGCCCGGGCACTGAAGGCTCAAGGGCTTTCTGACAAAGTTGTGGCTACGCTGCAGAAGAACCGTAAACCTGTGACTAATAGTATATACAACAAAATCTGGAAGAGATTTTCCTCCTGGTGTGGTTCTCGGCCTCCTGACCCTTTTCGGCCTAATATTGCGCAGATTCTGGACTTTCTCCAAAGTGGTTTAGACTTAGGTCTTAGGCCCAGCTCCCTGAAAGTTCAGGTGTCAGCACTCAGTGCAGTCTTTGACACGGGTCTGGCAGATCATCGTTGGATCCGTCGGTTCTTTGTGTCCGCTGGTAGACTCTGTCCACGTCGGAGGGTCCTGACGCCTCGCTGGGATCTCAATGTGGTCCTTACAGGACTATCTCAATCTCCGTTTGAACCTCTGTGCTCTTGTAACATTCGTTCCCTTTCTCACAAGACTGCTTTTCTGGTGGCTATTACATCTGCTCGCAGAGTCGGCGAACTTCAGGCTTTGTCTGTTAGGGAACCTTATCTGACCATCAGAGATGACAGCATTGTTTTTCAGCTGGACCCTTCCTTCCTTCCCAAGGTGGTTTCGGATTTTCACCGTTCGCAGTCCATCGTCCTGCCTTCATTCTGTCAGAATCCTCGGACTCCGGGTGAGGAAGTGTTTCATTCTTTGGATGTCCGTCGGATAGTGTTGCACTACCTAGAGGTTACTGCTTCTTGGCGCCTTGATTCTAACCTGTTCATCCAGCCCTTTGGCCGCAATAAGGGCAAGAAGGTGGCTAAGAGTACAGTCGCCAACTGGATTGTGCGAGCAATTAGAGATGCATACCTCGCTCAGCATCTCTCTCCGCCTACTGGATTCACGGCGCACTCCACCAGGGCTACCTCTGCCTCCTGGGCCGAACGGGCAGGGGCCTCCCCTGAGCAGATCTGCAAGGCGGCTACGTGGTCTTCGCTCCATACCTTCACGAAGCATTATCGTCTGGATCTGGATTCCAACAGGGATTTGGCCTTTGGCAGGAAAGTCCTGCAGGCTGTGGTCCCCCCCTAGGTATCAATTCTTTGGTATTCCTCCTATGCTGTCGTGGAAGGGACTAGAGAAATAAGAATTATTCTTACCGATAATTCGCTTTCTAGGACCTTCCACGACAGCAGGTAATTCCCTCCCCTATGTATTCATGTATTCCTGAATGTGTAGTACTTCTCATATGCTATGGATTCTTTGTAAGACACTGGCTATGGGAGGTGGGAGGGTCCTTTTAAACCTCTTGAACTTCCTGTCCCAATTAGGGCGTGGAGAGACAACCTCCTATGCTGTCGTGGAAGGTCCTAGAAAGCGAATTATCGGTAAGAATAATTCTTATTTCCCTCATTATGACTTGGTCGTGTTTTGATTGGCCAGCATCATGCAGGAGAAAAAGCACCACCCCCAGAAAAGGTTTGTGCTTCCTGTCCAGTTGTTAAAGTAAACATTATCCTTTTTATTACTGGAGGGTATAACATTCAAACAGAAGAGCACAGAAAAAGAAACTCACAGAAGGTTTAAGGTCCTCTTAAATAGAAAAATATCTAAACTCCTGAATTGCCGCTTTTCAGTATATGTACCCCTCCAAAAAAAAGCAATCAAAATACATATTTCCCACAATGTTTTTTTTAGAAAAATGAATGGTCTGTAATTGGCTTGAACAATCATTCGGTGCCGACATTCCCTTTTAATATAGCTACATCAACGGAAAAATAAAGTACAGGTTTCAGAAAATGGAAACTAATTTTTTTTAATGTAAATATAAAGTTTTGAGTTTTCTTTAAGCTAGTACAGTGGTTAAAAAAAAAAACTAAAGTATGTTATCTCCACAATCGTAGTCACCTGGAGAATCTTTTACAATATATTGAATATTATAAAGTTTATCTGCAGGAAAATGTTTTAGGCTAGGTTCACATTTCCGTTAAAATGTATCAGTCACAATCCGCGGCTCTTGTAAACAACGCAATACTTTTAGCGGATTCCGTTGTGTCCCATAGACTTGTATTAGTGGCGGATTGCGACTGATGACCTTGCGTTGCATCCGCTGTGTCGCGGTCAGTCGTTTTTTGACTGACCGCCGGGCGGGAGCAACGCAGAATGTAACGTTTTTCTGGCCGTCAAAATTGACGCACCGCACAGGAATCCGCCGCAGTCCGTCACGCTTGTAATGTATATCTATGGTGCTGGATTCCGTCATGCTCTACTGAGCATGCCCAGCATGTTTGGCACACCCACTGGGCTGTCCCAAACACACATGGATCATGACTGGTCCGTCAAAAAATGGACGCACAGCGGATGTAACGGATCCGTTTTTTCACAGGATTCCTGTGAAAGGAATCCTGTGAAAAACACATCCATTGCATCAGTTGACAACTAAAAAACTACTGATTTGTTGCTGACGGCTTTAAAACAACGGAAATGTGAACCTAGCCTTATAATGCTGCCTGGCCGCCTTTCTGAAAGTGCGGCTACCAGGATAAAACTAACTTATTTCATCCTGGGTGCAATGCACAGAGCGGCTACAGGCTAAGAGGCAGCTGAAGGGACGTCTGGTACTTTGACGTCATGCAGAGCATCTGAGCAGCGTGACCGTCAATCAATGTGAGCTCTGCTGAGTGGTGACTGGAAGCTGGCGGCTTCCAGGAGAAATTAAGTTAATTTTCTCCTGGTAGCTGCACTTTCAGTGTGTTGACCAGAGATGAGCGAAACTTTGGAAGTTTGGTTCGCAGGGCACAGTCTAATCTTAGATAAGGTTTGGTTTATGACCCAGACTTGACCCAAACCTCAATGGAAGTCAGTAATTGGGCCGTTCATGTGTCCAGAACACTTCCTGGGGAGGGTGGGCAGGGTTTTTCAATTTATTTATTTTTTTTTGTGTGCAGACTAAATCTGATCACGATGATTTTACATCCAGTGGGACCCGTTCAAACACTGCACTCGGCTCGCACAGGGCTGAGCATCACTCACACCCAAGCACAGCGCTGCTCACTTGAGTGGTTTGCACTTGTAACTCATTCGAACCTGAACTCAATTTTTTTTGTAGTTTGCGTTGGAACCCAAACTTCTAATTTCAAGTTCGCTCACCTCTAGTGGTGACCAGACGGTATTGTGGCTCTGTTTTTCTGTAGATTAACTTTTTTATCTACTGGTAAATGGTGTTTTTTTTTTTGATTTTTTTTTTTTTTTTTTTTTTTTTTTTTTTTTTTTTTTTTTCAAGGTGACAGTTCCCTTTAATTTAGGTCAATTGCTGCACATATTTTTATGCTGCACGTGGGTCGGACGTGGTAACATTTTGTCCTCTTTGCTGGCATTTTTTTTTTTTTTTTTTTTTATGATTGCAATGTGTCAGTAAAAATACTTGGCTTTAATCAAAAGGTGCACTGTAACATATGATGCTCTTGGTGATGTGCTCTGTAAATGTGACTGTTTTTTTTTTTTTAAATCAGATACATTTTTATTAAAGAAGTACGGTATATATACAACAGTGTCACAAGCCAGTATTCATACAGATTTGTCATATCAATTACCCCTTCTCTCGCCCCGTCCCCTTCCTTCCCCTCCCAGACAGCATTTCTACTCCCAAGATACTGCATCACATTTGGTATACATATAAATAATCCTCCATTCTTAAGAAATGAAATACCGGAACATTCTAAGTTATAAAATAGTTACTTGTAATACAAAGAATTCAAAACATATTTAGAGATCCACCATAGATTCACAGTCACAAGATAGCACATTAGTCCATCACTCCGCCTAACCATATTGCAGCCAGGGAGTAAATGTGACTGTTGCATCACCATTGCGGCCACAATATGTTCTGGGCAGTTTAGAACTTTCTCCTCCTGTAGCGAAGAGCCTGATTATAGGAAAGGCCATGAGGTCCTCACCAGCCTGCAGCTGCCCAAGAAGTGATGTGTCCATTAGGTGGGCCAATTCTGGCACTTTGCCTTGGCTCTTCCCATTGCCCTGGTGCGGTGGCAATCAGTGTATTGGTTTATGGGGTTGATGTTAGCTGTGTAGTGTCAGCTGGCATCAAGCCCAGGGGTTAGCATTGGAGAGGCATTTATTAGACACTCCCCATTACTAACCGAGTAAGTTAAAAGAAAAAAAAAACACACCTGAACTCCTGCCCTGGTTCACTAATAAATAAAATGTATAATGCGCCATAAAGATTGAAAATAGTCCTCTGAATCTGATGTAATCCACAGATGCAAACCCGCAAGACAAGATACTGGCTCTCATTCACTAATTTATTGTTAAAAAAAATAAACTAATCCCCACAGCTGTGATGTAGTCCATGGTGCTCCCATGAAGTCCACCGATTCTGTAGCACAACCTATGGAGCCTCTTTCTAAGAGCGACATTTCATAGGTCACTCTCGGTCAGGCTGTGCTCTGCGATACCCAGTGAATGTAACGAGCGATGATGAGGTCAGTAATGTTACCGCTTGTCACTGCTCTCGCCAGGACTCAGAATATCTGACAGGCGGTGACATCAGTAACTGCCACCTGGAAAACACTGTAGGGTGCAAGTGTATAATATGTAGGAGGCAGGACAATTGCTTTGGGCAACTTCCTGCTTGTTCTGCTTCATGTATTACAACCAACTTTATTGAGCTAAACACATGCCGCAAGGAAAAACACAAGTGAGCAGGGGTGTGGGATTCATACGGAAATTCAGCTGCGCGAAAGCCTGAACAATCTGATCGTGTGCACATACAGTAAAGCTGGGTTCACACATAGCGACAACGACGTCGCTGTTACGTCACCATTTTCTGTGACGCAACAGCGCTTAGCTGTCAAACACAGCAGACGCAGCAGCGATCATAACGACACGCGTCGCTGTGCTACATGTGCAGAGAGCAGGGAGCCGCGCACACTGCTTAGCGCTGGCTCCCTGCTCTCCTAGCTACAGTACACATCAGGTTAATTACCCGATGTGTACTGCAGCTACATGTGCAGAGAGCAGGCACTGGCAGCGTGAGAGCGGCGGACGCTGGTAACGAAGGTAAATATCGGGTAACCAGGGAAAGGTCTTCCCTTGGTTACCCGATGTTTACCCTAGTTACAGCTCACCGCAGCTGCCAGACGCCGGCTCCTGCTCCCTGCTCGCTTCGTTTCGGCGCTCTCTCGCTGTCACACACAGCGATGTGTGCGTCACAGCGGGAGAGCAACGACCAAAAAATGAAGCAGGACATTCAGCAACGACCGGCGACCTCACAGCAGGGGCCAGGTCGTTGCTGGATGTCACACACAGCGACGGGACGTCGCTGCTACGTCACAGAAAATGGTGGCGTAGCAGCGACGTTGTTGTCGTCGTCGCTGTGTGTGACACCACCTTAAGTGTGTGTGTGTGTTTTATTGTAAGCTCATAAATTTGATGTAATACTCTGATAACATTGTTCTCGGCAGCGACCTGGGAGTCAGATATGTGTCCATACATTTTCCCCTTGCTGTTTCCACTCCATTTGAGCACTGTTTCCATCCATTTCAGTGTTTTTTGTTTTTTTTTTGTTTTTCCTTTTCTGTCCTTTGCCTCCCCAGCTCTCCTGGGAAGCTCTGCAAGAAAAATTACTTGAGTTTACGCTTCACTTCCATTATGCTGTGTAATTGAGTTGAGTCCGTCTGAGCTTCAGACTTGCTCGATTCGAGTACTGAGCACTCCAGCATGTTAGTGCTCGCTCATCAGTAGTTTTTATGCAACGTTGAGTCACTTGGCTATGTCTCCATGTGGAATTTAAGGCTTTCTGGTAATACGCCTCTGAACAGATTGGCACAGGTGTGTCCTACTGGTTGCTGATGGCACTGCTGGACATCTTCTGGTATTGAATAGAAAGTAGGCATGATGTCTTTCATCTGCTGCACTTTTTCCTTGGCCGCATACTACATTTACTGACCTATAAATTGCTAATTTCTTTGTACGTCAAAAAAGCTTGACCAGCACATCTTTATACCCCAGTATACTTTGTATTTTTTCCCTGAGAGAGACCTTGCTGATGCAGTATAACTACCTTGTGTGTTGTTGCTGTATTCAGTGTTGCCATGGTGTGTGACCTGTGACATGAAATGGCCTTTTATAATCTCACCTTCATAGTAGAGTTTGGCTGTTCATCACCCAGTTTTAAATGGTGCCTGTCAGCACAGGATGACTGTTCAAACCAGGGCTGTGGAGTCGGTAAGCCAAACCTGCAACTCCGACTCCTCAATTTCCCTTGCACCAACTCCTACATATATTGCTTATATTTAAGTGAAAAATGTATTGTAGTGCAATGTGAACATCAGACCTGTAATCATTTTTATGATACAATAATCAAGATACTTAGAACATAAAATATATTTATTGGAAACAACTTTAGAACACAAAAAACTGTAATGTAAATATGTAATAACTATGTAATATAGATTACATATATGTATATGTAAACACTATGTAATACACTATGTAAGTGGCAGAAAACAGTTTTTAACAAAAACATACTAAATAACATTTGTGCAGTCTATGAATTTGTTGTAAGAAATAGAATTGCCTCCATCCCTCCTTCGCAGATGACCTCAAATCTGACCTAGTAATTTTAAAGCTAAAGAACAACCTCTCTACACAAACTTGGGTTGGAGGCAAAACCGTAACCACATGGGCAACATCTCTAACAGTTAATTTCCGGGTATAATGGAATTGCCTCATGCACAGTCAGTTTTGATGAATGGTTGAATTTTTCTATTTCTTTGAGACAAAGTGAAAAATTCTGCCGAAATATGGTCAATCTGCTGCTATAACAGAGTGAAATAGTTTTCCTTGCGGTAACGCTTTGCCTGCTCCATATCATCCAAATACTTGTCCAAGTTAAACTCCTCTGATTAGGATGAAGATATGGCAGCAGTAGCACTGTCAGGCCCCAAGTCCTCGTCCACCTTGCAGTCCTGTAGCTGCTCATCCTAACTGCTACCTCACTGAAAGATTCTTTTCCTTTTAGTAAGCTGTTGATCATCAAGCAGTATATGATGACTTGGGTCCACATAAACATCTGCCAGAAGAATTTTATTTTCCAATAGCTGTGTCTCTCTGTTTCATTGAAGCAGAAAAATGCCATCTGCGATTAAACTTCCTCTTTGGGACAGGCAAAATAGCAAGTTCTTCCACTCCCCTATGAAAATGCTAGGAGTTAAATCCTCAGCTTGAAATTTTTTAGTCACTGTAAATGGGTGTTTAAGAAATTCCTTCAATTCAGCCACCTGTGTCCATTGACCTTCATTTAGGGTTACCTGAGGGTTTGCCATATCTATAAGAAACGGTTTTAGTTCAAGCAATTGCTCAATCATTAAATAAGTGCTACCCACCGAGTGGCTTGATCGACAATTGCCCTTTTCCCAGCACGTCTCTTCAAGATGGAATCAATTTTAGGGGTTCTGGCGGCAATAACCAATTTCCTCACTTTTCCAATCAGATTTCCAGCATGTCCCTCTTGCAGACTGTCTGTTATTGCCAGCTGCAGCGTGTGCACAACACAGCGCATGTGATGAATATGAAAGTGTTTTGAAGCAGCTTCAACAAGATCATCTAATCCTAAAGTATCATTTTGCTGTTCTTCTGTTATAATATCTGCTTGTTCCTCAGTTACATGAACAGCACTGTGGCTCCATCTCTAACATACTGAATCCTAAATTTTCTTCTAGCTGTTGTTCATTACTCTCATTCATCAGTTTAATTGTACTTATCATGTTTGAAGCATAGTCTGTTACAATGGCAAGAACCTGTTCTTTTTTGAGTTCGTAATCTTGCAGAACTTTTTCCACTAAGGCCTGGAGAAACTGGCTGCTGTGATGAGCTTTAGTGTCTTTTACTACCAGTGTCTAGCTAACAATTTCTTTGTTGTCACAAACATATCGATATCAATTTATTATCTATTTTTAGAGTCTGAGTCGGTCCATTTTATACCAACTCAGACTCCACCAAAATGAACACCGACTCCGACTCCACGGCCCTGGTTCAAACTAACAAAATAGAGAAAACTGAGTTTCATGAGGCCTTGCATAATCAAAGACAGACACGCACCCAATAGTTATATAATTATTTATTAGAAACAATAGATAGGTAGGGGCACTGTCATGTAAAGTAACGACATAAAATACTGACAATGGTTCGGGATACAGAAGAGTCAGAGATGTCCCATACTAGGACCTCAACAGCATCATATTGTGTAAGAAAGATAATTCCAACATTAAAAGGTGCAATGGATAGCCCAAACAGTCAATGAAATACGGCCCAACATGGCACATATAGTAAAAGGGGCATATATCATTATTCAACGCTGGAGCAGTTGCTTACCCATATATGGTGCCAATATGAACGCCGTATCAAAGGTCCAGGTAGTGGAGGGAAACGCCCCGACGCGTTTCGCCAATAGAGCTTCCTCGGGGGGCGGTGGTCTGGTCCGATGGGTGTCGCTACGCTCTGTCCGGCGCCTCCTAGCTTCTTACAATCACCACCCCCCCCTGCCTAGCCCCTTGTACTGATGAGCGGTGAAACGCCGCCCACAGCCCAGTCACTCCCGTTGATGCGGTGATGTCACGTCACCATCCTGTTGACATCACCGGCCATAAGGGGTCACGGGGAGGGGGGTGGGGGTGGTTGGGTTCTCACACGAAGGGGATGAGCGGAGCACGATAGCGCCGCTCACAGGCACTATTGACAACACAAGGTATTTGAGAGAAGCCTTGTTTCTCAACAGAACGACGTGCCTATGCATACTAACTAATGAATCACCCCTTTAAAATTGGGTGCATATAAATGTAATCTTGAATGCACAGGGTTGCATTAATGTCGTGCCATCTTTGGTATCATTTTCACTTTGTTCTGTAGATACTTCCTGTCTATATTGGGTACATCTTTTTGGTTTCCTTTCCACTTTTTTCCTTTTTTTTGGCATGGTGGTGTGACATCTCTTCTGGCGGTCAGTAAACAGGTGGGAGATATTGTTATATGAACAGCAGTTTATTGGTGAGATGATTTTTATGTTTAATTTTATTTCATCCACTGCTTGGTTTGACATAGGCAAACCCACAGCACAATCCGCTCAATGTGTTATTTCGCTTGGAATGCTCTACCACTTTGTTAGTCAGAAAAGTTTTTTTTTTTTTTTTTTAAATTAAAATGCATTTTTGACAGGGAAAAAAGCAGCTTACAAAACATGAGTTTTGGGTTTTTTTTTGGTTGTGTTATGCATTCATTTCAGTGACAAATGCTGTAAAAAGCTGAAAGAATTGACATGCTCTAGATTGGAAAAATATTGATGGTTAAAATACACAAGAGAAAAAAGCGGCATGAGATTTCAGAAATCTTGTTCATTTTGCTGGCACTGAAAATGCAGCATTTAAAAAAAAAAAAAAAAAAATATGCACAGAAAAACCCTGCAAGTTCTCATCATGTGCACAAGCCCCAACTGTTTGGATTTATCCTAATTTTTGCCCGGCTATTCTCTCTAAGGCTAGTTTCACACTTGCGTTCAGCGGAGTCCGTCACTATGGAGAATAGCGCAGTCCGTTAACGCACTGCGCTATTCTCCATAGACTTGTATGGATGACGCACTGTAATGCAAGTGTCAGCGTTGCATCCGCTGGACGATGCAGCGTCGTTATTTTGACGCTGCGTCGGGCGGAAGGAACGCAGCATGTAACGTTTTTTTGAGCAGCGGAATCCTTTGGATTTCACTGCGCATGCTCTCTCTGGCTCCCTCCACCCGTAACCAGGGTACACATCGGGTAACCAAGGAACCCTAGTTACGTGTGCCGGGAGCCCGACACTTCCCCGCTCGGCTCCGCCCCCTCCCCGCACTCCGTATGTATACACACACACACACAATCGCGCACACACACACTCACCTGTCCCCCAGCGATGCAGTCCCCGCGGCACTGACGTCCTCAGCCATGGCCCTGCTCCGCTCCACCCACTTCGCCCCCCGCACACATTGTCGGCGACCGAACGATCGGCTGATCACCCGGCGGCCGGCTACTGTGAGCGATCGGCTGATCACCCGGCGGCCGGCTACTGTGAGCGATCGGCTGATCACCCGGCGGCCGGCTACTGTGAGCGATCGGCTGATCACCCGGCGGCCGGCTACTGTGAGCGATCGGCTGATCACCCGGCGGCCGGCTACTGTGAGCGATCGGCTGATCACCCGGCGGCCGGCTACTGTGAGCGATCGGCTGATCACCCGGCGGCCGGCTACTGTGAGCGATCGGCTGATCACCCGGCGGCCGGCTACTGTGAGCGATCGGCTGATCACCCGGCGGCCGGCTACTGTGAGCGATCGGCTGATCACCCGGCGGCCGGCTACTGTGAGCGATCGGCTGATCACCCGGCGGCCGGCTACTGTGAGCGATCGGCTGATCACCCGGCGGCCGGCTACTGTGAGCGATCGGCTGATCACCCGGCGGCCGACTACTGTGAGCGATCGGCTGATCACCCGGCGGCCGACTACTGTGAGCGATCGGCTGATCACCCGGCGGCCGGCTACTGTGAGCGATCGGCTGATCACCCGGCGGCCGGCTACTGTGAGCGATCGGCTGATCACCCGGCGGCCGGCTACTGTGAGCGATCGGCTGATCACCCGGCGGCCGGCTACTGTGAGCGATCGGCTGATCACCCGGCGGCCGGCTACTGTGAGCGATCGGCTGATCACCCGGCGGCCGGCTACTGTGAGCGATCGGCTGATCACCCGGCGGCCGGCTACTGTGAGCGATCGGCTGATCACCCGGCGGCCGGCTACTGTGAGCGATCGGCTGATCACCCGGCGGCCGGCTACTGTGAGCGATCGGCTGATCGTTCACAATAGTCTGCTGCCGACGGTAAAACTGTAAAAAAAAACAAAAAACAAAACGAATTGCGTTGTTTTGCAGCATCCGTTGCATCCGTTGTGCCACTATATGCAACACATCTGTTGCATCCGTCACACAACGCAATGCTACGGATGCCGTTCAACGCAAGTGTGAAACTAGCCTAACCTGTGTCTTTATGTGAACTTGAGACATGAAGTTCGCTATTTTTACACAGAGCAATAATTGTTCCCATCTGTTACTTCTGAGTGATGTAACCATTCTGTAACTAGAACAGTCTGGTCTGAAGGCCCCAAAAATGATTGCTATCCTATACTAATCTCTCTTGATGGTGGAAAATGTTTCTTGCTTCCATGTGTGCTATGAAATCAATCAGTTTAGTTTTATATTTTGATAGCTTCAACTTTTACAGAGGCAGTGATACTACAGACATGTATTTTAATATCTTTACTTTTCATGAAAACATACAAGGGTTTTTGTTTTTATATCTTTGCACTGTTTTTTTTTTTTGTTTTTTTTTTAAGTTCTCTTAGGGGTTCTTATCTTGTGAGTGATCACTTGTACTATATTCTGTAATACAACTGTTGCATAGTCCATAGAAACAGATGATACTGCACTCTCAACCATGTTTTGATCACTTGTACTATATTCTGTAAGGGTACTTTCACACTTGCGTTCAGCGCAGTCTGTCACTATGGAGAATAGCGCAGTCCGTTAACGCACTTCACTATTCTCCATAGACTTGTATGGACGACTCACTGTAACGCAAGTGTCAGCGTTGCATCCGCTGGACGACGCAGCGTTATTTTGACGCTGCGTCGGGCGGAGGGAACGCAGCATGTAACTTTTTTTGAGCGACGAAAACTTTTATTTTTCACTGCGCATGCTCATTTTTTTTTTAAATCACAAACTTTATTTTGTTTCTCGGTGCTTGAACGTTCAGCTGAGCGCCCGGCCGCCGGCATGTGAGAGCGCTCAGCTGAGCGCCCGGCCGCCGGCATGTGGGAGCGCTCAGCTGAGCGCCCGGCCGCCGGCATGTGAGAGCGCTCAGCTGAGCGCCCGGCCGCCGGCATGTGAGAGCGCTCAGCTGAGCGCCCGGCCGCCGGGTGATCAGCTGATCGTTCACAATAGTCTGCTGCCGGTAAAACTGTAAAGAAGAAAAAAAAAAAGCTTTCTGTTGTTTTGCAGCATCCGTTGTGCCATTATATGCAACACATCCGTTGCATCCGTCACACAATGCAATGCAACAGATGCCGTTCAAGTGTGCAAGTGTGAAACTAGCCTAATACAACTGTTGCATAATCCATAGAAACAGATGAGACTGCACTCTCTCAACCATGTAGCCAAAAATCTTTGTATTACATCAGTGTGCAGGTTAAAACAGCAGAAGAGCTGGGTGCAGGCCCTCCATAGACGACGGCCGTTTCGCATCTAATCACGCTTCTACGGGTCCATGCGATTAGATGCGAAACAGCCGTTGTCCGTAGAGGGCCTGCACCTCTCCTCCCGCTGGGTTAACCTGCACACTGATGTAATGAAGATTTTCGGCTACATGGTTGAGAGTGCCGTCTCATCTGTTTCTATGGATTATGCATCAGATGCTTTCTGAGACGAGCACCACCGGGCCGTGGTTCCACGTGGAGTACCTGAGCGGACTGTCTCCCCTGCGACACCTGTTCAGGTATTGCTTGGTGGTGCAGGACCTTTATCTTTTGTGGTATTCGGTAATACAATAGTATTGCAGTCTATGGTGATAACCACAGCTTTCTTTGAAACCCGGGCACAGTATGGCTTTGCACAGATGCATTCCAGGACTGGCTGTCACTCACAGTGCCGTGCCGGGCTAACAGCCACGCATAGTATAGGGAGATGTTCCTGTAATCACACCCCCTTGACCCCTAGCCAGCCGGGAGCAAATAAGGTAATTTTCTGAAAGTTGCCTCGCTGTAACATTAATTACCTGCAGGTTACCTATACAGTGTGTCCACCCACATCCTGTCCACCACCATTAACTTTAATTAGGCGGCAGCTATAGGCATAGAAGTGGTGTCTAGGTATAGTAAAGTATCCATGTGCTACGCAATGAAACCACCTATAGCACCACCTGGTGGAAAACAACGGAGTTAGCATTGTTATCTCAAAAACAGAACGAGATAGAGAAAGTGAATTACAAAGTTGTAGGGTATCATCAATTCAATACGAATCGACACCTTGCATACAGAAATGCTATGATTAGAATGTGTAAAACTCACAAGGCTGCGGACGTGAAGAGATACCTCATGGAGACCTTCCTACAAGTCATTGGGTATGGTGGCTGCGTGCAGTGGCCTCCACGCTCACCTGACCTGACCCCATTGGACTTCTTTCTAAGAGGTCACATCAAACAGCAGGTGTATGCGACCCCTCCACCAACATTGCAGGACCTACGACGACGTATCACAGATGCTTGTGAAAACGTGTCACCTGCCATATTGCACAACGTGCAGCAATATACAGTATGCTGTGCAGAGTCCAGATGTGCATTGCAGCTGACAGTGGCCACTTTGAACATCAAAGTTAAATGAGGGTCATATGCGTGACCAGCATTCAATGTTTTGGGGGGGGGGGGTGTCATGGGTTTCATATCATAGCATTTCTTCAGCGCTCTATTGGGAGACCCAGACGATTGGGGTATAGCTACTGCCCTCCGGAGGCCACACAAAGCACTACACTAAAAAGTGCAAGGCCCCTCCCCTTCTGGCTATACCCCCCCGTGGTATCACGGGTTCTCCAGTTTTCAAGCTTTGTGCGAAGGAGGTCAGACATCCACGCATAGCTCCACAGATTTTAGTCAGCAGTAGCTGCTGACTATTTCGGATGGAAGAAAAGAGGGCCCATATAGGGCCCCCAGCATGCTCCCTTCTCACCCGTTGATGGTGTTGTAAGGTTGAGGTACCTATTGCTGGTACGGAGGCTGGAGCCCACATGCTGCTTTCCTTCCCCATCCCCCTGGGGGGCTCTGAGGAAGTGGGATCCTGCCGGCCTCAAAGCTCTGACGCCGGGCTCCATCCACAGACCCATTTGAACCTGCTGGATACGGAGCTGGAGTACCGTTCAGGGACATGGCCCTGCACCATTACAGGTACTCTGTGTCCCCGTACACACAGGCACAGCACACTCCAGACTTGCTGGGTGTGCTAGTGCGCCGGGGAAAGTAAAGGGTTACAGTCACTGCAGCTTTGCTGAGTGACTTTGTGTTTTGGGAACTACCGCGCCGGACGCTCCGGGAGCGGCGGCGCGGCTGGGACTTGTAGTTCGCCGGGGACTGGGCGCCGACCGCGCTTTTACGGCGGCGGCGCTTATAAATCCAGTCCCCGGCTTCTGCGGCCTAGTGCCGCTTCGTTCCCGCCCCCTCCCTGTCACTCAGGGAAGGGGACAGGCGCTGAGCAATCAGCAGCGCCGAGGGCTGGAGCCTTTTTACATGCTCCAGCCCTCTCACTGCACACTGTCGGACGCCGGATTCCCGCTCTGCCTTGGGGGCACGCCCACGGCCCGCCCCTCCTCACATGAGCTGGGGAAGAAGCCGGCAGCCATTACTGCAGTCCGAGCTCGGACTTTCGGCACCAAGGCAGGACGGTGGCGATCATACACCCGCTTATAGGCGGGCGGTAAGAGGCACACATAGTGCTGACCACGATATAACTGCAGTGTGTACATGTGTTGTTTTTTACTGCATAGGTCGCTATATGCCCGCTTGGGGAGCGACACATCAGCAGCAGGAAAGCAGGTGTGCTAAGGCACAGGCTTTCTAGGCTGCTTGTATTGCACGACTGAGGTGTTCATTTGTGTTTATGCTTATATGCTATACATTGCACTGTACAGTCGCTAGTCTTAGCTATATTCTCCTGGAATGGCTAGACTACAGCAGCAGAAAACCAAGGGTGCTGGGGCACAGGTTTTTTTCTATGCTGCTTGTATTGCATGGGCTGCAGTGTGCATTTGTACTTGTGCTTGTATGCTATACATAGCACTGTAGGGTCACTCTTCTGGGCCATATTCCCCGAGATGACTAGTCTACAGCAGCAGAAGAGCTGGGGTGCCAGGGCACAGGCTTCTATGCTGCTTGTATTGCATGTGCTGCAGTGTTCATTTGTACTTGTGCTTGTATGCTATACATTGCACTGTAGGGTCACTCTTCTGGGCTATATTCCCCTAGATGACTAGTATACAGCAGCAGAAGAGCAGGGGTGCCAGGGCACAGGCTTCTATGCTGCTTGTATTGCTTGTGCTGCAGTGGTCTTTTGTACTTTATGCCTGTATGCTATACATTGCAATGTACGGTCACCAATCTTGGCTATATACTTCTAGATAGCTAGTCGGCAGCGGCAAAAAAGCAACACAGATTTCAGTGCTGTTTTTACTACATGGGATGCTGTTCATGACACCGTCCCATTGTGTGCATGCTCCCCTGTAGCACGTCGTCTGCCGGGGTCTCTAGCACTTCGTCTGCCGGGGCTCTACTAGTTGTGGCCAAAGAAACCTCCTGTCAACCCTGTCCATGGACAGGGACGGAGTAGTCATAATATAGAGACTTGCACCCATGGGCAATCTACTTGACCAAAAGGCAGCTCTTCAGGGCTTTGATACTGACATCGCTCTCAATCCGGATACACCGGGTGGTAACGCCATACGGAATGATCCTATACCGTCCATCAATGGAAGGTTGGATCTTTCTCCCTCAGCTCCCCCAGTGGAGATAGGAGACGAACAGGAGAAGTTCCTTTTCAGTATCTCACGCAGATATTGAGTTTTTTTCTGGCCACGCTGACTTCAGAGAAGCAGTCCAGGAACACCACGCTTACCAGATAAGCGTCTTCTCCAAACGTTTTTAGGATACACGTTATCCCTTTTCCCCTGACGTGGTCAGCGCTGGACCCAGGGTCCAAAGGTGGATTCTCCAATCTCCAGGCTTGCATATAGAGCCATAGTTGCACTGGAGATGGGGCTTCACTTAAAGATGCCATTCACAGACAGATGGACTCTGGTTGAAATCTGTCTAGGAGGCTATCGGCGTGTCGGTTGCTCCGGCATCCACAGCCGTATTGGCAACCTAACCTTTTCAGCTGTTCTTGCGCAGCTGACCTTGAGCAGGGACATCTGTACCGCAGAGGCGTCCGTAACCCCGCAATGTCTGCACTGCGACTTACCCTGTTAATACTGTCCTAAAAGTACAGTCGAGGTTTCGGTCCTTCCCAAGCTCCGGCAGGTCCCAATTGTCCTCGTGCAAAAGGGCTACAAAACCTCAGACGGGCTCAGATTCCGGCCGGGCTCAATCTCGCCCAAGGAAGGCAGTCGGAGGAACCGCTACCAAGGCGGTCTCCTCAGGACTCTCAGCTCTCTCTCTCTCTCTCTCTCCGCATCCGCGGTTGATGGCAGACTCCCCCGCCTTTGGCGACATTTAGCTGCCACAGGTCACAGACCGGTGGGTGACGGACATTGTGCTCACGTGCACAGGACAGTGTTCTGTTCTCGTCCTCCGACTCCATTCTTCAGAACGGCCCCACCTCTCCACCGAGCAGATGCCCTGCTGCAGGCGGTGGACGCGCTAAGAGCAGAAGGAGTGGTGATCCCTGTCCCCCCTCAGGAACGAGGGCGAGGGTTTCTACTCCAATCTCTTTGTGGCTCCAAAAATGGACGGTTCCTTCCGTCCTGTTCTGGTCCTGAAACTGCTCAACGAGCATGCGAACGCCAGGCGGTTCCGGATGGGATCCCTCCGATCCGTCATTGCCTCAATGTCTCGAGGAGACTTCCTTGCCTCAACAGACATCAAAGATGCCTATCTCCACGTGCCAATTGCTACGGAGCACCAACGTTTTCTACGTTTGGTGATAGGAGACGAACATCTTCAGTTCGTAGCTCTGCCATTCAGTCTGGCGACAGCCCCACGGGTGTTCACCAAGGTCATGGCAGCAGTGGTAGCAGTCTTGCACTCTCAGGGACACCCGGTGATCCCGTACTTGGACGATCTACTCGTCAAAGCACCCTCCCTCGAGGCATGCCAACGCAGCCTGAATGTTACGCTGGAGACTCTCCAGACTTTCGGGTGGATCATCAATTTGGCAAGGTCAAATCTGTCTCCGACTCAATCACTAACGTATCTCGGCATGGAGTTTCATACTCTATCAGCCATAGTGAAGCTTCCGCTGAACCAGCAGCGTTCACTGCAGACAGAGGTGCAGTCTCTCCTTCAAGGCCAGTCGCACCCCTTAAGGCGCCTCATGCACTTCCTAAGGAAGATGGTGGCAGCCATCGAGGCAGTTCTCTTTGCGCAGTTTCATCTGCGCCAACGGCAATGGGACATTCTCCGCCAATGGGATGGGCAGTCAACCTCCCTGGACGGGAAGTCTCCCTTTCCCTGACGGCCGAGGACTCTCTGCAATAGTGGCTTATTCCCACCTCATTGTCATAGCCCCCATCCTGGGCAGTGGTCACGACAGATACGAGTCTGTCAGGGTGGGGAGCAGTTTGTCTCCGCCACATGGCTCAGGGGACGTGGACTCAGCAGGAGTCCACCCTTCAGATCGATGTTCTGGAAATCGGGGCAGGGTATCTTACCCTATTAGCTTTCCAGAAGTGGCTAGAAAGAGAGCAGATCCGAATCCAGTCGGACATCTCCACAGCGGTGGCATACATCAACCACCAAGGAGGGACACGCAGTCAGCAGCCTTCCAGGAAGTCCGGCGAATCCTCATGTGGGTGGAGGACACAGCATCCACCATATCCGCAGTTCACATCCCGGGCGTAGAAAACTGGGAAGCAGACTTCCTCAGTCGCCAGGGCATGGACGCGGGGGAATGGTCCCTTCACCCGGACGTGTTTCAGGAAATCTGTTGCCGCTGGGGGGCGCCGGACGTCGACCTGATGGCGTCTCGGCACACCAACAAGGTCCCGGCATTTATGGCACGATCACAGAGCTCTGGCGGCAGACGCCTTAGTGCAAGATTGGTCGCAGTTCCGGCTCACATATGTGTTTCCACCTCTGGCACTCTTGCCCAGAGTACTGCGCAAAAATCAGATCCGATTGCAGCCGCGTCATACTCGTCGCACCAGACTGGCCGAGGAGATCGTGGTACCCGGATCTGTGGCATCTCACGGTCGGCCGACCGGGGTCACTACCAGACCGACCAGACTTACTGTCTCAAGGGCCGTTTTCTCCATCGGAATTCTGCGGCCCTGAACCTGACTGTGTGGCCTTTGTGTCCTGGATCCTAGCGTCTTCAGGATTATCCCAAGGGGTCGTTGCCACCATGAGACAGGCTAGGAAGCCCACGTCTGCTAAGATCTACCACAGAACGTGGAAGATTTTCTTAATCTGGTGCTCTACTCAGGGAGTGTCTCCCTGGCCATTTGCATTGCCTACTTTTCTTTCCTTCCTACAATAGGAGTTAGAAAAGGGCTTGTCGCTAGACTCCCTCAAAGGGCAAGTCTCAGCACTATCCGTGTTTTTTTCAGAAGCGTCTAGCACGTCTTTCTAAGGTGCGCACGTTCCCGCAGGGGGTTTGTCATATCGTACCCCCGTACAAGCGGCCGTTAGATCCATGGGATCTGAACAGGGTTCTAGTTGCTCTCCAGAAGCCGCCTTTCGAGCCTCTGAAGGAAGTTTCCTTTTCTCGCCTGTCACAGAAGGTGGCGTTTCTCGTTGCGATCACATCGCTTCGGCGAGTGTCTGAGCTGGCAGCTCTGTCATCCAAGGCTCCCTTCCTGGTGTTTTCACCAGGACAAGGTAGTGCTGCGCATCATTCCGGAGTTTCTCCCTAAGGTCGTATCCTCGTTTCATCTTAATCAGGATATCTCCTTACCGTCCTTTTGCGCTCATCCGGTTCACCGGTATGAGAATGTTTACGTTTGCTAGATCTGGTGAGAGCACTCAGAATCTACATTTCCCGCACGGCGCCCATACGCCGTTCCGATGCCCTTGTCGCTGGTACGCGCAAGAGGTTGCAGGCTTCTAAAGCCACCCTGGCTCGATGGATCAAAGAACCAATTCTGGAAGCCTACCGTTCTGCAGGGCTTCCGGTTCTCTCAGGGCTGAAAGCCCATTCAACCAGAGCCGTGGGTGCGTCCTGGGCGCTACGACACCAGGCTTCGGCTCAACAGGTGTGCCAGGCAGCTACCTGGTCGAGTCTGCACACTTTCACCAAACATTATCAGGTGCATACCTATGCTTCGGCGGATGCCAGCTTAGGTAGAAGAGTCCTGCAGGCGGCAGTGACATCCCCGTAGGGGAGGGCTGTTTTGCAGCTCTAACATGAGGTATCTCTTTACCCACCCAGGGACAGCTTTTGGACGTCCCAATCGTCTGGGTCTCCCAATAGAGCGCTGAAGAAGAAGGGAATTTTGTTACTTACCGTAAATTCCTTTTCTTCTAGCTCTTATTGGGAGACCCAGCACCCGCCCTGTTGTCCTTCGGGATTTCTTGGTTGTTTGCGGGTACACATGTTGTTCATGTTGAACGGTTTTTCAGTTCTCCGACGTTATTCGGAGTTAATTTGTTTAAACCAGTTATTGGCTTCCTCCTTCTTGCTTTGGCACTAAAACTGGAGAACCCGTGATACCACGGGGGGGTATAGCCAGAAGGGGAGGGGCCTTGCACTTTTTAGTGTAGTGCTTTGTGTGGCCTCCGGAGGGCAGTAGCTATACCCCAATCGTCTGGGTCTCCCAATAAGAGCTAGAAGAAAAGGAATTTACGGTAAGTAACAAAATTCCCTTCTTCTGTATGCAAAGTGTCGATTCATATTGAATTGATGATACCCTACAACTTTGTAATCCACTTTTTTTCTCTCTCGTTCTGTTTTCGAGATAAAAATGCTAACTCCGTTGTTTTCCACCAGGTGGCGCTATAGGTGGTTTCATTGCATAGCGCATGACTACTTTACTATCCCTAGACACCACTTCTATGCCTATAGCTGCTGCCGTTCTCAAGTTAATGGCGGTGGACACACTATATATGGCTAAGTTCACACAGGGCATCTTTTGCTGTATTTTTGGTGTGATTTTGGGGTCACAAAGATGCAATAAAAAGCATGCATTTCCTTCTCTCAGCAAAGTCTTGAGATTTCGATTTTGCTGTCTGCACAGTGCATCTTTTGTTGGCTGCGTTTTTCAAGATGCAGCATGTCAATTCTTCATGCGTTTTTACCGTGTTTTTGAGCCCTTTTTGCCGCGGTGCATTTTAAGATGCACTGACAAAAAAGATGCCAGGTGTGAACATAGCCTATCTGGCAGGTAAATGGCATTTTCCAAGGTGACAGGTTCCCTTTTAATAACTTGGAAACAGTAAAATTATATATCAAACCTTGCAAGATTGGAAGTAGTATAATTTGTGCCAGCTTTTTGCACCACGTTTTGTCTAAAACTGAGGCTATGTGTGCACGTTGCGTAAATTCATGCAGTTACGCTGCGCTTTGCAGCGCAGCGTAACTGCATGCGTCCTGCGTCCCCTGCACAGTCTATGGAGATTGTGCAGGGGCCGTGCGCACGTGGCGTCTCAGAGCGCAGCGCTTCGGCTACTGCCGAAGCGCTGCGCAAAAAGAAGTGACATGTCACTTCTTTCCTGCGCTTTGCCGGCAGCTCCTGCTCTGTCTATGGCAGGAGCTGCAGGCAGAGCGCATGGAATCGGCGCTCACTACGGACATTTCTGCAGCGATCTAAAGCGCACATGTGCTCTTCAGATCGCTGCAGAAATTTCTGCAGGGCTAGTACGCAACGTGCGCACATAGCCTTAAGATACTTCTGAGCCGCCCTTCCAAATTTCCAGGAGCCAAATGCATGTCAGAGATATTCTTCATGGTGCAAATAGTTTATGAAACTGGATACTAGTTGTTGGAAGCCTCAGCAGTTCTAGCGCAGTGACCCGAGCGAGCGGAGACATTGAGGGTTATATTGAGGTTGTGTTTGTGATCTGCAGCTGTAACAATCTCCACAAACACAAGGGCAGAATCAGACCTTTCCATCAATTCAGATTTCGGTTCTTGTAAGTTCACATAAGCAGATCTGATGGAATAGGTCTACTAAAGAAGACAAACCTTATAGAGTGTTAGAAGAGGACTAGTCAGATCTATCCCCAAACGTTTGCCTACCTGGTAAGAGGTGAAGATTCAAAGGGGCTGTTGTTGCCGTCTTATGTACAGATTTGCTGTCGGAGCAAATTCTCCACAAATCTGTATGTAGACGCCGATTGCTGGTGATCCCATAAACATGTCTGGCTGAGGCTTTTGTGTTGCAGAAAAAGATGATTGTATATAGCAATATCAAACATTCTTTAGTTATCAATGTTTGGATAGACACACCTTTGTGTGTGGAATTTGTCACCAGAGTTTTGTCACCTAATCTGAGAGCAGCATAATGTAGGGGCAGAGATGTTGATTCCAGCGATATCACTAAGGGGTACTTCTCACACAGCGAGATCGCTGCCGAGTTACGTTTTTTGTGACGCACCAGTGACCTCATTAGCGATCTCGCTGTGTGTGACACTGAGCAGCGATCTGGCCCCTGCTGTGAAATCGCTGTTTGTTACACACAGTGCTGGTTCATTTTTTGGACGTTGCTCTCCCGCTGTGAAGCACACATCGCTGTGTGTGACAGCGAGCGAGCAACAATCTGAATGTGCAGGAAGCAGGGAGCCGGCTTCTGGCAGCCAGCAGTAAGCTGTAACCAAGGTAAATATCGGGTAACCAAGCGAAGCCCTTTGCTTGGTTACCCGATCTTTACCTTGGTTACTAGCGTCCGCCGCTCTCAGGCTGCCATTGCCGGCTCCCTGCACACGTAGCCAGAGTGCACATCAGGTAAATAAGCAAAGTGGTTTGCTTATTAACCCGATGTCTACTCTGGCTACGAGTGCAGGGAGCCAGCGGTAAGCGGTGTGCGCTGGTAACCAAGGTAAATATCGGGTAACCAAGCGAAGTGCTTTGCTTGGTTACCCAATATTTACCTTAGTTACCAAGCGCAGCATCGCTTCCACGCGTGGCTGGGGGCTGGTCAATAGTCGCTGGTGAGATCTGCCTGATTGACAGCTCACCAGCGACCATGTAGCAACGCACCAGCGATCCTGACCAGGTCAGATCGCTGGTGGGATTGCTGGAGCGTCGCTAAAGTGTGACGGTACCCTTACTCGGCTGCTTAGTGTAGTTTTGTTAATCTGCTGATTAATCAGTGATTTTATCATTAGAGGACTACTTGGCGTGCTGCAGGTAGTTCAGCATATTCATTTTGCTCTGTATACCTGCTAGATCTGCAGCAGAGAAAACATTGATTTTATCAAAATGTCAGCAAACAGCTCAGTACTTGACACCGCTGGAATTAGGGTCTCTGTCCCTACATTATGCTGCTCCTAAGATGGGGGAGCAAAAACAGTGACAGATTCCGTTTAACAGATGCCCAACCTGAGGGCCGGGATATCCCGCAGCACACCATGCCCTTCTGTGCCGCCCTCAAGCATCTGAACCTCAGGTGCTACACACCACAGTTCTTTTCTCGAATATGGCAAATACTTTATTCACAAGCATTTGCCATTATTGTAGAGAAGACCTGTGGTGTGTAGCACCTTAGGGACGGGGAATTAAAGGGGTTGACCACTACTTTTTTTTTTTTTCTCTTATCATGGATATCCCTTCCTTTGGATGAGCCATGAATATCTGATCAGTGGGATTGCGAACCCAACACTGCTACCAATCAGCTGTTACCGGCGGAGGCCGAAAGTTCTTGCGTGTCATTGGATCACAGCTCCGTCATTTTTAAAGTGACCAGGTCCTGCAAATCCATCCCCTATTCCTGTCCTAAGAATAGCCCATCATTGGAAAAGTAGTGGACAACCTCTTTAAGAATGGTGCGCTATGTGGTGATTTCGGGGCCAGCCATATTTTTGTAGAACAGGTGAGTGCAGCACAGAAAAAGTAGGTGAGAAGAAGTGGCCATGCAAGGCTGCTGTTATATTCCATAAATTATATAAGGGATTTTATACAAAAAATCCACAAAGAACCAGCGCTAGATGGGTTTTTTTATATATAATTTTATTAAAAAAAAAAAAAAAAAAAAAAAAAAAAATATTGCTATCCTTGTTCCAAGGCAGGGTATTTACTAGTACACAATACACTAAAAAATTTTCTTAGAACCACATATACCAGAAAAAACACAATATAAATAAGTCAGAATTGAAAATACAAATAAAAATAAAGATAGAAATAAAAATATTAATAATAATAAAAATATGAAAGATAAATCAAAAACCACACAAAGGGTTTTGGTATAAACCCGTTTCCTCAGAGGTGATCCGATATTCACAATAATTAATTTCTAACTCAGCTATCGTAATGCCCCGGCCGGTGGCATATACTTGATTTAGTAAAATATTGTGACTGATAGCATATAGGTGTACCACACCACCTCTGACTAATTTGCAAGCCTATTTTGCACACATCAAGCTTTGCACAAAATGTTGTAGAAATCAGAAACCCTCAATCCCCAATGTGATGTCAGTGGGATTTGCCAGCAGATTTTGGTCTGCAGTAATATAGACCTGATTCCTCCGTTAGATAAACTGAAGTTGTTGTCAATGCAGGATTAACTTGTTAAATTTTCCAAGCACCTACTTGGAAGCATGTGGTCGTGAACAATACAGGTTGTGGAGGAGATGTCAGGTTACCACAAACCCCTTAGTTAGAGTCTCTAGACCACTTTACGGTGCCACAACTAAGCGGTCCCGTATTGTCCCAGTTCCCCAGCAGCTAGGTACAGTCGCTGGAAGCACCGATTATTTGCTGCAAATATAATGTGTGATCAGCAGTTTTACTCAACCTCTCCAGCGGGCAGTCCGATCTGTGTCCAGTGTGAGCTGAATGTGTCCACACACCGAGGGAGTTTACTTGGCAAGCTGTCACTACACAGGTAAAGCAGACAGTGCAAGATTCCAATCCAGTCCACTTCCAATGTGAACAATGAGTAGCCGTAGAGGGCACCACTGGAGGATGGTTGCAAGCAAGAATAACAGCGGTAACTTCTCAACCTTTTCAGCAGACAGTCCGGACCGTGTCCTTTAGAGGCTGACTAGTGCCGTACAAGGGAGAGGTTGTTTGACAGAGTATCACCACACAGGTGGAGTAGGCAAAGCAGAGTCTTAATCCGACGCGCGTTTCGGGGGCGTGCACCGGCCCCCTTCCTCAAGGATGACTGGGCTATTGCCTAGGGCGCTATTTATGCGCATATTAAATTACTTAAAAAAAAAAAAAAAAAAAAAAAAAATGGTTTTTTTTTTTTTTTTTTTTTTTTCTTTCCTTTCCCTCTTCTCTTCTCTTTTCTTTTCTCTTTCCTTTGTATCAATACCAGTATCTTTAATTCTTCTGCCTATTTTTATATATAAAACTATAAATTAATTAAAAGCAAACAGTTCAATGTCATTATTGAGTCCATATGGTTTTGAAGTATTCAATTCAAAAATCCATTGGCTCTCTGCTCGTGACATTTTTTTAATAAAATCGCCACCCCTCCAGTCCTTTGTTATTTTTTGCACACCCCATACTTCGGATCCCTTAAAAGACCCTCCATGTTTTAACGCATAATGTCTGGATAGGGGGTGTTTAGTACATTTATTTTTAACATTTCGAATGTGTTCACCCACCCTTTTCCATAGGGGTCTAATAGTTCTCCCAATGTATTTTTTCTGACAAGGACATTGAATGCAATATACAACTCCCTTTGATTGACATGTGATGAATTCTTTAATCATAATTTCTGACTGTCCCTGTACAAAGGATTTTCGTGTGATATTCTTTGTGTTTTTACACACTATACACCTTTTGCATGGAAAATAGCCTTTCAAGTCTTTGCCAATAGAACCAAGCTGCAAGAATATAGCAGGTTTTTTTTTTTTTTTTTTTTTCAGGGTTAAGCGCTGCCATTTGCCTGCAGGCACTTTAGAATATATTTCATTAACCCCTTGTGGCTAGCTGCTAACCCACAACACGTGCTATCCTTGTCCAGGCTTTGTTGTATATACTCCCGCGTAGGTCAAAATGGGGGATTTGTGGGAAAACCGCAAAGACAGGATTTTTAAAGTGCAAAGGTTTTTTGGTTATGCGGAAAAGCCACAATTAAACACTGTTAATGGTCCGGATATTTCTATAATTAAAAAGAAACTTAGGGAATTAGAACAATTACTTTTAAAAGAGATGAGAGATTTATGGGAAGTAGCTACTCTTGAAAGGTATCTGGAAGCCGATATTATACCTAAAGGATTACTGGTTAGTAAAGCCCTATCAGGAGATATAGGAGATCGCCAAACCCTTTTAGAATGGGATGAACTTTTTAAAGATTTTTCTAGACAGGCAGTCCAATTCATTATTGATAAAAGAAAAAAACAACTTATACTAAATAAAAGTCGAATTCTTCAACTATTTGATGAAATAAAACCCCATAAAAATAATTACGAAATATCTAATCTGTCTAAAAATATATTAAAACGGATACAAAACAAAGAAAAAGAAATTATTGAGAAAAAAGAAAGAAAATATGGGAGAGACTTGGGCTTATCCGCTCTGTCGGGTAGGAGAAGTTCCACCATGCCCCAGACTCATTTGGATAAATCAAGTAGATATGATGGAAGGGATCCATTAGAACTTAACCAATTTGAAGTCATAGATCAAATTGAATGCACCCCTGATGCAGGATCCATGGAAGAGGAAGAAGTTTTTTCCGTATATGAAACTTCCATGGAACAACTAACCCAAAATTTGTTATTAGATTCTGCTAGTACACCGAATTTGGCAAACACCCCCCAAACAAACACCCAGAAGAAGAATTAAAGATACTGGTATTGATACAAAGGAAAGAGAAAAGAAAAGAGAAGAGAAGAGGGAAAGGAAAGAAAAAGAAAAAAAAAAAAAAAAAACCATTTTTTTTTTTTTTTTTTTAAGTAATTTAATATGCGCATAAATAGCGCCCTAGGCAATAGCCCAGTCATCCTTGAGGAAGGGGGCCGGTGCACGCCCCCGAAACGCGCGTCGGATTAAGACTCTGCTTTGCCTACTCCACCTGTGTGGTGATACTCTGTCAAACAACCTCTCCCTTGTACGGCACTAGTCAGCCTCTAAAGGACACGGTCCGGACTGTCTGCTGAAAAGGTTGAGAAGTTACCGCTGTTATTCTTGCTTGCAACCATCCTCCAGTGGTGCCCTCTACGGCTACTCATTGTTCACATTGGAAGTGGACTGGATTGGAATCTTGCACTGTCTGCTTTACCTGTGTAGTGACAGCTTGCCAAGTAAACTCCCTCGGTGTGTGGACACATTCAGCTCACACTGGACACAGATCGGACTGCCCGCTGGAGAGGTTGAGTAAAACTGCTGATCACACATTATATTTGCAGCAAATAATCGGTGCTTCCAGCGACTGTACCTAGCTGCTGGGGAACTGGGACAATACGGGACCGCTTAGTTGTGGCACCGTAAAGTGGTCTAGAGACTCTAACTAAGGGGTTTGTGGTAACCTGACATCTCCTCCACAACCTGTATTGTTCACGACCACATGCTTCCAAGTAGGTGCTTGGAAAATTTAACAAGTTAATCCTGCATTGACAACAACTTCAGTTTATCTAACGGAGGAATCAGGTCTATATTACTGCAGACCAAAATCTGCTGGCAAATCCCACTGACATCACATTGGGGATTGAGGGTTTCTGATTTCTACAACATTTTGTGCAAAGCTTGATGTGTGCAAAATAGGCTTGCAAATTAGTCAGAGGTGGTGTGGTACACCTATATGCTATCAGTCACAATATTTTACTAAATCAAGTATATGCCACCGGCCGGGGCATTACGATAGCTGAGTTAGAAATTAATTATTGTGAATATCGGATCACCTCTGAGGAAACGGGTTTATACCAAAACCCTTTGTGTGGTTTTTGATTTATCTTTCATATTTTTATTATTATTAATATTTTTATTTCTATCTTTATTTTTATTTGTATTTTCAATTCTGACTTATTTATATTGTGTTTTTTCTGGTATATGTGGTTCTAAGAAAATTTTTTAGTGTATTGTGTACTAGTAAATACCCTGCCTTGGAACAAGGATAGCAATATTTTTTTTTTTAATAAAATTATATATAAAAAAACCCATCTAGCGCTGGTTCTTTGTGGATTTTTTGTATAAAATCCCTTATATAATTTATTAAAACCTGGCTAAGTAAAGGGGTGTCTTTGCCAATAGAACCAAGCTGCAAGAATATAGCAGGTTTTTTTTTTTTTTTTTTTTTTTTTTTTTTTTTTTTTTCAGGGTTAAGCGCTGCCATTTGCCTGCAGGCACTTTAGAATATGTTATATTCCATAGTAGTTTATGGAGGCTGTTTCATCGTCCGGTATATAGCACAAGGTAGAGAGCGGACTGCACCCCCATGAGAAGGGCAATTCTACCCTCCCGATGGGCGGGAGTCCTATGAATGAAACCAGCTCCTATTAATGTGCTTTCAATATGCAGTAAGGCTATGTGCCCACGCTGCGGATTTACCGCGGATTTTGCCGCGGATTTACCGAAAATCTGCAGCAGCGGCACTTCCAAGCCATTTCAATGGCATTTTGGAAATGCTGTGCCCATGCTGCGGATTTTTGCGCGGCGGATTTGTCGCGGATTTTGATCCGGAAAAATCTGCAGCATGTCAATTATTGTTGCGGATTTTGTTGCGGATTTTTCCCATGCAAGTCAATGCAAGGTGTAAAATCCGCAGGTCTGTTCCCACAGGCTCTTTTTCCTGCGGATTTTGTGCGGATTTCGCAAACAAATCCGCAGGAAGTGATGTAGGATAGTTCAGGAAGAGGAAGTTTCACCATTTTGTAGTGTAGAGTAGTGGCAGTGTAGTCGTGTTGTGTCCGGACTCTGGATTGCCATCTAAAAGCAGCTAGTTACAGGCTGCTTGCTTTTAGCTGGCAAAACAGGATCCCAGGTCTTTTTTCACAATTCTTTTTAAAAAAAAAAAATGTGCTCCGCTGTATTTTCACTGTCCAGCCCGATGCAAGAAAGCAACTGAGGGCTGTGCTTCTCAGCGGGATAAGGCTGAAGCATTCTCTGCCCCTCCCGCTGAGAAAAACATTCCTCAGCTGCCCCTGAAAATGGCGGCTCCGTTGTGAAGCGCCATTCACAGGTGCTGTACCGAGGCTCATCCAGCTGCCCTGATGCATTGGCTGGCTGGGTAATATATTACGGGGTTAATGCCAGTTTTCTGCAAACTGGCACTAAGCCCGAGGTTCAGAATGTCATGCCTATGTAGACACGGCCATTATGAACCTCCGTTTGGTACTAAAGAAAAGAAAACACTTTTTGAAAAATTTTATTTGAAAGAAAATCACACACACATCCCTGATTCCCATCTTTATTACTCCCTGAATCCCCCGACGATAATCCATGACAACTCCGAGCCGGGCTCCGATGTGCACCCGGCTGACCCGGGCACTGACGTCAGCCGGTGACAGCAGCCGTCAGTGTATTATTAAATGCTGCACAGCTCTTTTCCGGCAGCTGGGAACGTCTGATATCAGAGCCCTGGTCAGCTGACTTAATTCGTGAGCGCAGGTGGGTCAGCTGACGATGTGCACTCATGTAACCCGGGCACGGACGTCAGCCGGTCCCAGCAGCCGTCAGTGTTCGAGATGCTGCAAAGCTCTCTTCCGGCTGCTGGTACCGGCTGACGTCCGTGCCCGGGTCACATGAGTGCACATCGGAGCCCGGCACATCAGCTGATCGGTGTGCAGTCAGCTGACCCGCCCGCGCTCGCGAATTAAGTCAGCTGACCAGGGCTCTGACGTCAGACGTTCCCAGCTGCCGGAAGAGAGCTGTGCAGCATTTAATACACTGACGGCTGCTGTGACCGGCTGACGCTGTGACCCGGGCTCAGCTATGAACTGAGCTGACCCGGCCAGTGAGTTCTGCCGCTCACAGCAGCCGGCAGAGAGCAAACCAGTGATTACAATTGTCCTGGATTAACCTCTGAGGCTTGGGAGTAATAAAGATGGCAATCAGGGATGTGTGTGTGTGTTTTTCTTTCAAATAAAATTTTTCAAAAAGTGTTTTTTCTTTTATTTAGTACCAAACGGAGGTTCATAATGGCCGTGTCTACACAGGCATGACATTATGAACCTTGGGCTTAGTGCCAGTTTGCAGAAAACTGGCATTAACTCCGTTATATTACCCAGCCAGCCAATGCATCAGGGCAGCTCGATGAGCCTTGGTACAGCACCTGTGAATGGCGCTTCACAACGGAGCCGCCATTTTCAGGGGCAGCTGAGGACTGTTTTTCTCAGCGGGAGGGGCAGAGAATGCTTCAGCCTTATCCCGCTGAGAAGCACAGCCCTCAGTTGCTTGCTTGCATCGGGCTGGACAGTGAAAATACAGCGGAGCACATTTTTTTTTTTTTTTTTAAAATAACAGTGAAAGGGAACATGGCACCACATTTTTTGGCTGTAAGCTGCGGCCACCACCACTGGGTTATTATATGCAGCCTGTTAAAATGCTGTATATAAGAGCACAGTGGTGTTGGCCGCAGCTTTTCACAAAAAAAGTGGCGACAGGTTCCCTTTAAACATTTCTGCCCCTTTATTACAAAATGGGAGAAGAAAGGAGGGTTGGGACAGGAAATGACATAAAGAGCCTTTTTTTTCCTTCAAAACAGACTAAGCTTTATTCAGAAACACAATAGAGTACAATGGACAAAATCCGCAACGAAATCCGCGTCAAATCCGCACCTATGCTAAGGTGCGGATTCCGGGGGAAAGCTGCGGATTTTGATGCAGAAAAATCCGCAGGTACTTTCTCCCGTGGACACATAGTTTAAAAGTATCAGATGAAAATACTACAATGCGCTTTTTTCACTCCAATCAGAGCACAAACCAGTTTGACAATGGTAGATAGTGAATCTGCAGACAGGTAGGAAAGACTCTTCTAATAAAGCTGCAGTGTGCCCCCAGGAGCAGCGTGCACACTTTCCACAGCACTGAGCGGAGAGACCGCGCTGCTCACAGCAGATAGTCTGGGCTGTGGAGTCACATAGCGCCACTCGGTATGTGGGGGAATGGCGGCAACATTTTACTGATACAGTGGAACCTTGTAAGAATATCTTGGTTTGAGAGCATTTTGCAAGACAAGTAAAGCTTTCTAAAAATGTGTAACTTGGTTTAAGAGCAATGCTTTGCAATAAGAGCAATACTCACCACACAGTTCTGGTTCCGTTCTTTCACCGCACTCTAACCTGCTCGGGAGGTAACTTTATGTACATATGCACTGTATATAGTATACTATTGCACTGTACAGTATATACTATATAGCATGTCTATCAATTTGCATTTGTGGATACAGTATTGTACTTTCTTTCTGGTAAGGCTGGTTTCACACTACGTTTATTTAACATGCGTCAGGAACGTTTTTTTGCTGCAAAAGCGGATCCTGCTTTTACAGCAAAAAACGCATGCAAACGCATGTCTTATTTTGCAGGATCCGGTCACTGGATGTTTAGGGGCGGGCATTGGAGTCATGTGATCGGGAGTGAGGGGAACTAGACTGGGAGCCGGCATCTGACAGCTGCAGATGCTCGTAACCAAGGTAAACATCGGGCTTGGATACCCGATATTTATCTTGGTTACGAGTGTCTGCAGCTGCTAGGAGCAGGGCTGTCTGCACACGTAACCAACGTAAACATCGGGTAACTAAGAGAAGTGGTTACCCGATATTTACCTTGGTTACGAGTGTCCGCAGCTCTCAGGTGGGAGAGAGGGAGGGGAGGAAGGGGGAAAGACAGAGATAGAGAGAGAGAGGGGGAGGGAGGAGGAGAGAGAGACAGATCACACGAGACTGGTTCTGGGCATGCTCAGTAGAGCAAGCAGGATCCTGTCTATCAGCACGCCAGCGTTCACATGCGTTTGCGTGCTGTTTAGTCAGGATCCGGTGACATGCAGTATTTGGACGGAGCTCAAAAACGCTACAAGTAGCGTTTTTGAAAGATGTTAAAAAACTGCAAGTCACCGGATCCTCACTATAACGCACGCAAACGCAGGTGAACGCAGGTGGACGCGAGTCCATTGCAAATGCATTGAAGTGAAAACGCATTTGCACTGGATCCGCTTTTCCGCTAAAATAACGTTATGGACGGATGTTAAATAAACGTAGTGTGAAACCAGCCTAACCAGTGCAGCACATTGCTTGTACTGTAATCTAATTGCCTGGTCGGTATTCCTACCCCACATTTGGCTTAGTTCGGCCAATATTCTGGGCAGAATAGATTTGGGGTGTTTTTTGTGTACTGTAGTAGAATAAAGGTTGTCATATTTATACATTATTTTTTTCTCTATATACTATACCTCCCACACACTAACAATCCTATTGTAAGCTAATGTGCAGTTTAATTTTTGTTTTTTACTGTACAGTGTTTTGTATTAGACGGTAATATATGAATACTGGACATTATATTGTATTACTGTAATAAGTTTGTATAAATACAGTAATATTCTTAGGTTGTGGAACAAATGATCTTCATTTCAATTATTTCCTATGGGAAAATTCACTTTGATATAAGAGTAACTTGGTTTAAGAACACACTCCTGGAACCAATTATGCTCGTAATCCAAGGTTCCACTGCATTTGGATTAGCATATCATTTACATATTAATAAACTGATTTTTTTTAATTTTATGAATTATGTTTAAAACTTTGATTTTTTACTAGTATTAATTTAAAGGCAGTGGTAAATTTAGGAGAGATCCTTTTTAAGCTTTGTTCACATCTGCGTTGGGACTGCAGTTTGTAATAGCCAAATTGAAAAGCAACACACAGAGATAAATCTTTGGCAGATCTGTGGTTGCAGTGAAATCATGGACATATTGTTCCATTTGTACACAGCCACACACCTGACACTGATTGTCCACAATTTCACTGCAACCACAGATCTGCCGCAGATTTATCTCTCTGTGTGTGACAGGGCCTTTAGGCTATGTGCCCATGGGACTCTGAACCCGCGGATATATCTGCAGTACGTCCGCAGGTTTCCCACAGCAGCTCCCCGGAATACTCCGCTATCCATAGCTGCGGGATTCCAGTGCAATATCTGCGGAAAACCTGCGGACATTCGTGCGTTTTACCTGTGGAAGTCCCGGCCTCTATCTCCATAGTGGAGGGCCGGGATTTCCGCAGGTATTTCCGCAGGAATAATTGACATGCAGTTACGTGCAGCTGCAGGACATCCGCAGCATATTCCACAGCCGCACAAACTGCAGCATGGACACAGCACTCCCCATGTTCCATAGGATAACATGGGGAGTGTCTGTACATGCTGAAACCTGCGGATTTATCTGGAAAATCCAGATAAATCCACAGGTTTTTTGCAGCAAAATCCGTGGGTACGTAGCCCCATGGGCACACAGCCTTAGATAATCATGTTGCTCTTCTATATCCTCTGTCCTGCTTTCCTTCTGCTGGTGCCTCTGTGTAGACCAGGGGTCTCAAACACGCGGGCCGCATGCGGCCCCTCAGGGTAGTTCGTGCGGCCCCCAGGCCCGTGCCCCTGTTCACTATCGTGGCAGGTGCAGGGGCCGCAGCCACTGTCTGCACTTTGTACGATGAATGTGTTGTCGGTGCTGCGCTCTCGCGCAGGCAATACAATCATCTCACCTAAATCACTGACAGTGACACTGCCCCTGCCGCGATAGTGAACGGGGGCACGGGCCTGAGGGGCCGCACAAAGCAGAGATGAGGGAGCGCGGGACAGGTGAGAATGGGGGGGGGTGTGTGTGTGTGTGTGTGTGTTGGACGTTAACCCCTTAGCGACCTATGACGTACTGGGTACGTTATGGCTCCCTGGTACTTAAGGACCCAGTACATCATGGCGAAATCGCAGCCCCGGTGGCTACGAACGCTGCATTAGATTCGAGGAGGGGACCTCAGGAGGGGTGGTGTGTCCTCCCCGGACCTACGGAGGCTGTGATTGGCTGACGAACGCCGCTCAGTCAATCACAGCCACTAATGTTTCAGCCATTGAAAATTGCTGAAACATTGAAATCCAGCCAAGATCAGGGCAGCTGTAGCACCGATCATTGGCCAGAGCTGGGTGACCTGTGTTTCACCCGCCCCCAGCTCTGATTGGAGAGACCGGCCTTGTGACCGATCTCTCCAATCACTGTGGATCTGGGGCCGCAGACCACTCCCCTCTGCTTCACTCCGGCGTCTGTGGAAGCCTGGTGAGGGGAGCTGCTGACCCATTACTACAGGATGGGGACAATGTGCGCACATTACTATGAGATGGGGATAAGGCTGGGGACATTACAAGGATGGGCACAATACTATTGGATGGGGACATTATTACTATAGTATGGGGACATTACTATAGGATAGGGACTAGGATTGGCACATGACTATAGAATGGGGACATTACTATAGGATGGGGACAAGGTGGGCACAGTACTATAGGATGGGGACATTACTACAGAATGGGGACAAGGTGGGCACATTACTGTAGGCTAGGGACATTACTACAAGGAGACAAGGATGGGAAACATTACTATAGAATAGGGATAATGCTGGGGACATTACTATAGGGTGGGGACAAGGTTGGCACATTACTAAAAGATGGGCACATTACTATAGAATGGGGACAGTACTATAGGATGGGGACATTGCTACAAGGGGACAAGGATGGGGAACATTACTATAAGATGGGGGACAAGGATGGACACATTACTATAGAATGGGGACATTACTATAGGATGGGGGACAAGGATGAACACATTACTATAAAATGGGGACAAGGATGGGGAACATTACTTTAGGATGGGGACAAGGATGAACACATTACTGTGGGAGTGGGACCAGGATGGGGCACAATATTACAAGGGGACAAGGATGGGCACGTTACAACAATATGGGGAACATTACTAAAAGATGTTGGTCAAAATTTCTATATAGTGCTAATTGTAAGACTTAGGCTGGTTTCACACTACGTTTATTTAACATCCGTCCATAACGTTTTTTTAGCGGAAAAACGGATCCAGTGCAAATGCGTTTTCACTTCAATGCATTTGCACTGGACTCACGTTAACATGCGTTCACCTGCGTTTGCGTGCGTTATAGTGAGGATCCAGCGACTTGCAGTTTTTTAACATCTTTCAAAAACGCTACTTGTAGCGTTTTTGAGCTGCGTCCAAATACTGCATGTCACCGGATCCTGACTAAACAGCACGCAAACGCAGGTGAACGCTGGCGTGCTGATAGACAGGATCCTGCTTGCTCTACTGAGCATGCACAGAACCAGTCTCGCGTGATCTGTCTGTCTCTCCTCCTCCCTCCCCCTCTCTCTCTCTATCTCTGTCTTTCCCCCTTCCTCCCCTTCCTCCCCTCCCTCTCTCCCACCTGAGAGCTGCGGACACTCGTAACCAAGGTAAATATCGGGTAACCACTTCTCTTAGTTACCCGATGTTTACGTTGGTAACGTGTGCAGACAGCCCTGCTCCTAGCAGCTGCAGACACTCGTAACCAAGATAAATATCGGGTATCCAAGCCCGATGTTTACCTTGGTTACCAGCGTCTGCAGCTGTCAGAAGCCGGCTCCCAGTCTAGTTCCCCTCACTCCCGATCACATGACTCCAATGCCCGCCCCTAAACATCCAGTGCAGGATCCTGCAAAATAACAGATGCGTTTGCATGCGTTTTTTGCTGTAAAAGCAGGATCCGCTTTTGCAGCAAAAAAACGTTCCTGACGCATGTTAAATAAACGTAGTGTGAAACCAGCCTTATTAGTTACAAGAAAGGGATAAAGTGTAAAAAAAAAAAGTTTATATTTAAACAAAGAATGTGCACGTTTGCTATAATGAACAAGTGAAAATGTTCAAAATCAGTGATCCCAAGGTGTGTAAAAAAAATAAAATATATATGGATATATGGTACCAATAAAAATGTCACTTTGTCCTGCAAAGAATGCGGCCCCCCCAAATTATTTTTTTTCCTCTGTGCGGCCCATACACCCAGCAGAGTTTGAGACCCCTGGTGTAGACAGATTAGGCTACTTTCACACATCCGGTTTTTGCTCTGCGGCACAATACGGCGATCTGCAGAAAAACCGCAACCGTTTTTTTTGCCGTCTGTTGCGGGTTTTTTTTTTTGCATAAACTTACATTAGTGCCGTATTGTGCCGCATGGGCCTGCGTTCGTTCCGGTTTTTGCCGCATGCGGCAGATTTAGCCGATGCCGCGGCCGGATGGAACGTTGCCTGCAACGTTTTTTGCTCCGGCAAAAAAAAGAACGCATTGCGCCGCATCCGGCCGCTGCGGCGCATTTTTCAATGCATGCCTATGGACGCCGGATGCGGCGCGATGCGGAAAAAAACGCATCCGTCCGCCGCATGCGGTTTCTTCCACTGCGCATGCTCAGTAGCGTGCCGCAACCGGAAAAAAACAGACCGGCCGCATGTAAAAACTTATGCAAAGGATGCGGTGTTTTCGCCGCATCCGTTGCATAGGTTTCACAGCTGGATTGAGCCGCACGGCTCAAACCGGATGTGTGAAAGTAGCCTCAGCAGACTCCTTCAGGATGTCCAGCTTTGTGCAGAGAAGCTGGCATAGTACTAGTCTGAAATGCATCACGAGTACTTCACGTATTTACAGAACCAAACATTACGCTACAGTTAAGAATCTAGCTCTGCAAGCTTGAGATTTGTTTTAGGATTATTAATTTTCTGTTTCTTTTTGGTCTTTTAGGAAGGACCGAGATCGCGATAGAGATGACAGATCAAAGGATCGTGACCGCGATCGTGACAGAGACCGCGATCGTGAGCGAGATAGAGACAAAGATAAAGAATCTCGCGGCGCATCCAATCCTCCGTATATTACCGCAGGCAACGTTCAGCCCGTAAAGCCGGCAGCCCTCCCACAGGGCATCAATCCTTTTACCAATTTACCCCACACACCACGTTACTATGACATCCTCAAAAAACGTCTGCAGTTGCCCGTCTGGGAGTACAAGGAACGGTTTACGGATATCCTCATGAGGAACCAAAGTTTTGTCTTGGTGGGAGAAACTGGTTCTGGAAAAACAACACAGGTACGAGTCTATAACACCCTGCTAGATAAGGCCCGTTTCACACATCCGGCTTTTCACCGGATTCGGCACGCGTGCAGTACATTCATTTACAGTGCAAGCGCGACACCATGCGGTTGTGTGCTTCATGCAGAACCGCATTTGTCCGCATGGTGTCGCGCTTTCACTGTAAATGAATCTACTGTACTGCATACATGTCGGATCCGGTATCCGGCGAAATGCCGGATGTGTGAAACCGGCCTAAGCGGTCTAATGCTCTTGTTACCCCAGGTGGTAAATGCTCACCACAAGAGTCCTAACCCGGTGTTGTTCTATTGTAGATCCCTCAGTGGTGCGTGGAGTACATGAGGTCGTTACCAGGTCCAAAGAGAGGTGTAGCTTGTACCCAACCCAGAAGAGTGGCCGCCATGAGTGTAGCTCAGAGGGTTGCCGACGAAATGGATGTGATGCTCGGCCAGGAAGTTGGATACTCTATTCGATTTGAGGACTGCAGCAGCGCAAAAACTATTTTGAAGTAAGTAGAAGAATATCGAAAACTGCGAGTCGTCCAAGTACATGTCCTGGAAACGGTGCCACACCTGGCTATAGGATGCACCGCACTCTTTACTTTGGTGTAGCTCAGCTCTCCTCCTCTCCCCCTTTCCCCAAAAATTTAAAGTGTTACAGCTCTCAGAAAGTTGTAACACAAGCCAAAAAAAAAAATTTTTTTTTTTAATTTTCACCACTTAAAACAAATCAACGTATTCGTACTGGCCTGGGAAATCAAACTGCTAGATCAGATTTATGGTAAAATGAACGCTATAAATAAGAAAATAGAATTAAAAAATAAAATTTCATTTTTTTTTTTTTTAATTTGGAATAACCTCCCCCCCTCCCCTCCCCCCCCCCCTGCTTAAAATTGCATTATATATTAAAATATAAATCCTCACACTGCTATATCAATGGAAAATATAAAAAGCTATGGTTCTTGGAATAAGGGGAGGAAAAAAGGAAAGCGCAAAAATTCGCCCGGTCCTTAACCCCTTAACGACCGCGGGCCGTAAAATTACGTCCTAAATGACATAATCTTACTGCCCGCGGTCCTCCGGCGGCAGCATGCCGCGATCGGCACACATCTCAGCTGATTTTCACAGCTGAGATGTGTGCCTGCTAGGCACGAGCAGAATCGTTATCTGCTCGTGCCGATTAACCCCTTATATGGCGCTGTCAATACATGACAGCGCCATTATAAGCGCGATCGCGGTAAAGTTTTTACTTACCGCCGAAACCGGAAGTCACGTGACGCGATCACGTGACTCCCGATAGTTGTCATGGTAGCACAGGGTCATGTGATGACTCCTGTACTACACCTGACTTAGTTTCACTTTCGCTGTGCCCGGGGCACAGCAAAAGAGAAAGAGAGCGTATCTGCTGTTTACAGCCTTGCAGCTGTGATCAGCAGATACTGCAGAGCGATCGGAATGGTGATCGCAATAGCCCCCTAGGTGGACTAGTAAAATAAAAAAAAAAAGTTAAAAAATAAGTTTTAAAAAATTAAAAAAAAACCTAAAAGTTCAAATCACCCCCCATTCGCCCCATTGAAAATTAAAGGGTTAAAAAAATAAAAAATATACACACATTTGGTATCGCCGCGTTCAGAAACGCCCAATCTATCAAAATATAAAATCAATTAATCTGATCAGTAAACGGCGTAGCGGCAAAAAAATTCCAAACGCCAAAACGACGTTTTTTTGTCGCGACAACTTTTGCGCAAAATGCAATAAGAGGCGATCAAAACGTAGCATCTGCGCAAAAATGGTACCGTTAAAAACGTCAGCTCGAGACGCAAAAAATAAGCCGTCATTGAGCCTAAGATCCCGAAAAATGAGAACGCTACGGGTCACGGAATATGGCGTAAAACGTGCGCCACTTTTTTCGGACAAACTTCCGATTTTTTTTAACCCCTTATATAAAAGTAAACCTATACATGTTTGGTGTCTACGAACTCGCACTGACCTGAGGCATCACACCCACACATCTGTTTTACCATATAGTGAACACAGTAAATAAAATATCTCAAAAACCATAGTGCTATCGCACTTTTTTTGCAATTTTTCAGCATTTGGAATTTTTTTGCCATTTCTTTGTCGCTCCTAATTGGGAGACCCAGACAATTGGGTGTATAGCTACTGCCTCCGGAGGCCACACAAAGTATTACACTTAAAAGTGTAAGGCCCCTCCCCTTCTGGCTATACACCCTCCCGTGGGATCACGGGCTCCTCAGTTTTCATGCTTTGTGCGAAGGAGGCACACATACACGCATAGCTCCACTGTTTAGTCAGCAGCAGCTGCTGACTATGTCGGATGGAAGAAAAGAGGGCCCATATGGGGCCCCCAGCATGTTCCCTTCTCACCCCACTTTTGTCGGCGGTGTTTGTTAAGGTTGAGGTACCCATTGCGGGTACAGAGGCTGGAGCCCACATGCTGCATCCTTCCCCATCCCCCTTAGGGCTCTGGGTGAAGTGGGATTTACCGGTCTCCAGGCACAGAGACCGTGCTCCGTCCACAGCCCCTGGGAATATGCTGGATATGGAGCGTAGTATCGTCAGGGACAGGGCCCTGCTACGCCAAGGTACTCTGTGTCCCCGTACAGTCCGCGCGCACACTGCAGCATTGCTGGGTGTGTTAGTGCGCCGGGGACAACAGCGCTGCGCGCTGGTGCCATTCCTATCTACAGCTTTGCTGAGAGGGGACATGTATTTGAAACTGCCGCGCGGCCGCTGTTGTCAGTTTTTTTTTTTTCGCTGCGGCGCGGCTGGGACTTGTGGTGCGCCGGGGACTTCTGCGCTGGCCGTACATATATCACGGCCGCGCTTATTACTCGAGTCCCCGGCTTTCTGCGGCCTAGTTTCGTTTCGTTCCCGCCCCCAGGCCTGCCAGTCAGGGGAAGGGCGGGACGCTGTACAGAACATCAGCGCAGAGGGCTGGAGTCTGCTTTGCATACTCCAGCCCTCACACTGGGCACAGTGGGACGCCAGTTTCCCGCACTTTGTTTGAGGCACGCCCACGATCCACCTCTCTTCACAGGACGCCGGCAGCCATTCCTGTGTGCAGTCTGAGCTGGAGAGGGGAGACTGGGAGACCCAGACACGGGATTCTGGTGCCCACACACCCGCTTTCAGCGGGCGGTAAGCTGCCCTCAAGGGCTGACCCCCACTGGTGCCGAAGTGTATATTGTATTTTATGCTTGCAGCTTTACATTGCACTGTACGGTCGCTGGGGATCCTTTGCTATATACCCTCCTAGATTTCTCAGAGGACACAACAGCATGTCGACCGCAAAAAGCAAAGGTGCCAAGGCACAGGCTTTCTATGCTGCTTGTACCGCTTGTGGGGCTGTTCTACCGGCAGGTTCCATTGACCCCCACTGTGTGCAGTGCTCGGCCCCTGTGGCACTTGCTCGGCCGGGGCCTCTGCTGGAGGTGACCCAGGCAGAACCTCCTGTAAATACTGTCCAGGTGACAGGGACGGAGTTTGCAGTCTTTGCTGACAGATTGTCTGTGACTATGACTAAAATTCTTGAAACATTGCAGTCTAGACCAGTACCTCAGGCCATGGACACTGTTAACTCATTGCTCCCTGGTCCCCCTCAGTCGGAACAGCTCCGGGATCCGGGGGTGTCTCTTGCATCCCAGGGTGATGGCTCTGACACGGACGACAGTCCCAGACAGCCTAAACGAGCTCGCTATGAGCGGCCCTCGACTTCGTCACACTGGTCAGGGTCCCAGCAGGACTCTCTGTATGATGAGGCGGAGATAGCTGATCAGGATTCTGATCCTGAGACCGCTCTCAATTTGGATACACCAGATGGTGACGCCATAGTGAATGATCTTATAGCGTCAATCAATAAAATGTTGGACATTTCTCCCCCTGCTCCTCCGGTGGAGGAGACAGCTTCACAGCAGGAGAAATTCCATTTCAGGTATCCCAAGCGTAAATTAAGTGTATTTCTGGACCACTCTGACTTTAGAGAGGCAATCCAGAAACACCACGCTTATCCGGATAAGCGTTTTTCCAAGCGGCTTAAGGATACACGTTATCCTTTTCCCCCAGACGTGGTCAAGAGCTGGACCCAGTGTCCCAAGGTGGATCCTCCAATCTCCAGGCTTGCAGCTAGATCCTTAGTTGCAGTGGAAGATGGAGCGGCACTTAAAGATGCCACTGACAGACAGATGGAGCTCTGGTTGAAATCCATCTATGAAGCTATCGGCGCGTCGTTTGCTCCAGCATTCGCAGCCGTATGGGCACTCTAAGCTATTTCAGCTGGTCTTACACAGATTGACACGGTCACACGTACATCTGCTCCGCAGGTGGCACCCTTAACCTCTCAAATGTCTGCATTTGCGTCTTACGCGATTAATGCTGTCCTAGACTCTACGAGCCGTACGGCAGTGGCGTCCGCCAACTCCGTAGTTTTACGCAGAGCCTTGTGGTTAAGAGAATGGAAGGCAGATTCTGCTTCCAAAAAGTGTTTAACCAGTTTGCCATTTTCTCGTGACCGACTGTTTGGGGAGCGCTTAGATGAAATCATTAAACACTCCAAGGGTAAAGATTCATCTTTACCTCAGCCCAGACAAAACAAACCCCAACAGAGGAAAGGACAGTCGGGGTTTCGGTCCTTTCGAGGCTCAGGCAGGTCTCAATTCTCCTCGTCCAAAAGGACTCAAAAGGATCAGAGGAGCTCAGATTCTTGGCGAACTCAGTCACGCCCAAAAAAGACAGCCGGAAGACCCGCTACCAAGGCGGCTTCCTCATGACTTTCGGCCTCCTCTCTCCGCATCCTCGGTCGGTGGCAGGCTCTCCCGCTTTGGCGACATTTGGCTGCCACAGGTCACAGACCGTTGGGTGAGAGACATTCTGTCTCACGGGTACAGGATAGAGTTCAGCTCTCGTCCTCCAACTCGCTTCTTCAGAACTTCTCCACCTCCCGACCGAGCCGATGCTCTGCGGCTAGCGGTGTCCACTCTAAAAGCGGAAGGAGTGGTGACCCCCGTTCCTCTTCTGGAACAAGGTCACGGTTTTTACTCCAATTTGTTTGTGGTGCCAAAAAAGGACGGGTCTTTCCGTCCTGTTCTGGACCTAAAACTGCTCAACAAGCATGTGAAAACCAGGCGGTTCCGGATGGAATCCCTCCGTTCCGTCATCGCCTCAATGTCTCAAGGAGATTTCCTAGCATCAATAGACATCAAAGATGCTTATCTCCACGTGCCGATTGCTCCAGAGCACCAGCGTTTTCTACGCTTCGTTATAGGAGACGGACACCTTCAGTTCGTAGCCCTGCCTTTCGGTTTGGCGACAGCCCCAAGGGTCTTCACCAAGGTCATGGCAGCAGTAGTAGCAGTCCTGCACTCTCAGGGTCACTCTGTGATCCCTTACTTGGACGATCTACTTGTCAAGGCACCCTCTCAAGAGGCATGCCAAAACAGCCTGAACGTTGCGCTGGAGACTCTCCAGAGTTTCGGGTGGATCATCAACTTTTCAAAGTCAAATCTCACCCCGACCCAATCGATAACATACCTTGGCATGGAGTTTCATACTCTCTCAGCGATAGTGATGCTTCCGCTGGACAAACAGCGTTCACTACAGACAGGGGTGCAATCTCTCCTTCAAGGCCAGTCACACCCCTTGAGACGCCTCATGCACTTCCTAGGGAAGATGGTAGCAGCAATGGAGGCAGTCCCTTTCGCGCAGTTTCATCTGCGTCCACTACAATGGGACATTCTCCGCCAATGGGACGGGAAGTCGACGTCCCTCGACAGGAACGTCTCCCTTTCTCAGGCGGCCAAGGAATCTCTTCAGTGGTGGCTTCTTCCCACCTCATTGTCAAAGGGAAAGTCCTTCCTACCCCCATCCTGGGCGGTGGTCACGACGGACGCGAGCCTGTCAGGGTGGGGAGCGGTTTTTCTCCACCACAGGGCTCAGGGTACGTGGACTCAGCAAGAGTCCACCCTTCAGATCAATGTTCTAGAAATCAGAGCAGTGTATCTTGCCCTACAAGCCTTCCAGCAGTGGCTGGAAGGCAAGCAGATCCGAATTCAGTCGGACAACTCCACAGCGGTAGCATACATCAACCACCAGGGTGGCACACGCAGTCGGCAAGCCTTCCAGGAAGTCCGACGGATTCTAACGTGGGTGGAAGACACGGCTTCCACCATATCCGCAGTTCACATCCCAGGCGTGGAAAACTGGGAAGCAGACTTTCTCAGTCGCCAGGGTATGGACGCAGGGGAATGGTCCCTTCACCCGGACGTGTTTCAGGAGATCTGTCGCCGCTGGGGGATGCCGGACGTCGATCTGATGGCGTCACGGTACAACAACAAGGTCCCGGCTTTCATGGCACGGTCTCACGATCACCGAGCTCTGGCGGCAGACGCCTTAGTTCAAGATTGGTCGCAATTCCGGCTACCTTATGTGTTCCCACCTCTGGCATTGTTACCCAGAGTGCTGCGCAAGATCAGGGCCGACTGCCGTCGCGCCATCCTCGTCGCTCCAGACTGGCCGAGGAGATCGTGGTACCCAGATCTGTGGCACCTCACGGTAGGCCAACCATGGGCACTACCAGAACGACCAGACTTGCTATCTCAAGGGCCGTTTTTCCACCTGAATTCTGCGGCCCTGAACCTGACTGTGTGGCCATTGAGTCCTGGATCCTAGCGTCTTCAGGATTATCTCGAAAGGTTATTACCACCATGAGACAGGCTAGAAAACCATCCTCCGCCAAGATCTACCACAGGACGTGGAAGATATTCTTATATTGGTGCGCGGCTCAGGGAGTTCCTCCCTGGCCTTTTGCATTGCCTACTTTTCTTTCCTTCCTGCAATCCGGGTTGGAAAAAGGTTTGTCGCTCAGCTCCCTTAAAGGACAAGTCTCAGCGCTATCTGTATTTTTTCAGAAACGCCTAGCACGACTTACTCAGGTGCGCACGTTCCTGCAAGGAGTTGGTCATATCGTCCCTCCTTACAAGCGGCCGTTAGAGCCCTGGGATCTGAACAAGGTTCTAATTGCTCTCCAGAAGCCGCCTTTCGAGCCTATGAAGGATGTTTCCCTTTCTCGTCTTTCACAGAAAGTGGCTTTTCTAGTAGCGGTCACGTCTCTTCGGAGAGTGTCCGAGCTAGCGGCGCTCTCATGCAAATCTCCCTTCCTGGTGTTTCACCAGGACAAGGTGGTTCTACGTCCGGTTCCTGAGTTTCTCCCTAAGGTGGTATCCCCCTTTCATCTCAATCAGGATGTCACATTACCTTCCTTGTGTCCTCATCCAGTTCATCAATTTGAGAAAGGTTTGCATTTGTTGGATCTGGTCAGAGCACTCAGGATCTACATTTCCCGCACGGCGCCCTTACGCCGCTCGGATGCACTCTTTGTCCTTGTCGCTGGTCAGCGTAAAGGGTCGCAAGCTTCCAAATCCACCCTGGCTCGGTGGATCAAGGAACCAATTCTTGAAACCTACCGTTCTGCGGGGCTTCCGGTTCCTTCAGGGCTGAAGGCCCATTCTACCAGAGCCGTGGGTGCGTCCTGGGCATTACGGCACCAGGCTACGGCTCAGCAGGTGTGCCAGGCGGCTACCTGGTCGAGTCTGCACACCTTTACCAAGCATTATCAGGTGCATACCTACGCTTCGGCGGACGCCAGCCTAGGTAGACAAGTCCTTCAGGCGGCGGTTGCCCACCTGTAGGACAGGGCTGTTTGACGGCCCTATCACGAGGTATTCTTTTACCCACCCAGGGACTGCTTTTGGATGTCCCAATTGTCTGGGTCTCCCAATTAGGAGCGACAAAGAAGAAGGGAATTTTGTTTACTTACCGTAAATTCCTTTTCTTCTAGCTCCAATTGGGAGACCCAGCACCCGCCCTGTTTTCTTAGGGATTTTTGGTTTTTTCGAGTACACATGTTGTTCATGTTGAATGGTTTCAGTTCTCCGATGTTTCTTCGGATTGAATTTGTCTTTAAACCTGTTATTGGCTTTCCTCCTTCTTGCTTTTGCACTAAAACTGAGGAGCCCGTGATCCCACGGGAGGGTGTATAGCCAGAAGGGGAGGGGCCTTACACTTTTAAGTGTAATACTTTGTGTGGCCTCCGGAGGCAGTAGCTATACACCCAATTGTCTGGGTCTCCCAATTGGAGCTAGAAGAAAAGGAATTTACGGTAAGTAAACAAAATTCCCTTCTTTCTAGTACACTATATGGGAAAACTGATGGTTTCATTTAAAAGTACAGCTCGTTCCGCAAAAAATGAGCCCTCACATGACCATATTGACTGAAAAATAAAAAAGTTACGTCTCTCAGAAAAAGAATGGCGAAAAAAAAAAACGGAAAGCGAAAAATCGGCCGGTCGTGAAGGGGTTAAAGGGAATCTGTCACCAGATTTTTGCAACCTAATCTGAGAGTGGCATAGTGTAGACACAGAGACCCTGATTCCAGTGATGTGTCACTTACTGGGCTGGTTAGCATAGTTTTGATCTACTGCTGATTAATCAGTGTTTTTATTATTAGAGGACTACTTGGAATACTGCAGGTAGTCCAGTATATTCATGAGCTCTGTATAACTGCTAGATCTGCAGCAGAGAAAACATTGATTTTTAGCAAAATAACATCAAACAGCTTAGTAAGTGACACATTGCTGTAATCAGGGTCTCTGTCTCTACATTTTTCTGCTCTCAGCTAAAGGAGTAAAAAGCCTGGGGACAGATTCTTTAACACAAAAACCTGATTTAAACAAGGCATTTTTCTGATGACCTCTTCAGGGCATAAAATATTGGTGGCCTCTGCCCGGGACAGGACATCAATATTGGATGTGTGGGGGTCCGATCGTCAGAACTTCTGCCACTCAACTAATTTCAGGGGCTGTGACACCTAGCAAGTGCTGATGTGTAAAATTACAAAAATATTGAGCTGCGGAACACTCAACCTCCACCGATCTAATGGTGCTTTATATCATCTGAATAGTACAAAACACGCTTCTGATATGTAAATTAATATCAGTTTTACTGCGCGTAGAGGGTATAGTGCAGATTGCGCCGCTATTGAACAGTGCCGGTGATTATTTGACCATGTCTGCTTTCTTGAAGTATCATGCAGTCATTTTCATAGTTTAGCATTTATCCTGGCTGTATGAAACCCTAGTCACTTTAGTTAAGCGGCAGCTAACAAAGCTTACTACATAGTACCATCATCAGGAAGTGGCGGAAGGTAATAGGACTCTCGTGTGCCTGTATCATAGTGCTAATTAATAATTACACCCCTAACCGTATAGTTCAGGGTCACTAGTACACGATTTGTCTGGAAATTCGGTTATGAGATTAAGAGTAGTTCACCCATATTTTTCATTGTCTAGTTCGATATTATATTGAGAAACAATGTTTCTCTCAAATACCTTGTGTTGGCAATAGGGCCTGTGAGAGGAGCTATTGCAGACCGTTGGTCCCCGCTCCGTGATGTCATTGTCAAGAGCCGCACACGTCACATCCGTGCACCCGGCTGCATTCTTCCAGACTCACTGAGCTGTGAGCGGTGTTTCACTGCTTGTCACAGCCCATCTGCTTTCGCCTCCCTCCTCCTCCCTCACAGCACAGAGCGTCGCGTCTCTTGCTTGCAGTGTTCTGCTGTGAGGGAGGAGGAGATGTGCTGTGCTGTGACAGCAGTGAAACACCGCTCACAGCTCAGTGAGTCAGGAAGACTGCAGCCGGCTGCACGGATGTGACGTGTACGGCACTTGACGGTGACCTCACGGAGCGGGGAACAGCGGTCTGCAATAGCTCCTCTCACAGGCACTATTGCCAACACAAGGTATTTGAGAGAAACATTGTTTCTCAATATAATATTGAACTAGACAATAAAAAATATGGGTTAACAACCCTTTTTAAGGCTATGTGGCGACAGGGAAAGTCTCCTGCGGATATATCCGCAGGACATTCCGCAGGAGCTCCCAGAAAACCACAGCACATCTGTCTGTTTCCATGCTGCGGTTGTATTGCGGAATGTCCTGCGGATATGCTGCGGTCATTCTGCATTGAGGATACAGTACCATGGCTTCAGCAGTGCATCCTCAATGCAGAACAAGTGCTGGAGTGATCGGGGAGTTCATACTTACCTCCATCACGCAGCACTTCACTTTCTGGCCATGTCTGTCTGCACTGTGCAGGAGAAGGTGGGCGGGCCTGAACTAGCTTCGGCTGACACATGACCGGAGCTCTGCAGGCCCCGCCCACCTCCTGCTCCTGGCTCCACCACGCTCCTCTGCATCGTAGGAAGTGACTCCGGTGTCTTCTATCAAGGCAGGTAAGTATGGGACCCTGTGGGGAAAAAAAACTGCAGCATGGCACAGCACTTCCAAAATGCCATAGAAATGGCTGGGGACTTCTTGTACTGCAGATTTTTGAGAAATCCGCGGAATTTCTGTAAAAAAATCACGGCAAGTTCCGCAAATTTTACGCAGCGTGGGCACATAGCTCTCTAGTGTGTCAGCTTACACAATGAATTAGGCTAACAAAATCTGTCTTGGTCACAACAAGCCGGGCTAACTTGTCTTTTAATGTGAGTGTAGGGAGATGGGGCTCCTAAATGAAGAATAGATTTTCTGATAAGAGATGTTTTCTATTTGCTTCTATTTATTCGGGTCATTGAAGTGACCGTGGGCTTGTAAGAGCAATTCTTATGTCTATAATGTATCCCTTTCTCTAGGTACATGACTGATGGTATGTTACTGCGAGAGGCGATGAACGACCCCTTGCTGGAGCGTTACGGTGTGGTGATACTCGACGAGGCTCACGAAAGAACTTTAGCTACAGATATTTTAATGGGTGTTTTAAAAGAGGTTGTTCGACAAAGGAATGATTTAAAGGTAACGCCTTCTTTGTCTGTCTCTGGTTCCGTCTCTGTGGGTGCAGCGGTGTAGGATTACCTCCAGTTATATAGTAAGATGATCCTCGAGCGGCAGTGTATAGTGAGTTTCCCTAAGCGTCTTACTCCGCAGATTCTGCCTCTATATAGCAGCACAGAAGCTCCACAGGCCGTGCTGCCGCCTCCATGCAGAGCGCTCTGCTCCTTTGTACAAGATCCTGGGGGTCAAGCAGGACACTTTCCTAGGGTACAGATATGAGCAGTAAGCACCGCAGGTGGTCTGTGCTGCTCTTCAGATAAGGAAGATGTATAGGAAGTTTTTTAGGAAATTGATTGTGCCCATTCTCTTACTGTAATCACTTCTCCTTATATTCAGAGATATACTTTAAAGGGAACCTGTCACCAGATTTGGCTTTTATAAGCTGCGGCCACCACCAGTGAGCTCTTATATACAGGATTCTAGAATAATGTATATAAGAGTCCAGGCCGCTGTGTATAACACAAAAAGCACTTTTATAATACTCGCCTAGGGGAGGTCCGGTCCGATGGGTGTTGCTCCTCTCTGCTGCGATAGCCGTCCTAACCAGCCCAGTATGGATGACACATCCTATATCATCCATACAGGCTGACATTGTACTCCTCCTTAGGCGCCCTTTTATCTGCCCTGCTATGTTGAGGGCAGATTAAAGTACTGTAATGCGCAGGTGTGCAGAAAGATTAAAGATCGCTCGTGCATGCGCACTACAATACTTTGATCTGCCCTCAGCAAGGCAGATCAAATTGCGCCTGCACGGGACTGCAATGCCGGCCTATGTGATGACGTAGGACATGTCATCCACACTGGGCTTGGTAGGACAATGGCGATCGCTGCAGAGAAAAGGTGCCGGACCGGAGAGCAGCAACATCCAATGCACCGGAACGCCCCCTAGGTGAGTATATTAAGTGTTTTGTGTTATACTGTGCTGCCTGGGCCCTTATATACCGCATTCTAGAATACTGTATATAAGGGTTCGCTGGTGGTGGCCACAGCTTATGGGGCCAAATCTGGTGACAGGTTCCGTTTAAAGGCGTTGTCCAGGCTTGATACAAAAGTCTACAGTGTACTCCACAGCCGCGCAGACTTCTGAATCCGGTCAGCGTGTGGTGAACACCCGGTCAGTATTTCTGGAGTGGGCAGTCACAGGACCACATTTCTGTGATCCGTATACCTGCGGTCTCACACCAGCTAAACTTATTTCGCTTCTTTCAATGTACGTCTGTTGAGAGCGGCTGAGGCCCTTTAGTCAGCATGTGACCGCTCGCGTCAGCAATAACGGAGACTCCTGACAGAGTGCTCACCACACGCCGTCACAATTTGGAAGTCTGCGGTCACAGCAAATCTTATCGCTGTGGTTAAATGTAATGCAAATACTTGGATAGGCCATGTCCTCCAGGGATGGATCCTTCAGAGGAGCTGATGGTGCAGGTCATGATGGAGGAGTCGGCTCACTACTGCTTTTCTGCGGTGGTTTGGTCACATGCGGCACTGAGCAGAACTGAAATATGCGAAGCACAGCATTCTCACAGCATGGTTTGTGTCTGACTACTGAAAGATCCACATATCAATGTTTTTAATTTTCCTTCATATTTTCCCCTCTTCTCGCAGGTTATAGTCATGAGTGCCACACTTGATGCTGGCAAGTTCCAGATATATTTTGACAGCTGCCCCCTCCTCACGATCCCCGGCCGTACGCATCCTGTAGAAATCTTTTACACACCGGAGCCGGAGAGGGACTATCTAGAAGCCGCCATCCGTACAGTTATTCAGATACATATGTGTGAAGAGGAGGAGGGAGATCTTCTGCTTTTCCTCACGGGCCAAGAGGTTTGTGTCTCCGACTTACAATTGTACGTCATTGTGTAACATTCATCTCTTACATCCTGTGAAAATAAAGAGAACGTTACACGGTAAAGACATTCTCTCCCTACAAGAAGTAATGGTGTATCACACTTGGTTACGATGGAGCCGGACTGCTCGGATCATCCATCTTCAGAGCTAGATAAAGGGGTCCTCTGGGAATAGGAAAAAGAAAAAAAGACAATTGTCATTATGAATTTAATTGGAAAATGACCCGATGCATTAAATGGCCCCTGTCTGGTTACACTGGGAGAAACCTGTCCTAGATTTATAGTACGGGAGCCTGTGAGCGTCTCTGACCGGCTGCAGATAATACACCGCAGCGGAGCTCCGAACTGCACATGCTCACAGGCTCCTGTCCCACCGCATTAACAATCTAGGACAGCATTCTGTCCCTGTACCAAGATGGGGGTGATATTAATGTGCTACAGCAATTACATCTCTAGGTAAAATAAGTGTAATTTCTAATTAAAGGTAAATCGAGCAGCCATCATTAAGGTAATCATTCGTTGAACCATGAGCAGAGATCATATGGAAAGGTCCTGCGAAGCTGAAGAGGAACTTGATGTTTTTATGACATTGCATCATTGTGGTTTTTTTCGTTAGGTTTTGACAAGCAAACTCCACCCTCATAAAAACAAACTTTCAGTAGTCTACACTTATATGATTAGCCGTGATCTTGATAATCCCCTAAGGGTACATGGCCATGATCAGGAACCACTGCATCCTGGACGCGACAGGTCCTGACCTGCGGGGCCGCAAGTATCCTCCGCAGGAGAAAACAGGTGCCCACGATCAGGGCTCGGGCAGTTGCGGTCTCTCTGTTCTCCCTTCGGAGAACGCTTGCGACTCCACAGCAAAGAATTGACATGCTACGGCTTGGAAAGCCGCATCACAGGTCAGGTCATGTTTCAGAGCAGAAAAGAGGGCAACTAGTCCAGTCAGCCCAGGCCAACACATCTAATGCACCAACAGGATGCAGACAAACCTCTCAACATGGACACTTCACAGGTGCAAGGTAAATTGCACACTAGTGGCGTGCATAGGGCGCTGTCGCTGTGTGTAAAGCCCGCTTTACTATTAGATTAGGTGGGTTACCCGGACACTACTCAACTGCAGCACACAAGGGACAGAGACTCCACTATGCACAGCCTGTATTAAGAGGCCTGGCTATAAAAATGTGCAAACAAATATATCAAATATATATGAGATATTAGTTACTGTATTTTTCGCTTTATAAGACGCACCCCCAAATTTGGTGAAGGAAAAGAGAATTTTTTTTTTTAATGTTAAATGGGGTCCATCTTATAATGCCAGTGTCCCTCTAACAAATCATATAGGGTATATGTCCCTCATAGCCCCCCATCCTAAAATTAGCCCCCTTAATCTGGATATGGCCCCCTTATATTGAATATAGCCCCCTTGTGATGGCACACGTTCCCCTGTGCTGCCTATGGTCCCCTATGGATTGCACACGTTCCCGTGTTAGATAACGCCCCCATGCTGCTGCCCATGGCCCCTATAGATCGCACAAGTCCCCCTGTGTTAGATATCGCCCCCATAGTGCTGCCCATGGCCCCTATATAGATCGCACAAGTCCCCCTGTGTTAGATATCGCCCCCATAGTGCTGCCCATGGCCCCTATATAGATCGCACAAGTTCCCCTGTGTCAGATGTGCCCCCAGGCTGCTGCCCAAAGTAAAATGAAACCCTCTTTCCTTATCGCCTCCAGCGCTGAGCTCCCTCCTGTCTGGCTCCGTGCTTCTGTTCTTCCACTTCCTGGTTCTCAGTGCGGTCATGTGATCAGCACAGCAGACTGAGATCTCTGCGTGCCTGATCACAGTGGAAGCAGGAACACGGGGAGAAACGCTGCAGGGGTAAGTAAAGATTTTTTATTTTAGAATGAGCAGCAGCCTGGGGGCCAAATCTAACACAGGGGTGGGCATGTGCGATCACACTGGGACGCAGGCTCATATAATATGCACCGCTCCACCAGCCCCTCACTGCGTGCGATTTCAGCACCATTGGAGATGGACAGCGGCTGTGCATATTATATGAGCGGGTGCAGGAGATCAAAGGCTGCAGCCCGCAGCGTTCCCCTGTGCTCCAGAGCTGCTGCCCCCACCTCCCTTGGACGCTGCAGTGTACATATATATATGCCCCCCCCCGTATATTCGGCTTATAAGACGCACCCCCTACTTTCCCCCAAAATTTGGGGGAACAAAAGTGCGTCTTATAAAGCGAAAAATACGGTAGTAAATTGGCCAATGTACATGAGCTTGCAATCCTCATCACGGATGACTCCGTATACGTGAATCCTCATGTTTGCAAGTCCCTACACTGATAAATATCAAAATAGCAACAAAAAGAGGAGATTAAAACTCTACATTTTGGGGGGAGTTTTTAACTCCTCTTTTCTTTGTCGCTCCATTGGGAGACCCAGACAATTGGGGTGTATAGCTTCTGCCTCCGGAGGCCACACAAAGTTATTACACTTTAAAAAGTGTAACCCCTCCCCTCTGCTATACACCCTCCCGTGCAACACGGGCTCCTCAGTTTTTTGCTTTGTGTTGAAGGAGGCACACATGCACGCAAGCTCCACAATTTAGTCAGCAGCAGCTGCTGACTGTATCGGATGGAAGAAAAGAGGGCCCATAACAGGGCCCCCGGCATGCTCCCTTCTCACTCCACCTGGATGGAGGTGCTGTTAAGGTTGAGATACCCATTGCGGGTACACAGGCAGGAGCCACATGCCGTTTTCCTTCCCCATCCCTTAGGGGCTCTGGGTGAAGTGGGATCCTAAACGGTCACCAGATCCTGGGACCGCGCTCCCTCCGCAGCCCCTGGTGGAATCTGCTGGACAGGAGACCGGGTATCGTCAGGGACAGGCCCTGCTCCTCTGAGGTACTCTGTGTCCCCTTGGGGACGGCGCATACAGCGCCTGTATGCTGGACGCTGCAGCACTGCTGGTCGTGTTAGTGCGCCGCTGAGTTACTCTGTGTCCCCCTGGGGACGGCGCATAGAGAGCCGGTATGCTGGACGCTGCAGCACTGCTGGTCGTGTTAGTGCGCCGCTGAGTTACTCTGTGTCCCCCTGGGGACGGCGCATAGAGCGCCGGTATGCTAGTCACTGCAGCAGCTGCTGGGTCTGTTAGTGCGCCGGGACTACCACGCTGGCCGCGCTTGTTTGCCGGCCGCGCTTATAACTTTAGTCCCCGGCTTTTGCGGCCTAGTGCTGCATATTCCCGCCCCCGGGCCTGCCAGTCAGGGGTAAGGGCGGGACGCTGCACAGAACGTCAGCGCTGAGGGCTGGAGCATACTTAGTATCCTCCTCCCCCCTCACTGAGCACCGTGGGGCACCAGATTCCCGCACTTTTCTGAGGCACGCCCACGGCTCCCTCCTCCTCTCAGAACGCCGGCAGCCATTGCTATCAGCACTTCTGAAGCCGGACAACTTCTGATACGAGCTCCACAGCTCTGGGAGACTGGGCAGGGAATCTGGTGGTCACACAAACGCTGAATAGCGGTCGGTAAGCTGCACCTGTTACTAGGTGCTTACCCCCCTGGTGCCGAAGTGTATGTTTATATATTTATATTGCGTACATTTACTCTGTACGACTGCACTATTACTTGGCTATATACCCTCTCTGATTGCTTAAGAGGAGACAGCAGCATGTCGTCCACAAAACGCAAGGGTGCCAAGACACAGGCTTTCTTTGCAACCTGTACCTCATGTGCGGCTTTGCTACCTGCAGGTTCCACCTACCCTCATTGTGTGCAATGCTCGGCCCCTGTGACACTCACTCAGCCGGAGCCGCTGCTACGGGGGGAGCCCTCGGCCCAGGTGGAATCACCTGCTGCCACTGCCCAGGTGACAGGGACAGAGTTTGCAGTTTTCGCTGACAGACTTGCAGAGTCTATGGATAAATGGTCTGCTAAGATACTAGAGGCTTTGCAGTCCAGACCTGTAACACAAGCCCCGGGCACTGTTGAACCCGCGCACTCAGAGTCGGCGCAGCGAAGTGCTGCTGGAGCGACTCTTAGGTCCCACGGCGAGGATTCTGACACGGACCGCAGTCCCAGACCGCCTAAGCGGGCTCGCCGGGAGCTTCCCTCCACTTCATCACAGTGTTCAGGGTCTCAGTATGAGGTCTCTCTGGAGGATGAAGAGGAGGTGGCAGATCAGTTTTCTGATTCTGACGCCGCTCTTAACCTTGATACACCTGAAGGTGACGCCATAGTAAACGACCTTATAGCGTCCATCAATCGGGTGTTGGATCTTTCTCCTCCAGCTCCTCAGATTGAGGAGACAGCTTCCCAGCAGGAGAAATTCCGTTTTAGGTTTCCAAAACGGACACGGAGTGAGTTTCTGGATCACTCCGACTTCAGAGATACAGTCCAGAAGCACCGGGCTTTTCCAGATAAGCGCTTTACTAAGCGCCCGAATGACACACGTTATCCCTTCCCCCTGACGTTGTCAAGGGTTGGGCTCAGTGTCCCAAGGTGGATCTGCCAATCTCCAGACTGGCGGCTAGATCTGTGGTTGCAGTGGCAGACGGTGCATCACTCAAGGATGCCACCGACAGGCAAATAGAGCTCTTGATGAAATCCATCTATGAAGCTATCGGCGCGTCTTTTGCTCCGGCATTCGCAGCCGTATGGGCACTTCAAGCTATCTCGGCTTGTCAGTCTGAGATTAATGCAGTCACACGTGCCTCTAATCCGCAGATTGTGTCCTTAACCACGCAGGCCTCGGCGTTTGCGACCTACGCTATGAATGCTGTTCTGGACTCTGCGAGCCGTACATCGGTTGCATCCGCCAATGCGGTGGCGGTCCGCAGGGCCATGTGGCTACGTGAATGGAAGGCAGATTCTGCTTCCAAAAAGTTCTTAACCGGTTTGCCTTTTTCTGGCGACCGCCTGTTTGGCGAGCGATTGGATGAAATCATTAAAGAATCCAAGGGAAAGGACTCGTCCTTACCCCAGTCCAAACCAAACAGACCTCCACAACGGAAGGTGCAATCGAGGTTTCGGTCCTTTCGGCCCTCAGCCAAGTCTCAATTTTCCTCGCCCAACAGGCCACAGAAGGGACAGAGGAACTTTGACTCATGGCGGTCTAAGTCACGTCCAAAAAAGACCGCCGGAGGAACCGCTACCAAAGCGGCCTCCTCATGACTTTCGGCCTCCCCAAACCGCATCCTCGGTCGGTGGCAGGCTCTCCCGCTTTTGCGACACCTGGTTGCCACATGTCCAAGACCGATGGGTGAGAGACATTCTGTCTCACGGTTACAGGATAGAGTTCCACTCTCGTCCTCCGAATCGTTTCTTCAGAACATCTCCGCCTCCCGAGCGAGCCGAGGCTCTTCTTCAGGCGGTGAGCAAGCTGAAGGCAGAAGAGGTGGTGATCCCTGTTCCCCTTCAGCAATGGGGGCACGGGTTTTATTCCAACTTGTTTGTGGTACCAAAAAAGGACGGATCTTTCCGTCCCGTTCTGGATCTCAAACTGCTCAACAAACACGTGAAAACCAGGCGGTTCCGGATGGAATCTCTCCGCTCCGTCATCGCCTCAATGTCCCAAGGAGACTTCCTAGCATCAATCGACATCAAGGATGCTTATCTCCACGTGCCGATTGCACCAGTGCATCAACGCTTCCTGCGTTTCGCCATCGGGGACGAACACCTTCAGTTCGTGGCGCTGCCTTTTGGCCTGGCGACAGCCCCTCGGGTCTTCACCAAGGTCATGGCAACAGTGGTAGCAGTCCTCCACTCTCAGGGACACTCGGTGATCCCTTACTTAGACGATCTCCTGGTCAAGGCCCCCTCTCGGGTGGCATGCCAGCACAGCCTGGACATTGCTCTGGAGACTCTCCAGCGATTCGGCTGGATCATCAATTTCCCAAAGTCGCACTTGACACCGGACCAATCGCTGACATATCTCGGAATGGAGTTTCATACTCTCTCAGCGATGGTGAAGCTTCCGCTGGACAAACAGCGTTCACTACGGACAGGGGTGCAGTCTCTCCTTCGAGCCCAGTCGCACCCCTTGAGGCGCCTCATGCACTTCCTAGGGAAGATGGTGGCAGCAATGGAAGCAGTTCCATTTGCGCAGTTTCATCTGCGTCCACTACAATGGGACATTCTCCGCAAATGGGACAGGAAGTCGACGTCCCTCGACAGGAACGTCTCCCTTTCTCGGGAAGCCAAAGCCTCCCTGCAGTGGTGGCTTCGGCCCACTTCCTTGTCGACGGGGAAATCATTCCTACCCCCATCCTGGGCTGTGGTCACGACGGACGCGAGTCTGTCAGGGTGGGGAGCGGTCTTTCTCCACCACAGGGCTCAGGGTACCTGGACTCAACCAGAGTCCTCCCTTCAGATCAATGTTCTGGAGATAAGGGCAGTGTATCTAGCTCTAAAAGAGTTCCAGCCGTGGCTGGAAGGCAAGCAGATCCGAATTCAGTCGGACAACGCCACGGCGGTGGCGTACATCAACCACCAAGGCGGCACACGCAGTCGACAAGCCTTTCAGGAAGTTCGGCGGATTCTGCTGTGGGTGGAAGCCACAGCCTCCACCATCTCCGCAGTTCACATCCCGGGCGTAGAAAACTGGGAAGCAGACTTTCTCAGTCGCCAGGGCATGGACGCAGGGGAATGGTCTCTTCACCCGGACGTGTTTCAAGAGATCTGTTGCCACTGGGGGAAGCCGGACGTCGACCTAATGGCATCCCGGCACAACAACAAGGTCCCGGCATTCATGGCACGGTCTCAAGATCACAGAGCTCTGGCGGCAGACGCGTTAGTTCAGGATTGGTCACAGTTTCGGCTGCCTTATGTATTCCCTCCTCTGGCACTACTGCCCAGAGTATTACGCAAGATCAGATCCGACTGCCGCCGCGCTATCCTCATCGCCCCAGACTGGCCGAGGAGGTCGTGGTACCCGGACCTGTGGCACCTCACGGTGGGTCAACCGTGGGCACTACCAGACCGTCCAGACTTACTGTCTCAAGGGCCATTTTTCCATCTGAATTCTGCGGCCCTCAACCTGACTGTGTGGCTATTGAGTCCTGGATCCTAGCGTCGTCAGGGTTATCTCAAGAGGTCATTGCCACCATGAGACAGGCCAGGAAACCAACGTCCGCCAAGATCTACCACAGGACATGGAGGATCTTCCTATCCTGGTGCTCTGATCAGGGTTTTACTCCCTGGCCATTTGCCTTGCCCACTTTTCTATCCTTCCTTCAATCCGGGATGGAAAAGGGTTTGTCTCTCAGTTCTATTAAGGGACAGGTCTCGGCGCTCTCTGTGTTTTTTCAAAAGCGTCTAGCCAGGCTTCCGCAGGTCCGCACGTTCCTGCAGGGAGTTTGCCACATAGTCCCTCCTTACAAGCGTCCGCTAGAACCCTGGGATCTGAACAGGGTGCTAACGGTTCTTCAGAAACCACCTTTCGAGCCAATGAGAGATATTTCTCTTTCACGCCTTTCACAGAAGGTGGTCTTCCTGGTGGCAGTCACGTCACTTCGAAGAGTGTCTGAGCTGGCGGCACTATCATGCAAAGCCCCCTTCCTGGTGTTTCACCAGGACAAGGTGGTACTGCGTCCGGTTCCGGAATTTCTCCCTAAGGTGGTATCCCCTTTTCATCTCAATCAGGATATCTCCTTACCTTCTTTTTGTGCTCATCCTGTTCACCAATGTGAAAAGGATTTGCACGTGTTAGACCTCGTGAGAGCACTCAGGATCTACATTTCACGCACGGCGCCCTTGCGCCGTTCTGATGCGCTCTTTGTCCTTGTCGCTGGCCAGCGTAAGGGGTCGCAGGCTTCCAAGTCAACCTTGGCTAGGTGGATCAAGGAACCGATTCTTGAAGCCTACTGTTCCTCTGGGCTTCCGATTCCTTCAGGGCTGACAGCCCATTCTACCAGAGCCGTGGGTGCGTCCTGGGCATTGCGGCACCAGGCTACGGCTCAGCAGGTGTGTCAGGCGGCTACCTGGTCGAGTCTGCACACTTTTACAAAACACTATCAGGTGCATGCCTATGCTTCGGCAGATGCCAGCCTAGGTAGGCGAGTCCTTCAGGCGGCAGTTGCACACCTGTAGGAAGGGGCCGTTGTTTCGGCTCTTTTTATCGAGGTATTCTTTTACCCACCCAGGGATTGCTTTTGGACATCCCAATTGTCTGGGTCTCCCAATGGAGCGACAAAGAAGAAGGGAATTTTGTTTACTTACCGTAAATTCCTTTTCTTCTAGCTCCAATTGGGAGACCCAGCACCCGCCCCTGTACCCTTCGGGCTTTTGTTCTTTTGTGTACACATGTTGTTCATGTTGAATTGTTCTTTTGGTTCATGGTTCAGTTCTCCGAACATCCTTCGGATAGAATTTACCTTAGACCAATTTATAAGTTTCCTCCTTCCTGCTTTGGCACCAAAACTGAGGAGCCCGTGTTGCACGGGAGGGTGTATAGCAGAGGGGAGGGGTTACACTTTTTAAAGTGTAATAACTTTGTGTGGCCTCCGGAGGCAGAAGCTATACACCCCAATTGTCTGGGTCTCCCAATTGGAGCTAGAAGAAAAGGAATTTACGGTAAGTAAACAAAATTCCCTTCTTTGTTGCTATTTTTGATATTTATCAGTTCATATTTCAGGCAGCGCACACACAGTAAGCAGGAGCTTTCTAGAAATCCCTTACACTGTGCTTGTACTGTACAGTGCAGCTTTTTGTATGCAGCTGAAACATGCTGCTTCCAAAACGCTGTGAAACTGATCGTGGACACGTAGCCTAATAGTAGTCACTGGGCTGATAATACGGATGCAAGGTTTTAATTTTTCTTCAGCGCTCTATTGGGAGACCCAGACGATTGGGGTATAGCTACTGCCCTCCGGAGGCCACACAAAGCACTACACTAAAAAGTGCAAGGCCCCTCCCCTTCTGGCTATACCCCCCCGTGGTATCACGGGTACTCCAGTTTTCAAGCTTTGTGCGAAGGAGGTCAGACATTCCATGCATAGCTCCACAGATTTTAGTCAGCAGTAGCTGCTGACTATTTCGGATGGAAGAAAAGAGGGCCCATATAGGGTTCCCAGCATGCTCCCTTCTCACCCGTTGATGGTGTTGTAAGGTTGAGGTACCTATTGCTGGTACAGAGGCTGGAGCCCCACATGCTGTTTTCCTTCCACATCCCCTTGTAGGGCTCTGTGGAAGTGGGATCCTGCCGGCCTCAAAGCTCTGACGCCGGGCTCCATCCACAGACCCATAGAACCTGGTGGATGCCGAGCAGGAGTACCATCAGGGACATGGCCCTGCATCATACAGGTACTCTGTGTCCCCGGCAGGCACAGACACACTCCGGGCTGGCTGGGTGTTGTAGTGCGCCGGGGACCGTAACGCTAGAGCTAGTGTTCCTACAGTTTAACTGGGGGACTTTTTTTCTGTGTTGTGGGAACGCAGCGCCGACCCCCGCTGGACCGGCGGCGCTGCTGTGACTTTTAGTTCGCCGGGGACACGCCGACCGCGCTTTTACGGCGGTGGCGTTTATAAATCTAGTCCCCGGCTTTTGCGGCCTAGGACGCCGGCAGCTCCGATTCGTTCCCGCCCCCACCCTGTCAATCAGGGTAGGGGAGAGACGCTGTTTCACGGCAGCGACGAGGGCTGGAGCCTGATTTACATGCTCCAGCCCTCTCACTAGGCACAGAGGGAAGCAGGCTTCCCGCTCTTAGCCAGGAACGCCCAGGGCCCGCCCCCCCTCCTCTCTCAGGACGCCGGCAGCCATTACATGCATGTCTGGCTGGAGGAAGGACGCAAGGCTCTGGGAGACCTGGACTAGGGGGCTTTGGAGATCACACACCCGCTCTTAAGCGGGCGGTAAGCGGCTTTTCAGCTGGCCCCTCTAGTGCCTCAGTGTGTATTAGTGTACTGTGTCACTGGACATATATATATATTTCCTTATTGCTTGCACTGTGAGGTCGCTTCCTGGCTGTATACCCAGATCGCTCTGAGGAGGCAGCAACATGTCATCCACAAAACGCAAGGCTGCCAAGGCTAGGGCTGTGTACACTGCGTGTGCTGCATGTGGGGCTGCTCTACCAGCAGGTTCCAAAGACCCCCATTGTGTGCAATGCTCAGATCCGGTGCTGCTTCGCCAGCCGGAGTCCGGAGGGGTAGTGACCCAGGCTGAGACGCTTGTAAGTCCTGCCCCGGTGTCAGGGACAGACTTTGCAGTTTTTGCTGATAATATGTCTGTGACTATGGCAAAAATCCTTGAAACTTTGCAATCCATGCCTGGGGCTCAGTCTATGGACACGGCGAGGTCTCTGTCCTCTAATCCCCCTCAGTTGGATTTAATCCAGACTGCAAGGGGGTCCCCGGCTTCACAGGCTGAGTATTATGACTCAGATGATAGCCCCAGCCACCCTAAGCGAGCTCGCTGGGAAAGACCCTCAACGTCATCACACTGCTCAGGGTCTCAGCGCAATCAGTCTCCCTGTGATGCGTCTGATGAGAGTGATCAGGAGTCTTATCCTGGAACCCCTCTCAATCTGGATACCCCGGATGGGGACGCCATGGTAAACGATCTTATCTCAGCCATCAATAGACTGTTAGATATTTCTCCCCCAGCCCCTTCAGCAGAGGAGGCAGCTGCAGAGCAGGAGAAGTTTCGTTTTCTCTATCCCAAGCGTAAATTAAGTGCTTTCTTGGATCACTCTGACTTCAGAGAGTCAATCCAGAAACACGACGCTCATCCAGAAAGGCGTTTCTCTAAACGTTCTAAGGATACACGTTTTCCTTTCCCCCCTGATGTGGTCAAGCGCTGGACCCAGTGTCCAAAAGTAGACCCCCCGATTTCCAAACTTGCAGCTAGATCCATAGTTGCAGTGGAGGATGGCGCTTCACTTAAGGATGCCAATGACAGACAGATGGACCTCTGGTTAAAATCTGTCTATGAAGCTATCGGCGCGTCGTTTGCTCCAGCATTCGCAGCCGTATGGGCACTCCAAGCTATTTCAGCTGGTTTAGCAAAAGTGGATGCTATCTTACATCCAGCGGTGCCGCAAGTGGCGTCCCTTACCTCGCAGATGTCCGCGTTTGCGTCTTACGCTATCAATGCGGTCCTAGAATCTACCAGCCGCACCTCAATGGCGTCCGCCAATTCGGTAGTTTTGCGCAGAGCCTTGTGGTTAAAGGACTGGAAAGCAGATGCTGGTTCCAAAAAATGTTTAACCAGCCTGCCTTTATCTAGAGATAGACTGTTTGGCGAACCATTGGCTGACATCATTAAACAGTCCAAGGGTAAAGACTCTTCTTTACCCCAGCCCAGAACAAGCAAACCTCAGCAGAAAAAGTGGCAGCAGAGGTTTCAGTCCTTTCGAGGTTCGGGCAAGACACAATTCTCCTCGTCCAAAGGGACTCAGAGGACGCAAAGAAGCTCAGATTCCTGGCGGGCTCACGCGCGCCCCAAGAAAGCAAATGGAGGAACCGCTTCCAAAGCGGCTACCTCATGACTTCCAGCTCCCCCCCTCCGCATCTCCGGTCGGGGGCAGGCTCTCCCGCTTTTCCGTCATTTGGATGTCACAGGTCAAAGACCGGTGGGTGACAGACATTTTGTCTCGCGGGTACAGAATCGAGTTCAGTTCTCGTCCTCCAGCTCGGTTCTTCAGAACCTCCCCACATCCAGACCGAGCAGATGCCCTGCTGCAGGCGGTGGACTCCCTAAGAGCGGAAGGAGTAGTGGTTCCTGTACCGCCTCAGGAACAAGGGCGAGGGTTTTACTCCAATCTCTTTGTGGTTCCAAAAAAGGACGGCTCGTTCCGTCCTGTTCTGGATCTAAAGCTGCTCAACAAACATGTGCACGCCAGGCGGTTCCGGATGGAAACCCTCCGCTCTGTCGTGGCCTCAATGTCTCAAGGAGACTTCCTTGCCTCAATAGACATCAAAGATGCTTATCTCCACGTGCCAATTGCTACAGAACATCAACGTTTTCTACGTTTTGTGATAGGAAACGAACATCTTCAGTTCGTAGCTCTGCCATTCGGTCTGGCGACAGCCCCACGGGTTTTCACCAAGGTCATGGCGGCAGTGGTAGCAGTCTTGCACTCTCAGGGACACTCGGTGATCCCTTACCTAGACGATCTACTTGTCAAGGCACCCTCTCAAGAGGCATGCCAACTCAGTCTACATGCTACACTGGAGACTCTACAGACGTTCGGATGGATCATCAACTTTCCAAAGTCGAATCTGTCTCCGACACAGTCACTAACGTATCTTGGCATGGAGTTCCATACTCGAGCAGCGAGAGTGAAGCTTCCGCTGGACAAGCAGCGGTCACTACAGACAGGGGTGCAGACTCTCCTTCAGGGCCAGTCGCACCCCTTACGGCGCCTCATGCACTTCCTCGGGAAGATGGTGGCAGCCATGGAAGCAGTTCCCTTTGCGCAGTTTCATCTGCGCCCACTTCAATGGGACATTCTCCGCCAATGGGACGGGAAGTCAACGTCCCTGGACAGGAAAGTCTCTCTTTCCCAGACGGCCAAGGACTCTCTACAATGGTGGCTCCTTCCCACCTCATTGTCTCAGGGAAGATCCTTCCTGCCCCCATCCTGGGCAGTGGTCACGACAGATGCGAGTCTGTCAGGGTGGGGAGCAGTGTTTCTCCACCACAGGGCTCAGGGGACGTGGACTCCGCAGGAGTCCACCCTTCAGATCAATGTTCTGGAAATCAGAGCAGTGTATCTTGCCCTACTAGCCTTCCAGCAGTGGCTGGAAGGAAGGCAGATCCGAATTCAGTCGGACAACTCCACAGCGGTGGCATACATCAACCACCAAGGGGGGACACGCAGTCGGCAAGCCTTCCAGGAAGTCCGGCGGATTCTGATGTGGGTGGAAGCCACAGCCTCCACCATATCCGCAGTTCACATCCCCGGCGTAGAAAACTGGGAAGCAGACTTCCTCAGTCGCCAGGGCATGGACGCAGGGGAATGGTCCCTTCACCCGGACGTGTTTCAGGAAATCTGTCGCCGATGGGGAGTGCCGGACGTCGACCTAATGGCGTCCCGGCACAACAACAAGGTCCCGGCATTCATGGCGAGGTCGCGCGATCAAAGAGCTCTGGCGGCAGACGCATTGGTTCAAGATTGGTCGCAGTTCCGGCTCCCATACGTCTTTCCACCTCTGGCACTCTTGCCCAGAGTGTTACGCAAGATCAGATCCGATTGCAGCCGCGTCATACTCGTCGCCCCAGACTGGCCGAGGAGATCGTGGTATCCGGATCTGTGGCATCTCACGGTCGGTCGACCGTGGTCACTGCCAGACCGACCAGACTTACTGTCCCAAGGGCCGTTTTTCCATCAGAATTCTGCGGCCCTGAACCTGACTGTGTGGCCATTGAGTCCTGGATCCTAGCGTCTGCAGGATTATCTCAAGGAGTCGTAGCCACAATGAGACAAGCTAGGAAGTCAACGTCTGCTAAGATCTACCACAGGACGTGGAAGATTTTCTTATCTTGGTGCTCTGCACAGAGAGTATCCCCTTGGCCATTTGCATTGCCCACCTTTCTTTCCTTCCTGCAATCGGGGTTGGAAAAGGGCTTGTCGCTCAGTTCCCTTAAAGGGCAAGTCTCGGCACTGTCTGTGTTTTTTCAGAAGCGTCTAGCACGTCTTCCTAAGGTGCGCACGTTCCTACAGGGGGTCTGTCATATTGTGCCCCCGTACAAGCGGCCGTTAGATCCATGGGATCTGAACAGAGTACTCGTTGCTCTGCAAAAGCCGCCCTTCGAGCCTCTAAAGAACGTTTCCTTTTCTCGCCTGTCACAGAAAGTGGCGTTTCTTGTCGCGATCACATCGCTTCGGCGAGTGTCTGAGCTGGCAGCTTTGTCATCCAAGGCTCCTTTCCTGGTGTTCCACCAGGACAAGGTAGTGCTGCGCCCCATTCCGGAGTTTCTCCCTAAGGTCGTATCCTCGTTTCATCTTAATCAGGATATATCCTTGCCTTCCTTTTACCCTCATCCGGTTCACCGGTATGAAAAGGACTTACGTTTGCTAGATCTGGTGAGAGCACTCAGAATCTACATTTCTTCAGCGCTCTATTGGGAGACCCAGACGATTGGGGTATAGCTACTGCCCTCTGGAGGCCACACAAAGCACTACATTAAAAGTGCAAGGCCCCTCCCCCTCTGGCTATACCCCCCCGTGGTATCACGGGTTCTCCAGTTTTAGCTTTGTGTGCGAAGGAGGTCAGACATTCCATGCATAGCTCCACAGATTTTAGTCAGCAGCAGCTGCTGACTATGTCGGATGGAAGAAAAGAGGACACATATAGTGTCCCCAGCATGCTCCCTTCTCACCCCTGGATGGTGTTGTAAGGTTGAGGTACCTATTGCTGGTACAGGGCTGGAGCCTGACATGCTGTTTTCCTTCCACATCCCCTTGTAGGGCTCTGTGGAAGTGGGATCCTGCCGGCCTCTCAGCTCTGATGCCGGGCTCCATCCACAGACCCATTAGAACCTGATGGATTCGGAGCAGGAGTACGATCAGGGACAGGGCCCTGCATCTTACAGGTACTCTGTGTCCCCGGCAGGCACAGACACACTCCGGGCTGGCTGGGTGTTATAGTGCGCCGGGGACCGCAACGTGGAGTTGGTGTCCCTACAGATTACTGGGGGATTGTTTGTGTTTGGGAACGCAGCGCCGACCCCCTCTGGACCGGGCGGCGCTGCTGTGACTTGTGGTGCGCCGGGGATCCGCCGTCCGCGCTTTTACGGCGGCGGCGGTTATAACTTTAGTCCCCGGCTTTTTGGGCCTAGGACGCCGGCAGCTCCGTTTCGTTCCCGCCCCCACCCTGTCATTCAGGGTAGGGGAGAGACGCTGTTCGCAAGCAGCGACGAGGGCTGGAGCCTGATTTACATGCTCCAGCCCTCTCACTTGGCACAGAGGGAAGCAGGCTTCCCGCTCTTGGCCAGGAACGCCCAGGGCCCGCCCCCCTTCCTCTCTAGAGACGCCGGCAGCCATTACATGCATGCCTGGCTGGAGGAAGGACGCAAGGCTCTGGGAGACCTGGACTAGGGGCTATCTGGCGACCACACACCCGCTTTTTAAGCGGGCGGTAAGCGATTTTTCTGTGCTGGTCCCTCTAGTGCCTCACTGTGTGTCAGTGTACTGGGTACATATATATAGATATTGTATTTCTTGCACTGTGAGGTGCGCTTCTGGCTGCATATCCCAGATCGCTCTGTGGAAGCAGCAACATGTCATCCTCAAAACGCAAGGCGGCCAAGGCAAAAAGGGCTGTGTATACTGCGTGTACTGCGTGTGCTGCATGTGGGGCTAATCTACCAGCAGGCTCTGATGACCCCCATTGTGTGCAATGCTCCGACCCGGTGCTGCTTCGCCAGCCGGAGTCAGGAGAGGTAGCGACCCAGGCTGAGACGCTTGTAAGTTCTGCCCCGGTGACAGGGACGGACTTTGCAGTTTTTGCAGATAATATGTCTGTATCTATGGCAAAAATCCTTGAGACCTTGCAATCTATGCATGGGGCTCAGTCTCTGGGCACGGCGAGGCCTCTGTCCTCAGGTCCCCCTTACTTGGAATGTATCCAGCCCACAGGGGGGTCCCCGGCTTCACAGGCCGAGGATTATGACTCAGATGATGGCCCCAGCCACCCTAAGCGAGCTCGCTGGGAAAGACCCTCGACGTCTTCACACTGCTCAGGGTCTCAGCGCAATCAGTCTCCCTGTGATGTGTCTGATGAGAGTGATCAGGAATCCACTCCTGGAACCCCTCTCAACCTGGATACCCCGGATGGGGATGCCATGGTAGACGACCTTATCTCAGCCATCAATAGGCTGTTGGATATTTCTCCCCCAGCCCCTTCAGCAGAAGAGGCGGCTGCGGAGCAGGAGAAGTTTCGTTTCCTTTATCTCAAGCGTAAATTGAGTGCTTTGTTAGATCACTCTGACTTCAGAGAATCAATCCAGAAGCACGACGCTCACCCAGAAAGGCGTTTCTCTAAACGATCTAAAGATACGCGTTTCCCTTTCCCCCCTGAGGTGGTCAAGCGCTGGACACAGTGTCCAAAGGTAGACCCCCCGATTTCCAAACTTGCAGCTAGATCCATAGTTGCAGTGGAGGATGGCGCTTCACTTAAAGATGCCAATGACAGACAGATGGACCTTTGGTTAAAATCTGTCTATGAAGCTATAGGCGCGTCGTTTGCTCCGGCATTCGCAGCCGTATGGGCACTCCAGGCTATTTCAGCTGGCTTAGCAAAAGTGGATGCTATCATGCATCCAGCAGTGCCGCAAGTGGCGCACCTTACCACGCAGATGTCGGCGTTTGCGTCTTACGCTATCAATGCGGTCCTAGAATCTACCAGTCGCACCTCAATGGCGTCCGCCAATTCGGTAGTTTTGCGCAGAGCTTTGTGGTTAAAGGACTGGAAAGCAGATGCTGGTTCCAAAAAATGTTTAACCAGTTTGCCTTTGTCTAGAGAGAGACTGTTTGGCGAGCCATTGGCTGACATCATTAAGCAGTCCAAGGGTAAAGACTCCTCTTTACCACAACCCAGAACACCCAAACCTCAGCAGAAAAAGTGGCAGCAGAGGTTTCAGTCCTTTCGAGGTTCGGGCAAGACACCATTTACCTCGTCCAAAGGGACTCAGAGGACGCAAAGAAACTCAGATTCGTGGCGGACTCACACACGCCCCAAGAAAGCAAATGGAGGTACCGCTTCCAAAGCGGCTACCTCATGACTTCCAGCCCCCCCCCTCCGCATCGCCGGTCGGGGGCAGGCTCTCCCGCTTTTCCGGCATTTGGATGTCACAGGTCAAAGACCGGTGGGTGACGGACATTTTGTCTCGCGGGTACAGAATCGAGTTCAATTCTCGTCCTCCAGCTCGGTTCTTCAGAACCTCCCCACATCCAGACCGAGCAGATGCTCTGCTGCAGGCGGTGGATTCCCTAAAAGCGGAAGGAGTGGTTATCCCAGTCCCTCCTCAGGAACAAGGGCAAGGGTTTTACTCCAATCTCTTTGTGGTTCCAAAAAAGGACGGCTCGTTCCGTCCTGTTCTGGACCTAAAACGGCTCAACAAACATGTGCACGCCAGGAGGTTCCGGATGGAGACCCTCCGCTCTGTCATTGCCTCAATGTCCAGAGGAGACTTCCTTGCCTCAATAGACATCAAAGATGCTTATCTCCACGTGCCAATTGCTACAGAACATCAACGTTTTCTACGTTTTGTGATAGGAGACGACCATTTTCAGTTCGTAGCTCTTCCATTTGGTCTGGCGACAGCCCCACGGGTCTTCACCAAGGTCATGGCGGCGGTGGTAGCAGTCTTGCACTCTCAGGGACACTCGGTGATTCCTTACCTAGACGACTTATTGGTCAAAGCTCCCTCTCAGGAGGCATGCCAACTCAGCCTGAATGCTACGCTGGAGACTCTACAGTCTTTCGGATGGATCATCAACTTTCCAAAGTCGATCCTATCACCGACTCAGTCACTAACGTATCTTGGCATGGAGTTTCATACTCTAGCAGCGATAGTGAAGCTTCCGCTGGACAAGCAGCGGTCACTACAGACAGGGGTGCAATCTCTCCTGCAGGGCCAGTTGCATCCCTTGCGGCGCCTCATGCATTTCCTAGGGAAGATGGTGGCAGCCATGGAAGCAGTTCCCTTTGCGCAGTTTCATCTGCGCCCACTTCAATGGGACATTCTCCGCCAATGGGACGGGAAGTCAACGTCCCTGGACAGGAAAGTCTCGCTTTCCCAGACGGCCAAAGACTCTCTACAATGGTGGCTCCTTCCCACATCATTGTCTCAGGGAAGATCCTTCCTGCCCCCATCCTGGGCAGTAGTCACAACAGATGCGAGTCTGTCAGGGTGGGGAGCAGTATTTCTCCACCACAGGGCTCAGGGGACGTGGACTCCGCAGGAGTCCACCCTTCAGATCAATGTTCTGGAGATCAGAGCAGTGTATCTTGCTCTACTGGCCTTCCAACAGTGGCTGGAAGGAAAGCAGATCCGAATCCAATCGGACAACTCCACAGCGGTGGCATACATCAACCACCAAGGAGGGACGCGCAGTCGGCAAGCCTTCCAAGAAGTCCGGCGCATTCTAATGTGGGTGGAGGACAGAGCATCCACCATATCCGCGGTTCACATCCCAGGCGTAGAAAACTGGGAAGCAGACTTCCTCAGTCGCCAGGGCATGGACGCAGGGGAATGGTCCCTTCACCCGGACGTGTTTCAGGAAATCTGTCGCCGCTGGGGAGTGCCGGACGTCGACCTAATGGCATCCCGGCACAACAACAAGGTCCCGGCATTCATGGCGAGGTCGCGCGATCAAAGAGCTCTGGCGGCAGACGCCTTGGTTCAAGATTGGTCGCAGTTTCAGCTCCCATACGTGTTTCCGCCTCTGGCGCTCTTGCCCAGAGTGCTACGCAAGATCAGATCCGAGTGCAGCCGCGTCATACTCGTCGCTCCAGACTGGGCGAGGAGGTCGTGGTATCCGGATCTGTGGCATCTCACGATCGGTCGACCGTGGTCACTGCCAGACCGACCAGACTTACTGTCCCAAGGGCCGTTTTTCCATCAGAATTCTGCGGCCCTGAACCTGACTGTGTGGCCATTGAGTCCTGGATCCTAGCATCTGCTGGATTATCTCAGGGAGTCATTGCCACAATGAGACAAGCTAGAAAGTCGAATTCGGCTAAGATCTACCACAGAACGTGGAAGATTTTCTTGTCCTGGTGCTCTGCTCAGGGAGTGTCTCCCTGGCCATTTGCATTGCCCAAGTTTCTTTCCTTCCTGCAATCAGGGTTAGAAAAGGGCTTGTCGCTCAGCTCCCTTAAAGGGCAAGTTTCGGCACTATCCGTGTTTTTTCAGAAGCGTCTAGCACGTCTTCCTAAGGTGCGCACGTTCCTGCAGGGGGTCTGTCATATTGTGCCCCCGTACAAGCGACCGTTAGATCCATGGGATCTGAACAGGGTACTAGTTGCTCTCCAGAAGCCGCCCTTCGAGCCTCTGAAGGAAGTTTCCTTTTCTCGGCTGTCGCAGAAAGTGGCGTTTCTTGTTGCAATCACATCGCTTCGGCGAGTGTCTGAGCTGGCAGCTCTGTCATCTAAGGCTCCCTTCCTGGTGTTCCACCAGGACAAGGTTGTGCTGCGCCCCATTCCGGAGTTTCTCCCTAAGGTCGTATCCTCTTTTCATCTTAATCAGGATATTTCCTTGCCTTCTTTTTGCCCTCATCCGGTTCACCGGTATGAAAAGGCCTTACGTTTGCTAGATCTGGTGAGAGCACTCAGAATCTACATTTCCCGCACGGCGCCCATACGCCGTGCCGATGCACTTTTCGTCCTTGTCGCTGGTCCGCGCAAGGGGTTGCAGGCTTCTAAAGCCACCCTGGCTCGATGGATCAAAGAACCAATTCTAGAGGCCTACCGTTCTGCGGGGCTTCCGGTTCCTTCAGGGCTAAAAGCCCACTCCACCAGAGCCGTGGGTGCGTCCTGGGCATTACGTCACCAGGCTTCGGCTCAACAGGTGTGCCAGGCAGCTACCTGGTCCAGTCTGCACACTTTCACCAAGCATTATCAGGTGCATACCTATGCTTCGGCGGATGCCAGCTTAGGTAGAAGAGTCCTGCAGGCGGCAGTGACACCCCCATAGGGGAGGGCTGTTTTGCAGCTCTAACATGAGGTATTTATTTACCCACCCAGGGACAGCTTTTGGACGTCCCAATCGTCTGGGTCTCCCAATAGAGCGCTGAAGAGAAGGGAATTTTGTTACTTACCGTAAATTCCTTTTCTTCTAGCTCTTATTGGGAGACCCAGCACCCGCCCTGTTGTCCTTCGGGATGTTTTTTGTTGTTTGCGGGTACACATGTTGTTCATGTTGAACGGTTTTTCAGTTCTCCGATGTTTTTCGGAGTTAATTTGTTTAAACAGTTATTGGCTTCCTCCTTCTTGCTTTGGCACTAAAACTGGAGAACCCGTGATACCACGGGGGGGTATAGCCAGAGGGGGAGGGGCCTTGCACTTTTAATGTAGTGCTTTGTGTGGCCTCCAGAGGGCAGTAGCTATACCCCAATCGTCTGGGTCTCCCAATAAGAGCTAGAAGAAAAGGAATTTACGGTAAGTAACAAAATTCCCTTCTTCCCGAACGGCGCCCATACGCCGTTCCGATGCACTTTTTGTCCTTGTCGCTGGTCCGCGCAAGGGATTGCAGGCTTCTAAAGCCACCCTGGCTCGATGGATCAAAGAACCAATTCTAGAGGCCTACCGCTCTGCGGGGCTTCCGGTTCCTTCAGGGCTAAAAGCCCACTCAACCAGAGCCGTGGGTGCGTCCTGGCATTACGACACCAGGCTTCGGCTCAACAGGTGTGCCAGGCAGCAACCTGGTCCAGTCTGCACACTTTCACCAAGCATTATCAGGTGCATACCTATGCTTCGGCGGATGCATGCCAGCTTAGGTAGAAGAGTCCTGCAGGCGGCAGTGACATCCCCGTAGGGGAGGGCTGTTTTTGCAGCTCTAACATGAGGTATTTCTTTACCCACCCAGGGACAGCTTTTGGACGTCCCAATCGTCTGGGTCTCCCAATAGAGCGCTGAAGAAGAAGGGAATTTTGTTACTTACCGTAAATTCCTTTTCTTCTAGCTCTTATTGGGAGACCCAGCACCCGCCCTGTTGTCCTTCGGGATTTTTTTGTTGTTTGCGGGTACACATGTTGTTCATGTTGAACGGTTTTTCAGTTCTCCGATGTTTCTCGGAGTTAATTTGTTTAAACCAGTTATTGGCTTCCTCCTTCTTGCTTTGGCACTAAAACTGGAGTACCCGTGATACCACGGGGGGGTATAGCCAGAAGGGGAGGGGCCTTGCACTTTTTAGTGTAGTGCTTTGTGTGGCCTCCGGAGGGCAGTAGCTATACCCCAATCGTCTGGGTCTCCCAATAAGAGCTAGAAGAAAAGGAATTTACGGTAAGTAACAAAATTCCCTTCTTTTCACTGGGTAAGAGCATGTGTTGTGGCCATATACAGTTTCCAAACTGGTTGGCGCCATACATCTGCTTTAACCCCTTCAGTCCCCCGGCACTTTCCATTTTTGCGTTTTTGTTTTTTGCTCCTTTTCTTCCGAGAGCCGTAACTTTTTTATTATTCCGTCAATCTTGCCATATGAGGGCTTGTTTTTTGCGGGACGAGTTGTACTTTTAAATGAAATCATAAGTTTTACCATATAGTGTACTGGAAAACGGCAAAAAAATTCCAAGTGCGGAAAAATTGCAAAAAAAGTGGGATCGTACAATAGTTTTTGGGATATTTTATTCACAGTGTTCACTATATGATAAAACTGATGTATCTATGTGATGCCTCAGGTCGGTGCGAGTTTGTAGACACCAAACATGTATAGGTTTACTTGTATCTAAGGGGTTAAAAAAAATTCACAAGCTTGTCCAATAAAAGTGGCGCACGTTTTGCGCCATTTTCCAAAACACGTAGCGTTCTTATTTTTGCGTCTCGAGCTGATGTTTCTAATGGTACCATTTTTGCGCAGATGCTACGTTTTGATCGCCTGTTATTGCATTTTGCGCAAAACTTGCGGCGACCAAAAAACGTAATTTTGGCGTTTGGAATTTTTTTGCCACTACGCTGTTTACCAATCAGAATAATTGATTTTATATTTTGATCGGGCATTTCTGAACGCGGCGATACCAAATATGTGTATATTTATTTTTTAACCCTTTAATTTTCAATGGGGGGGAAAGGGGGTGATTTGAACTTTTAGGGTTTTTTTTTTTTTTTTTTTTTTAAAACTTTTTTTTTTACTTTTTTTTTATTTTACTAGTCCCCCTAGGGGGCTATAGCAATCAGCAATCTGATCGCTATTATCTATCTGCTGATCACAGCAATTCAGCTGTAAACAGCAGATTCAGTCACTTTGGTTTTCCCTCTGCTCTCGGCCGAGGGAAAATGAAAGTGAAAGATCATAGCAGCAGGCGTCATCACATGACCCTGTGCTACGATGGCAACCACCGATAGTCACGTGATAACACACGTGACTTCCGGTGGGGGCGGCGGTAAGTAACAAACCTGGCCGCGCGCATTTAAATCTTGCTGCCAGACTTTGGCAGCAAGATTTAAGGGGTTAATGGCCGCGGGTGGAAGCGATTCCACCCGCGGCTAGCAGGCACACATGTCAGCTGTTGAAAACAGCTGATATGTGTGCCGATCCACGCCGCCTGCCCGCGGCAGGGGGCGGGGCTTAACGGGACACGATCCTGGACGGATAGATCCGTCCAAGGTCGTGAAGGGGTTAAGGGGAGTTTCTGTTAAAGAATATTGACATCTTGAGAGGTGTTTTTCCCCCCTCCTCTTTTTAATGTATTTTAGGCAAAAAAACAAACATTTTTTGCACAATTTGCCTTTTATAGCGCGTCTATGTTGCACTTTTGATTGATAAAGGATCACAAAGTACAGCTCATCTTTCAAGGATCCCAAACCGTTCTTGGAGATTGTGTCTGTACACTTATATTAAGAGAAAAGAGGGAAAAATCCCTGGCGCCTACACTGCACATGTAACAAAAACAATTGGTGAGCGAATAATGAGTGGCTGAATGGATAAATACATAATAACCAGAGTATGAAAGTGCGGGAGAATATAACAGACGGGTGCACCAGATATATTTAGGCAGGTGTCACTCACAACAGGTAATTAAGGTGAGAATTATAATTGCTGGGAAAAAAGCCATAGTGGCTTAAAAAGGCCTAAAGAATTAGTAATATTACCTACCAAACACCTCGAACGTGTGTTTCACCAATGGCTTCATCTGGGGTTTATTTCTTATTTAGCCATTTAGCCATTCAGCAGCACCATAGTTGGGTCACCCAATTGACTTTGTGATGGTGATGACCCAGGGTTGCCACGCCAGCGATCCGGTCCCTGTGATCGCATTACAGAGACCCAATCGCCAGGGAGAGGTAAGCGATTTCTTTCCCTGCCTCCTAAATGCTGTGATCACATTGATGGCTGCAATCAAGGGGTTAAACCAGCACAGACATCGCCTCAGGCAGTGATAGCTGGGTCCCGGCTATAACGTCTGCCAGAGATCCGGCGGCGATTGTGGGGGTACAGCGCAGGAACCCCTGCAATCGCCATGACTAAAAAAACATGAACACTCATGGAAAAAAAAAAGCGCAAATGCGATACACACTTTTTCCTGCTGCATCTTTCCTGCCAAAACTTGCAGTTTTATGTGCAGATAATCTGCAGCATGGTCACATACCCTAAGGGGTACTTTGCACGCTGCGACATCGCAGGCCGATGCTGCGATGCCGAGCGCGATAGTCCCCGCCCCCGTCGCAGCTGCAATATCCTTGTGATAGCTGCCATAGCGAACATTATCGCTACGGCAGCTTCA